>NC_083718.1:58248660-58554324 GCF_028564815.1 Eubalaena glacialis
CGCTAGACTGAGGAGGGTCTCCCGCACCGCAGCCCCTGTCGGCAGAGGCAGAGCCTGTGTAGGAGGATTTTTAGCAAGGAGTAGGCATCTGAAAGCACATGCTCTCTGCAGGCCGGCCAGCTCCCAAAAAGAAGGAAGAGCAAGAAGCTGGGCTACACGTGCCTGGTTTCTCCTTCCTAACTCAGCAACTAGATAGGTCACCGGTGAGTAAGGGGCTAAAGATATGACAGAAGTGTTCCAGCCAGTAGAGCTGCCTCCATACAGAAGGAAACATTAGAAGAGGGACTCAGCATTTCCCCTAATAAATAACGCCTATGTCACAGAGTCGTTGTGAGGAAAGTGATACAGCACGTGTGGTAGCACCTGGTACGTCGTAGTTCAGCTACGAGGGGTATTGTGTTATCCCGCAGTTCTACAATCTGGCAACCCATCAGAATGTCCTAATGATTTGTTACAAAATGTGGATTCCTGGACCTCACCCTAGGGGATCAGATTCAGCAGGTGTAAGGTGGGGCTTGGGAATCATAGACCTGGAATCCTGATAGCACACAAGTAAGAAAAGCCCTTCAGTCACTTAGGCAGGACTTTACCTAAACCAGAGAGAATGAGTGTTAGGTAAGACTCTTCTGGTTATGGGTTACAAAAACCAACTTGAGCTGGCTTACCCAAAAGAGGGAATGTGTCACTGGGCCATGGTTGTCTTATAGAACTCAAGGGCAAAAGGCCCAGGAACTAGACACTTTCAGGCACCCAGAAGTCTCTCTCTCTCTCTCTCCATCCCTCATTTCTGCTTCTCTCTATGACCAATAACACCTTCTCTCTGTGTTTTCATGTATATGGTGAGCAGAAGATAGACTCTACATAACTCCTGAAGGTGCTTTGTCCCTGGACACTGCAGACTGATTAGCTTTCTTTCAGTCTCAGTGCTAAATCCCTAGGACAGAGAATCTGACTGACTCAAGTCAGGTCAGCCGTCCCCACCGGGTGCAGGAACTTGAAGTCATAGGACCCATCCCTCCATCTTTGTGGGGATACTTTGGAGGGAGGGCAATTCTCAGAGAAAAGAAGTCACTGCAAGTTTGGTAGATACCCAACAGAATCAGAAGCTGCTATCCCATGTCTTTATTTTTTAAATTGCTTACCCCCAATAACCCAAAAATAAAAAAAGGAAAACCTTGTGATTTGGGGGAGTCTGATAAAATTTTTAAAAATATTTCAAATTCATACTTAGAAGCAAGGTCACCAAAATATCAGTTCTAGTGAAACCCTAGAGATTATGACTCCCCTGCTTACTTGAAATGGTTAGAGATCTTAACTCCTTTGGAGAGGATGCTTCTCCTTCTAAGTGAGTTCACTTCCCCAGACAGTTCAGAGATCTTCTTCAAGCTTCCTTCTGATGTGAAGAGGGTTCTTTTCCAAGAAGACATTTTCTAGGAGTAACTGCCACATCCACTTATGTTGTAATTATTCTCTATGAACACGTCTGCCTACCAGACCACAAGGTCTTCAGTGTCACCATTTTGTCTCATTCATCTTGTATCTGTAGTGCCTATTATAGTGCCTGGCTCAGAGTGACTACTCAATATGCCTTTATTGACTTTAGGAATGAATGAGAGTCATCACTCTTCAAAAAGGGATGTAAAAATATCATGCTTAAAGAGATATCAACATGTACCAGGAAATGGTGCCAGGAGAGAGTCCCAAAATTCAGGTTTGCTGTGCTCTTCTGGGAGGAGAGTCCATGATCACATCACAGGGGGTCTTGGGGAAGGAAAGGGAAACTGTCAGAGATCTGGCTGTGTGAGAAGTAGGCCCAGGAGTCAGGGCTGGTGACCCCACAGCTCACAAATTAAGTTCTCCCTAAGGCCTCCTTTCCCTTAGGAGAAGGGCGCCTTCTTTTCTTTCTAAGGACATGACCTCCCTGCTCTGTGTCAGTCTGCTCAAGTCCCTACCCTTCACTCCAAGATGTGCTTGAGTCATGAGAATGAGAAGTGTTACTTCTCAGAAGTGCCAGCTGGCCGCTGTCATGGGGTTATCACAGGAAGGAGGGGTGTAGGTACCCCTCATGAATGCTTATTTTAATTGCAGTTTTAAAAAAAACCCTTAGACTTCACAATCCAACATTCCACTATAAAATCAATATTACAAGGCTCAAATATCTATATCATGACAGTGGTTTATTTGAAAAATGTATTTTCCTACATGTTTTAACTTCTAAAATAATTTTAAACATAGCTTTGGCATGACATAAATGAAAACACAGTATAATGAAATGGCATTTTATGAATTTAAACCAAAGCAAATATTTGCCATGCTTTATTTAAATTAATTTTCTGTGCATGCCCGGCTGGTTGGATAGCAGGTGAGCTTTGCCACATCATACATCTACTGCACTGGACTCTGAGACTTGCTGGTGAAGAAGCAGAAGTTGTGAGATCCAAGGGGACCCAATTCTGAGGGACCCACAGGCCAACACTCTGGTTCCACTGGCACTAAAAATTGGCTAGGTGTGGGCAGGAAGTTGTTTAACAAAACATCTACATCCACTCTTGTAAGGCAAGGGTGAGACAGTCAACTCCATGTTGGCGGCATTTTTTAGTAATCCTAAATCAGTCTCAGTATGCATTCTATATAAATTCTAAGCTGAACAATTTTTTGAGTGCATTGTAAATACCATCCCTTCCTAAGTTTTCTAGAAAAACAGTCTGCCAGTTCTCGAATGCTAATACTATCAGTTCATGGGGGAAACTGAGTCACAGATATGTTTATGAAGTTACTATCTGGCCCTTGATGAAAAAGTGTGCCTACTCCTGGTTTTATAGAATAAACGACTTGGAATGACCAAATAATATTGGTTTTAATTTGGAATCCTAGATATTAAACCAATTTCTTCTTTTCACAGCTTCCTGGATCAGTAATTTGTAGATCCAATTAAGAGTTTTCCACCAGTTATAGTTATAGAAACTGTATTTGACTACAGTTATTTTTTGCTTTCTGTGACCACTAACCTGGCACAATGACCTCTATCCCAGAAGGTGGGGTCTGAAACAATGGTGGTGCCATGGTGCCCACCATGGGCAGGTCATGATCATCACAGGACAGATGTTGTGAACTGGTTGTTGTCACGACCAAAAATAATACATGACTTGCATATATGACTTGCACATATGGATGATAACCTGTGTCTTTTTAGCTTTGGGGCAAAGGTCTTCAGAGTTGTTAGGATCAAGCGCACTTTGTAGATGAGGATATAATTTATAGACAAAATAAAAGAACCTGGACTTAGGGGAGAAAAACGAAATATATTTTTAAAAGGAATTTCACACACACACACACACACACACAAACACCGTAGAGCCTGTGTCCACTATTTGGAAAACATTAGTTCCATTCACAGGAAAAATAAGAAAATTTAAAAATGCAGTACAAGATGGCCCCTGATCCAGAGATCTCTACACTTAACAAAGCAGCCATTCTTTGTTGGTCAGAGTTCTTTCAAACCAACATTAGTCAGGATGAATTCTTTGCTCTTTTGGGTTACCATTGGGCCAAGTCATTGAGTCGACTGGAAAAGATCCCATTCTAAAAGCCTGCCCTCTGTGCCCACCATTTTCTCACTCCCAGAGTCGGTCATCAGAGGTGAGGCAGAGTGGAGGTACCATAAACAAGCTCTTGAAAATGGGAGTGACGGGGAGAGAGGTTCTTTATGTGCCCAGGCAACTGTGAAACAACAAAACGGAGATAAGAGCCAACAAAATCAAGAGGCAGGAGAAAAACTGGAAGCAAAAGAATACAGTGGATTACATTTTTCTCAAAGATAACCTGGGAACAGGCTTTATCGTCCAAAGACCATTTTCTCTCCCATCTAGGAATTCAAAAAGATGAGTGAAAAGGATCAGTTCTACAGCAAAGTGCAGCTTAAGTAAACTTACCAGGTAATTGAAAAAAGCTTTCAGGTGTTTGGTTAATTTTTTTTTTTTTTTCACTGTTGTCAAATAAAAACTGTACTGGTAGAAGAAGAAACATAGTTCTATGCAGGCTCAGAGAAAACTAGATGTCAGGGAACAGAAACAATTGCTCCAGCAAGTAATGGCTCCTGCTTTTCCAACAGAAAACAAGAAAAACTCTATGCAGTTAATTCAATAAATACTCTGTGAAAAATGTCTGTTTACTTTATAAGATATAGTCCCTCCCTTTAAAGAATCTGTAATCTACTTCTGGACTGACTCACATGATTAGGAAGCAATGTAAGACGGTTTCTAGTCAAGGACTCACTGAAACAATGCTGTAGGAGTTAGAAGGAAGACATACGAGGGAGTAGTTTGGAGACACAACAGTATTAATTATCTATTGCCGATAACAGGTTACTCCAAATTTAGGGACTTAACACAATAATCATTTTTTGTCTCACAGTTGCTGAGGGTCTGGGATCTAGATTCAGATTGGTTGCTGGTTCAGGTTCAGGGTCTCTTGTGAGGTTTCATTCAAGCTGTCTGCTGGGGCTGCAGTCAGCTCAAGGTCTGAGTAGAGGAGGATATGCTTCCACGCTCACTCATATGGTCATTGGAAGTCATGTAGGCCTCTCCATTGGGTGCTTTGCAACATGGCAGCTGGCTTCTGCCAGAGCTAGCAACCTGAGAGACAGAGCAAGAGAGAGAGAAAGAGCCCCAAGATGAAAGCCACAGTCTTTTTAACCTTGGAAGCGACATCCCATCACTTCTGCCATACTCTACTTGTTAGAAGTGAGTCAAGAAATCCAGCACATACTCCAGGGGAGGGAATTACCCAAGGGTGTGAATACCAGGAGGTGGGGTCATGGCGGGGGGCCACCCAAAGGCTTTCCATTACAGTAAGCAAAGGTGTTGAACTCTAGAGGGGTTCAGCAAACTACAGCTAGAGGGCCTGCCACCGGCTTTTGTAAATAAAACTGTATTGGCCCACAGCACACCCATTTGTTTACCTATTGTCTCTGGCTGCTTTTGTGCCAACAACTCCAGAGTTGAGTCACTGGGACAAAGACCCTACAGTCTGAAAGCTTAAAGTATTCCCTAACTGAAACTTTACAGAAAAGTTTTGCTGAGGCCTGCTCTAGAGCAGTATTTCTCAAAAGGTATGTGCCTATGAACCACTTAGAGATCTTGTTAAAATGTGGTTTCTGGTTCAACAGGCCTGAGTGGGGCCTGAGGTTCTGCATTTTCACAAGCTCCCAGGTGATGCTCATGCTGCTGGACCACAGACCACCCTTTGAATAGCAAGGCTTATGAAACTTGAGAGATGAGAAGGTCTTGAGTAGGTGTGGAAGGCCTTCCAAGTAGGGGGAAATGGCATGAGAAAAGATGAGAAAGGAAAAAGGCATGGCTTTGGGAGTGAATATAAGATTGGGCTATCTGGAACAGAGGAGAGGGCACAGCCATATCCTTCCCGTGAAGAGCAGCTATAGAGAGAAACACTTAGCCTTGAGGCAATGGAGAAAACAATATAGTCTTAGTTCTTCTTATTTCACGATACAGAGTCTTCTATTAAAAAAACAAAGGGGCTTTCCCCGGTGGCGCAGTGGTTGAGAGTCTGCCTGCCAATGCAGGGGACACGGGTTCGAGCCCTGGTCTGGGAAGATCCCACATGCCGCGGAGCAGCTGGGCCCGTGAGCCACAATTACTGAGCCTGCGCGTCTGGAGCCTGTGCTCCGCAACAAGAGAGGCCGCGATAGTGAGAGGCCCGCGCACCGCGATGAAGAGTGGCCCCCACTTGCCGCAACTAGAGAAAGCCCTCGCACAGAAACGAAGACACAACACAGCCATAAATAAATAAATAAATAAATAAAAATAAATAAAAAGAGCAGCTCTCTTTAAAAAAAAAAAAAAAAAGGATCAGACTATAGTCAATTGTTTATCCAACAAAAACACCAGCATTGAAAAAGAAAAACAAGAAATAGATAAATAACCTACACAGACATTTGTTTAGCACCCACTTTGTATCACTGATGTGCTAGGTGCTGGCGATACAAAATGAATAGACAGTCCCTCCTTATCACTCAGGCTGGTGATGGAGAGACATGTAAACACATTAGAGGTGACATATTGTGATACGTATTTTAGTAGAAGTATCTACCTAGTGCTGCAGGAAAACAAAGAGAAGGAATTGGGTCTTGAAGGATGGGTAGAAGTTTGTTATACTGGATGGATGGAGAAAGCATTTGAGGCTGAGGAATAGTATAAAGACATGAAAGGGCATGGACTAGGTAGAGATTGTACAGGCCTGAGGCATGGGATGCGTGTAAGGTAGGGGAACATAAAGGGGTCCAAAAGGGAAAGAGGTAGGGGCCAGACATGAGGCTGGACAGACAGGCAGAGAAAGGCTGTCAATGGCCTCAGATACTATAGGAAGACTCTCAGACTCATACCAGGCACTGATATTAGATAACCCACCTAACATTCCCAGCACATAGGAGTGATCCATTATCACCAGTTGTGGTTCTATTTTAGAAAATCGGATGGCAATGTGGAGGACTTCATATTTGGGAAAGCAGAAAGAGCGAGGGTCACCATTCATCTGGCCTTCAGGGGAACTAATTTTCAGAATCCTTGAAAGCAGGATTCCCAGGCAACCCACTGAAGCTGGTATGACACATGGATTGCATCATCCTCATATGTCCATCCTTATTGGTTTGTGTCCCCACACACCAGCCCTGCCCTCTCCCTGTGGGGCACCCCTGCCACTGCAGAGGACACAGCTGCTCAGCTAGCGTGGCTGTCCTCGTCCATGGAGCACCAGCAAGGTCTTTGCAGAAACTGAGCAGTGGACCTACGTGGAGACTTTCCATTATCCCATTCACACTTGGCTCCATTACCCTTAGTACCATGAGGGTCCTGTGGGCTGCAGGTTCCCCATCGTGGGACACATACACCCCTGCTGCACTGGGATGGTCTGTTTACTTGTCTCAGACAAGTCCACCTGTCCTTAAGCTCCCTGAGGTCAGAGACTGTGTCTCATTCACCACTACACCTGTGGCACCACTACACCCATGGCACCAGTCCTGTGCAGAGTGGGCACCTAGAAAATCTGCATCAGATGCGCAAATGAATGATAATGGGGTTGATAACATTTCCTACCTCATTGTTCCTTGTGAGGATTGTATTAGTTTGCTAGGGCTGCCATAACAAGTGACTACACCTTGGGTGGCTTAAAAACCAGAAATCTATTTTCTCAAAGTTATGGAAGCTGGAGGTCCAAGATCAGGTGTTGGCAGGGTTGGTTTCCTTGGAGGCCTCTCTCCTTGACTTGCAGATGGCCGCCTTCTCACTATCTATTCACATGGTCTTTTCCCTGTCCACGTGTACTCCTGGTGTCTCTCTCTGTGTCCTCATCTCCTTTTCTTATAAGGACACAGTCAGATTGGATTAGAATCCACCCCAATGACCTCATTTTAACTTAGTTACCTGTTTAATGGCCAATTATCCAAATACAGTCACATTCTGAGGTACTGGGGGTTAGGGCTTCAACCTACAGATTTGGGGGTGGGGACACAGTTCAGTTCATAACAAGGATTAAATGAGCTAATATAAGTGTTTAGAATGTTGCCTAGAATATAATGTCACAAAAGTGCTCGTGATTACCACCTGCAGTTTGGAAGGAACATGGAGAAAACAAACTGTTGGTTTCTGAACCGATATTAGAGACGGACACTCTAGACGCAGCTCCTTTTAAAAAGTGTTCGGGGTTTTGATGCTTATTCAGAAAGTGAGAAGGAGAGTTTTATAACTCAGTATTCCACTGTACGATCATCCTTCCAGGGAAGCATGGCCTCAGTAAGATGACTCTCCAATCCCTACCCCCATGCCATCTCACCCAGAGGCTAATTATCTCACACATCATCTACAGAATACATTTCATCTGTTGTTTCTTATATGCTCTCCACAACAATCCTATTAGGCAGAAATTGGAATTTTACAGATGGGAAAAACTGTAACTCTCTGCACCCAGTAACTTAAGTAACTCGACTAAACTCACACAGCCAGTTAATGGCAGAGCCAGATTCAAACTCAGGCATTTTCACCACAACACACTGCCCACCGCTGAGGTGCTGGTCCAGGTGTGTGTGTCATCTTTAGTGCATCTAAACTTCTGCTTCAGCCCAGGAATGCCCTGACATATCCGGTCCCAACACTGATAAACTAAGGCAAAGGTCCTGACCCAGGCAGGCGGCCAAACCTGGAAATGGCCCTGGGCGCATCCCCAGGAGGAAGGGAGGAGGGGTGAGAACACACACATAGTGGGATCTGCTCCCCACCTGCTTGGACATCTCTTGCATTTGGTACCGCTCAGCTGCCTCTCAGCCAGTCAGTCACTCTTCCCTCCTGGAGATGCTGCAGATAACACAACAGGCAAGAGTTCTGGAGCGGGGAGGCTCCTGTATAACAGGGAGAAGGATCAACCCCTGTCAGCCAGAGGTCCAGGTGATCACCAGACAGCAGCAGTGAGGGAATGCAAGCCGTGGTGGGGACAGCAGGAGTGGCTGGGGCGGGGTGGAGGTGACACTTGTATTAGTCAGCTGGGGCTGCTGAAACAGAGCACCACAGACTGGGCAGCTTAAACAACAGAGATTTATCTTCTCACTGTTCTTCAGGCTGGAACTCTGAGATCAAGATGTCAGCAGGGTTGATTCCTTCTGAGGGCGCTGAGGAAAGGGTCTGCTCCAGGCCTCTCTCCTTGGCTTACAGATGGCCACCTTCTCCCCGGGTCTTCATATTGTCTTCCCTCGTCATGTATGTCTATGTCCTAATCTCTTCTTCTTATAAGGACACCAGTCATATTGGATTCGGGCTCAACCCCTGATCTCATTTTAGTTTAGTCATCTCTTTAAAGACCTTATCTCTAATGACAGTCACATTCTGAGGTGCTGGGGGTCAGGACTTCAATGAGCCCCCCCCATATGAATGCCTGGAAGGACACAACTCAGCGCACACAACGCTGACAGCTTCTCTGAAGCTTGGAAAACTTTCCTGACAGAACTTTCTCCTTTCTGAGGGTGGGGAGGCCCCATGCCTGCCGCACTTGCCCTGGCTGGGGGTAGTGGGGACTGACCCCACAGGGCCTGGGGTGTCTGCTGTCAGGGCAGGATGCAGACCAGCAGCCAAGCCCAGAGCCAGTGCTCAAACCCAGAGTGAGGGATGAATGAACACCTGAGTCATGGCGGAGGGGTCAGCAGGTAGGACAAAGTATCAGGGGCTGCAAGATGGTGGCAGCTGCACAGAGCGTTGATTCCAGTGAGCCGTGTTCACTGCTGACGTGCCTCTTCCACTTGGGGGGATGAGTTACTCTCTTGAAGCCTCACTGTCTGCATCTATAAAACAGGTATCAGCAGCACCTACTCGTAGTAATGGAAGAGATAAAGGGATGAGGCATGTTCAGTGCCTAGTACAGGGCCTGTAAAAGGGCCAATCACGCAACACTGGTTAAACGGAAAGTGACAGCTATAATCACACTCATATGAGACGTTAAAGACACCTGTTGAACCACCAATCCAAGGGAGATTTTTCACTCGAGCCAAGTGAGACTCCCTTCAAAGCCCAGTATCCTCTAGGACCAGCCTTGTCCTGGGCAAAGCAAGTGTGAATGTTTAAAGAGTTCCTGGGCATCAGCCCTCTCAGTATACCCTAACTTCTGGCCCATCACAGCATCTGCCGTTAGGGCTACACCTTAGGATAAGGCTCTTTTGAGACTCAAAGCCCCCTGTTAACGTATAACCCTGACACGCCATCCAGAAAGGCACTCCACAAGGGCCGAGTTTTGCCTGGTTCTGATTTCCAGCCTGCTTTTCATCATGCAGCAGGCTACGGCAAACCGCAGGCTTCGCTAAACATTTCTGCCTGCCTCCTCCTCCTCCTCCTTCTCCTCCTCCTTCTTCCTCATCTCCTCCCTCCTCCCGGGATCTGTTACAGGCATTTTATTCCCCTTAATTTACTCTCTGCAAATCGCTCAGCTTGAATACTGTTATTCCACGGCTCCGTGAATGGAGCTTCATGAGATCTCAGCCCACTTGCTCTGTATGCACTGCGCCTTCCGCTGGGGGAGAACTGCCCTTGCAGGATGGAAGCCAGGACCCGCCTGCCCCGGGCCTGCGGGTACCTTGTGAAATACCTAATCATGTGGCTTCTCATTCGTACAGGGATTTACAGTTTCCAGAATACAGTCATCCCCATGGGCTCATTTACATAAATACCACAGAAGAAGACATAATACCTTTCATCTGTACAGCTCTTTTCCCGTTTACCAAGTACTCTCATATATATTACCTAATTTATAGATAATGTATGATAATATAATACTCTAGGACTATATTGACTCTTTCCATATGAATAGAGCTATTACAATCCATTACAGAGAAAGAGCATGGGCAGGCCAGCTCCTTACACGCTGAGTGCTGAGGCATAAGCCCTGAACTTGGCTGGGATCCATCCTTACAGCCTATACTTTTGGAAGGCAGCCCTCCAATGCCCCTTGAACTGGGCCTTCTCATCTTAGAGAGTCTTCCATTTCTTCAGCCATGAGCCCAGTGGCTCTGTCCAGGGCTCTGGTCTCCCAGTCGTCCTGAGCAAAGCCACTGAGCCTGCTCATAAGGACCCCGTGTCCACTCGTGCACAGCTCTGGCGGGGTACCCTGCTCTCTCACATGTGGCCACCCCGGGGATCTGGAGTGGGATGATTCGTCCAGTAGGTCAAGTAGGTCCAATCCATCCTGCAGCCTCGGTCATCTTCATCAAGGGCATATTTGATCATGTCTTCTGTACCCATCTTTTGAACTTTGCCACCCTCAACTTCTCCATATCTTTGCCAGCACTTGTTAACTCTTGTCTTTTTGATACCAGCCATCCTAAGAGGTGTGAGGTGATACCTCAGTAAGGTTTTGATTTGCATTTCCCTGATGATCAGTGATGTTGAGCACCTGTCTTGCTATCTCTTATCAAGGGCTTTAGATTGGTTTTCCAGGAACAGACTCTGAGCCAGGGAGTTGCTTGCAGAATGTTCACTGGGGAGAACTCTTGGGAGGTAGAGCTGTAAGGGGGTGAGGAAGGCAGGGTTGAGCAATGGGAGGAGGTGACTCACAATGTGGTCTTAACTGAGACCTCAGTCAACCCTACAGGGAACTCTGGAACTGGGATGACCCATGAGAGTTATCCCAAACTGAGGTCAGAGGCCAGGCCTTTGTACCTCTGCAGAAGTCTGGAAAGGGGAGCGTTGGGTATGGAAGTTCCCTGTAGCCCAGGGCAATGCTCAGGGAGCGACTGTGAGCCTTTAGCAGCCAGTATTCCCAGCATGGGGGTTCAATGTGTCTGCCCTGAAGAGGGGTGTCTGAACAGAGCACCCCAGAATTCCCTACCCCAGAGGTTCCCAGCGTTCATTGCACCAGAGGACAGGAATGTTGGAGTCCACCTTGGAATCCTGCCTTGCACACTGGAACACAAGCCCTTCACCAGCCTGCCTGGCTCTGCTTTTCTTCCTCGCCCATCAGGACTGGACAACTATTTCTTTGCCAAGACCTCATTTAGCTGGCATCACAACTGCTAAAAGGGGAAAGCCAGGCAAAGGGCTAGACATCCTTCTGCCCCATGCTTCTTCTGTCCAGCCCCTTTGAACAGGGCGACTCCCCTTGTGTGCCACAGTCTTAATCAGGCCTTTCTAGGGCATGCTGCCTTCCTTGTCCTGCTGCCTCCCTGCATGGAACCCTCTTTTCCTAATTTATTTTCAGCCCTGAGGCTGATCTCAGAGGCAGCATCTGGTTCTGGTTTTAAAACAAACTCTGGCTGAGTTGGGCAGAGAAGTACAGAAGTCAAATGCATGCTCGTCCCCAAGGTCACCTGGCAACAGCGTAGCCTTGGTTCTTTTCTGCCTCCTCCCAGCATCCTTTGTTGTCAACACACAACTTCTATTCACCTGTATCTATTACAGGTTCCTGGGCTGATGGAGTCTACAGCTAGGTCAGGGCCACTGGGCTTCAGAGGCCCTCCCAAGCCCAAATCCACTCAAAAATTCTACATCCACCCCAGGAAAATAGAAACCGAGGAGAATGTGACTTGCGAGGCCCGAGCTCCACTTTTCAGCTTTCTCTTTGACAAGTAAAGAGCCTGCCTGCAACTCCCTGGGCTCAACATTCAATGTCCAGAAACCCAGGTGGCTGGTGTGTCTCAGAAGCTAAACTATCCCTCCCCCCCACGCAAATCCTCCAGGAAGTACTGACTCCTTCATGACTCCCAGGTGATGAGAAGGCAGCCTTTGAGCTCCACCAGGGCTGTTGTTCCCATTTGGTTCAAGTCTCAGTAAGGTTGAAGCTGTCATGGAGCAAGCATCGTCACCACATGGGGGACAGGACAGACACATGGCAAGTCATTCGTGCAGTCAAATCTCTCTGCAGCTGGTAGAAAAGGCTCTGGTATCCTCGTGGTGACCATGACTGTAGGTATTGTATTTTCTGGAGTGCTTTCACTTTCAACCGTTCTGTTGTGTTGCACCATAATTTGTGTTTGTCAAACCAATTCAACCTTAGTTCTAAAAATATGGTCATAGTAGTTATGTCACTACTATGGAGTAGTGGATTGACTGGGAGTATGGATTGACTGGGAGTAAGGATGGGAGGATGGAAGTGGGAGGTGGGCAGAGAAGACAGGCATGCTTCCTGCTAAGAGACTCCGCAAAAACTGTGGCTTCCTCCTTCACCCTAACCCCACATCTATATCACCCCACTCCAAAAGGACTTTGAGGGCACATTAACCAGGACACTGAAGGCATCTGATGGATGGAAGGGGAAATATTTTGATTAACCAATTATGGGGGGTGATTTACTTGGCTAGCTCATTTCTCCCCAGAATAGCCTAGCATGGAGGAAGCCCCTCACAGCACGGGCCATGGAGATGTGAGGGAAGCAGGCCACGCCAGCTGAGACTAGGCCACAGAGCTTGAGGGCTCCTAGAAGGGAGGGTGTGAAGGGAGGTGAACTGGGGCAGTGAATACAAAACAGACCCAGGTCTTAACGTCAGCTGGGGGCACAGAGGCAACAAAGGTGACAGGCCAGGGATCAGGGAAAAGATGGTCAGCATCACCCCTCAGCTTTGGACGTCCCTGCAGGGACAGCGTGGCTCTACCATCCTGCATTTGACAAGTGTAGCTCTTAGAGCTATGCCAGGCCCCTATTAAATACTCAAAAACGTCAGTTATGGTTACTGTAATTATTATTATTACTCACGAGACATGCTTTTCTTTGTTATTTTTAATTGGAGGGGAAGACAGTGCCATTACCCCTTTCTACTCCAAAGAAATATTTTTCTGCCTCTTCTGTATGTATTTGGAAAGGAAAAATCAGCCACAAAAACAAAACAAAAATACAGAAATGAAACATGTGATCAGAGAGATCCTGCACAGTTTCAACCTCGAAGGAGCCAGAGTCCCAGGCATGGGCCTAGCGGAATGTTGGCTTTCATAGGTTTTTGCCCCTGGTTTATGTTTCCTCTGTTGTTGTTTTTCTTTTTAATTATGATCAAATGACCTTGTTATATAAAGTATGGCTCAAATATGAGCAACAGAAGGTTGGGCACACAGAGTTTAATGCTATAATCAAATGCAACCTATAACCACCCATCAGGTGGTATAACCACGTTCTTACAGCCCGTATTATTGATAGATGATGATACTAATATTTGCATGTGCTGCATGGTAATTGGCCGCACCGGCTAGGCAGTTCACTTAGGTTACTACTCAGAGGATGACTTTTATGTAGTTGGGATTTCCATCCCCTCCTCCCGCTCTCTGCTGGCTTGCCAGCCTCTCTACACTCCCTCGTGGTGGTTTCTCTGAGACCACATCCCTTCTCTGCTTAGATTCAAATGAGGGCATGGAGCTTCCCTGCCTTAATGAGGGAGAAAAACATAAGAATAGAAGGACTGAAGAGGATACAGAAGTCAGGGTAACACGAGCTGCTGAAACAAACAGACACCCCACTACAGAAGCCTATTTCGCACTCTCTTAGCAGCCTGTGTGTGTCCCTCATCAGCGTAAAGTTTTCCTCCTCGCGTGACTGAAAGTCTCAGGCTCCTCCGTCTCATGGCTCCATCATTCCTTGGTCCTCAGGGTTCTCTGGACCCAGATGGAGAAGAGAGGGGGAAAGACTACATATCCTACATACCCTGCTCGGCCTGGAAGTGACACACATGACTCAGGCTCATGTCCCGTCAGTGAGAACTTGCTACGAATGAGGGTGATGGAAAGCGTAGCCCGCAGCAAGGCAACTGCTCCTCACAGAGGTGTCTATGTGGAGGTGGGTGCACATGTTTTTGGTGCACTGAAGATGCGGAGGGATGAGCTAATGGTACTGAGGAGGGACTAGGACAGAGCACACGAGGGAGCCCTGGGAGCACGTATTCTTACATAAAGTGGAAGTCTGTTCCTCCGTAAGACCACCCCCCCGCGCGCGCGCACAAACACACACACACACACACACACACACACACACATTATCAGCTGCTCAAGGCAGGCATCGGGATTCAGGCTCAGCACTCCGTGAAACACAAATGCCTATTTGATCACCCTTTATAGCAAAACCTTGTTAAGCAGATATGGTTTATCCAAGAGAATGAACAATTGGAAGCAATTGTTCCCCAGCTAACTGGATACCCTGTCATGCTCCAGTAAAGACATCAGATTATGCGAACTAGTTAATTCAAAATCCATTCTTCCCGGTCCCTTGCCTTTCAAATTAATGACATTTGCTGAAATTGACGGTGAGGGAGAGGGTGACCAGGCAAGCGGGGGAGCCCATGGTTCCCGGAAGTTAGTACCTTCCGTTCCCAGAGGCCTGAAACCGAGGCAAGGCGGAGGGAGAGGCGAGTAGGGGTTGGCTGTCAAGCGTGTGGCCTGAAAATTAGATTTTAAGCACTGTTTATTCCCCCTGAAGGTCTCTTGAAAGGAACTGAGGAGGAAAAGGAGAAAAATCTAGGCAGCTGTGTAATTAGGGTCACAATTAAGAAGTTTAGGAAAGGGAGGTCCTTCTGGTGGACTTTGTTCTATTGGAGTTTCCCCTCTAAAACCCTGAGCCTCAATGTCATGTGGCAGTCTGGATGGGAGGGGAGTCTGGGGGAGAATGGATACATGTAATTGTATGGCTGAGTCGCTTTGCTGTGCACCTGAAACTATCACAACATTGTTAATTGGCTATACTCCAATATAAAATAAAAAGTTAAAAAAAAATTTTTTTAAATAAATAAATAAAACCCTGAGCCTGAGCAAGCATGACCTAAAGTCCAGGAACTCTAAGAGGCAGCAGATGCTATGGCTGCACCCTTTGCCACCCGGATAAATGCAGGCACGTTACTTAGCCCCTCTGTGCCTTAGTTTCCTCACACTTTAATGTCAGATAGTAACTACCCGAAGGGTCGCTGTAAGGATTAAATGCATTAACATTTGTAAGATGTTTAGAATGGCACCTAGAACACATTAAGCCCTGTGCAGATGTGAATAAAATTAAAAAGCTGGGTTAAAACCTCTGTTCCTCCTTTGACTAGTTAGGAGACCTTGAGCCCCTTCATTTAAACTCTGAGTCTCAGTTTCTTGTTGGTAAAATGCGACTGCTTTTACGGCCTCACGAAATCATCTCACAGGTGGTGAAATCTGCTGAAACTGTGCATGCGGACGTGCTTGCCGGGTGCCTGGCACAGAACTGGCAGTTAATAAATGCTAAGTGCTACCTTGAGCTGAGTGTTTAAAGTATTCCCAGCTCCCAGCAAGACAGAAAAGGAGAGACGTCGGTAAACAGTGCCAGGGAAGCTCCTGCATACGGCAGCCCCGAGTCACCAAGAAGAGTGTGTGCCAGCCAGCACTTTAATTTTTACTTATTTCACAGAATAAGGAGCCATGTGTGTGCTGAGCTCCCACCCAGGTTATCAGAGAGACATATGTAGTACATCCACACAGATTGGCAGGGCTGGAAAACAAGGAGAAGTGAGGGAATACCTGGTGAAAGGTATTTAAATAAGTGAGATGGATCTGGCTCCAGCAGACTCAGTGACATATAGACCGGAGTATTAAAATAGCACAGAGAGGGACTTCCCTGCCGGTCCCGTGGTTAAGATTCGGCGCTTCCACTGCAGGAGGCGCGGGTTCCACCTCTGGTCAGGGAACTAAGATCCCACATGCCATGTGGCATGGCCAAAAAAAAAAAAAATAGCACAGAGACGCAAGAATCCATGAGCGTCAGGCACTCACAAAATAAGAGTGATGAGCCTTTCTATTTTAGTAAGAGGAAAATGTACAAGAAGGTAAGCTTCTCTACGTAGAAAAACAATGAAGACTTCCTAAAATCAATTCCAAAATGCCTTCAGGAGGGTAGGATGGAATCAATCAGGAATTGCAGGAATCCGCAGGAATCAATCAGCGAGCACACTCCCCACCGAAGTATAATCCAGTGTCTCTCTGTGGCACAGGGACAGGATCTGGGGAAGTGACACAAAGTAATATTCAGGGACTTTAGCAAGATTTCTTAATTCTGCTCTTCTTCCTGAATGAGTTTTAAAAAGACACAGCTTGGGTGTGTGAGGATTAACATGACTACCTATGTAAAATGCCCGATGTTTGTCCTGAGTCACGGTAGGCATAATGGCACCTATGCTGTCGTGATTATCACATGGTCGCTATATATGAGTTCAGTTAGCCAGTGTATAGTGGTCATGGAATGTGTCATGGGGATGGCAGCAGGCTGGGGTCCCCAGTGCTTGGTCCTGAATCAGTGTTGGGGAGCATCCTCCTTAGTGACTCAGAAGTATTGTGTTCCCCATTCCACTTCCAATGGGTCTAAGCTCCTGGATAGCAGGGATCATCTTTCACATCTTTGTGGCCTAAGAATACCTTCACTCATTCACTCAATAAATATCCAAACAGCACTTATGATGAGCCAGGTGCTGTGCAGGCACGACCATTAAAAATATGAACATGATAGGATCCTTGCACTTGAGGAGCTCATAGTCCAGCCAGGGAGGCAGACAACAGACAAACCTTTAGTAACATTTTGTGGGTGCTGAGGGGGTTAAACAGAAAGGAGGTTCAGAAGGACTAACTGAGGAGATCACCTTGACCTGCATAGAGAATGATGAGAGGACATTTGCTTGTATGATTGCTTAACTGAAAATCAAATGTCTTTGTATGTGTGTGAGAGAGGGAGGGAGGGGGAGAGGGGGAGAGAGAGAGAGAGAGGAGGAGGAGGAGGAGGAGGAGGGGGGGGAGGGGGAGCAGAAGAGGAAGAAGAAGGGGGAGGGCAGTTGATAAGCAGGGAAATTGCAGGCCATTCAGGAGTTTGCTAGCCTTTGCTTCAGCAACTTAGTGCTTTTCCTCAACTGGATGAGGCAGGTAATGGGTCTGGGTCCTCCATGGATGTTATGCACTGAATGTGGCCCCCCAAAATTCATATGTTGAAGCCCCAACCCCCAATGTGATGGCATTAGGAGACGGGGCCTTTGGGAGATGATATGGGTTAGATGAGGTCATGAGGCTGGGGTCCTCATGATAAGATTAGTGCCCTTATGAGAGGAGACAATAAAGAGCTTGTGTGTACCACTCTCCCTCCCCTGCTCACACCAAGAGGGAGTCATGTGAGCACACATCGAGAAAGCAGCCATCTACAACCCAAAGGGAGAGCTCTCACTGAAAGCAACCAGGCTGGCACCTTGATGTTGAACTTTCAGTCTCCAGAACTGGGAGAAAGTAAACTTCTGTCATTTAAGCCACCGAGTCTGTGATATTCGGTTCTGGCAGCTCAAGCTGACTGCTACAAGGGATGAGTGCCATTCTTGGGTGCATCAAAAAGAGTAGAGCCTCGGGTGATCAGCACTGTCTAGAGCCATGCATCATAGGGGGCTTCCCCAGTGAGGAGTGTGGAAAGTGTGCAAAGGATTCAGCCAAGAGCCACTGAGAGTTGACAAGTAAGTACTATGCTGAGTCTGGAGGCACTAGGGTTATTTGATAGAAAATAGTTCCCATTGGCTCCCCAGTTTCTGTAGGATGAGATCTCAACATGTGAGGCCCTTTACAGTCTGGCCCAACTCCATCTCCAGCTTGACAACCACTCCTCTTACACATAATTGATAGGCCCCAGCTATACTGAGTCATTCACGGGTTCCCCAAATATCTTGCGTTAATTCAGAGGTACATGGTAAAATGGTTAAAAGCCAGCCTGCCTGCCCTCAAATCCAAGCTCACACTTACCAGTGTGATTCTTAGCCAAGTCATTTATCCTGTGCCTCAGTTCTTCCCTTTATAAAATGGGGATAATAATAGTACTAACCAAATAGAGTGGCCATGCACAAAAATTACATTAATGTCTGGAAAGTGTTCCAAAGAGCACTTTGTATTCAGTAAGTGCTGGATAAGTATTTCATCTTATGAAATTTTATTTCTACTCAAATATCACTTAGAATGTCATCTGTTCTAGGCGATGTTGTCACTTCCTCCTGTGGGTTCCGATAGCTCTTTAACCTGACTAATTAGCACAGTACATGATATATTTGTCTCTCTCTGCACGACTCATCTTCCCCCGGCCTGGTCCAGTGTGTGTCACCGAGCAGGCAATCCACAAACACACAATGAATAAATGAGCGCATGCAAGGGTGAGAAAGGAAGGAAGGATGCATGTAGCCATGCCTGCAGGAGTGAACATGACCTAAGAGTGTCAAAGCCAGGAAGAGATTGCACCTGGAGCACCAGGTCCCACCAGTTTTCAACTCCTCCGAAGGAGGAGGGATTTAGATACATTACAGGCAAGAACTTGCTGAAATGTTCAGACACTGGGAATAGTGTGCCTGGACCTGCAATAATCTGTCCTTTAGAAAGATGCTAGGTTTCCCTCTGTCTGATATCACTGAGGCATTTTGTCCAGACCCATTAGGATGTGTTGCTTTCAACGGCAAAGGTGGAGCAGATACATGGCATGTAATCCTTTACAATAGAGAGCAAATGGATCACCAGCGGGTGTTTAAAGATTCCCAGGACTTTTTAGCATTCAGTACATAGCCAGACAGATAAATACAAAGGTGAGAAACAGGTGCCAGGAGCCCAGTATCAGATACCTGCTTGTTCTGCAGGTCTGCCCAGGCATCCCAGCCAGTCAGCCGGTGCTCAGCGGCAGTGACACCCTATCAAAACCGTCCTCCCCAGGCCCACAGGCCGTCTGTCTGGCCAGAAAGCTCCACCGTCTCTCCTCCCCCAAAGCAAATGCAAAACCCATGCTTTTCCACTGAGGCTGCCCTTTCCTGACTACCCTGATGCCGCAGTTCTAGTCGCATGTTGGGCTCACCGGGGACGAGGAATTAGCTCCCACCCCAACTAACATTCAGGCAGAGTCCCTGGTGATAAATATTTTCATATAAAGTTTACTGTTTACCCACATGAATGGAAAGAACTTGCATCTGCCAGTGTCACCTGTGCCCATAGAACTGCAGTCCAAACAGCTGTATCCCTGGAGAGCCCAGATGTGTGGAGGGAGGAGAGGGCGGGCTGGAGGGAGGGGTGGAGGGAGGTGGGTGGCAGGTGGAGGAGAAGGAATTAGGAAGAGGAGGCCCAGACCCAGAGGAAGGAGGGAGGGAGAGGCAGGGAGATCGGCTGGTGACCAAGAAATACTGAGATTAGCAGGCAAGCCTCCCAGAAGAGAGGCTGTATGTACCCTGGGCTGGGCTGAATCTCATCCTGTCAGGATGGAGGGAGGGAACAGTGTGTATCTGACTCAAGTGTGTAGAGCAGGTTTCAGAGGAGTGGGCGTCTCCTTCAAGCTGGCGCAGCTATTTGTGGCCACGCAGCCATATGGAACCCCTGGAGGACAGCAAATCCTCTCACCTCCTGCCAGGCACTGGCTGCCCCGGCCCCCATGGGTTGGCACCAGGGCCTGAACCCCAAGCATGTCTTCTCCAGTAAGGAAGGAGGGAGGCTAACCCGGAACCCAACTGGGAGCTGACGATGGGAAAAGGGTCATTCACAAGCTTAGTTCAGGTGGTTTGGGAAGGGTCCAGAAGGGGGCTGTCCTGGCTGGAAAGGTAGCCATCACTTCTTCCATTAAGGTTGTGAAAGCCAGCCATGGCCTTTGCCTGGTGGGTGAGAGTGGGGCCAGCTGCTCTCAGCGGGGTATCAGCCAGAGAGGGGCCAGGCTTCTTCTGAAGCCTGAGTCACACAGGCTCACGCCTTCCTGGCACCTGCCTGTTGCGTAAGCAGGTCGATGGCCGGGCCAGGTAAGCCTCTCCCCGGAAGAGGAACGCTTCTAACACGGCCTTGGTTTTGTGTTTACTCTGTCACCTCTCTGTTCCCTTTCACCTTTCTCCCTTCCTGGGGTCACACCTTAGAGATTAGGGTTGGTCTCTGACAGAACGTGGCTTTAGTAGATATTTGATTTCTACCAGCCCCTTTTCTGGTCATATTTATAGGCTCTGTGGAACTCCCAGTTCCCTTCCTTGGAGAGATTGGCAAGTGTCTGGGGAAGCGGGGGCCAGCTACGGTGATGAGAATGAGAATCCTGCTTTCTAATGGGGGGAGGGGAGCAGTGGAGAATAACATGTCACCCGGGAAGTATGCCACGTCCATTCTTCTTCTCTCTCTCTCCCCCTCCCTTGCCCTTTTCTTCCCCATCTCGGCCTCTCTCTTATGCTCCTGTCCCCCTTGCTCTGGGAGCGACCATCCATCCATCTCCTGCCCCTCCTACTGCCTGTGTCCATTCTAGCACTCCAACAGGCGTCTGCTGCCTGCAATTTATAAAAAGCCTCATAATATGAATTGGACTTCTGAGGGCCCATATGTAGGAACAGATTTTGTTTTTTAACTTTTTATTATAGAAAATTTTTTAAATTCATAAAAATAAAGAGAGTTGTCAAAATAAAGAGCCCTATGTACCAATCACTCAGCTATAAAAATCACCAACTCTCCACCTCTCTTGTTCCATCCATAACCCTCACTCCCCACACATCCCCACACCCACATGGGATTTTTTTTTTTTAAGAAATTCCAATCAGTCATGTTATTTTATCCATAAATCTTCATGGGAGCAATTGGACTAAAGCACTCACCCTCCAGACTGTCTTAAGCCCCAGAAAGCAGCTCAGGCCTTGGCACATGCCTGCCTTTGGGGATGGAAATTCTTGACCACCCTCAGTGTTTCAGCATGGGTATCTCATCATCTTGACCAAACGGTCCTTCTCAGAAAACCATTGTTAGAAACAAATCAGTGCCCCAGCTCATGAACAGTTTTGTCTAAGGCCTTAGGCAATTTCTTGTTTTTGTTCCCAGAAGAAATCATTTTATAAGCAAGTCGCCTATCAGAAAACACACCTGCATGCCAGATCCGCACAGCTGTATGTGAGCAACTGCCGATCCATCTGCGGAACTATCTAAACAAGGAAGACGTGCAATCTGATCATCAAATGACTCTTGGTAAATGATAGTAGCACATGCAATATTCAAAAGCAACAGATAAAAGAAACTTGGGCTCTCTCCAGAGAGAAAAACCCCTCAAATAATGCTCTCCCTACACCCCACCCCCAATTTGATGAAATCTGTTCATTGAGTAAGAAAACCAACTTGGTTCTGAAGATGGTTACTGGGAGGCCTGAATTTGGGCCCCTCATCTGATTGCCAACAATGTCCCTTGGCCCACAATGAGTGACCTTCCTTTATGCAACTTTTAAATAATTCATGGAACCAACTATCAAAAAGTTTATGGTTTAAAATCTGGACCTGGACATTTAGACATAATTACATCTACGTTTATGCCGCGGTAGAAACTGTATTATTTAAACTCAAAAGGTCTGGGTAGGTCCACTAACTTGTATGATCCTGAAGCAATTACTTTACCACTCTGGGGTTCTGTTTTCTCATTTGTGAAAAGGAGTAAATCATCATAGTTCAGTCTCCCTCACTGGTAAGTAGGTACAGAGTCAGGAGATGAAATTCTAGAATGATATCATGAAAAGAATAGGAAATAAATTAATATTTGAATGTATTATGTTTATAAGAAACTCATATTGAGGACTGAAAATGTATAGTTCTTTTGGTTGAAGTTAGAAATGTATATATATATATATATATATACATTTACATATATATGAATATATGTATGATTTCAACTTTTTGAAAAATACAAGTGATGATAGATGTAAAGTTCTTAGACAAATAAAATGATCAGACTCTGAATGGTGAGTGTTATTAAAAACTAAACATAGTCAAGCACAGCGGCCACTTAGCCCATGATCAGCGGTCCTTTACGAATGTTCACAACATCAAATAATTAATGAGTAATCCTGAGCTTCCATGCATTCGGGTCTCCCAGGATGATGCAACTACAGGGCAGGGAATGAGGTTACACGGTCTCCCCAAGAAGGCACCATCTCTACTCCCATCTTAGCCCCTCCTAAACAAATGCCAACACTTCAGCTTGGCTCAGCAACCATGATTTACATGAAGTTGGGACAAGCACATTCTGCACAAACTCTGAAGGGGACTAGCAATCCCCAGCTTTTCCCCAGCAAGGATGGCAGCTATGACCCCATCTGACCTCCACCTGTGGGGTGCAATAGGCATCCTTTGTGTGGGATGGCAGAGTCCCTGGGAACCACATGAATTACTCAGAAGTGGACCTGGCCTTTGTGAGGAAGGTGGAAGGGAAGGACTTTGGGCTGGAATTCAGGAGAGTCTGGGCTGTTTCTGGCTTATCCTGGGTAACCTTGGGTCACTCAACTTTTCTGGGATGGCTCCACTTGCCCATATATTCAGGATAATCCTATCACCTCCCTTCACCCTCATAGTGCTGACAGGGATCTAAAATGTGTGTGAATAACATTAAAAAAAAGTGTCAGTCCTCAAAGGAATAATATAATTGCATAGAAAATTCACATATGTAAAATCTCATTCCTGACAAACGGGTGTTTGCCAGAGGGGAAGGGGGATAGGGGATTGAGTGAAATAGGTGAAGGGGATTAAGAGGTACAAACTTCCAGTTATAAAATAAATAAGTTACTGGGACGTAATGTACAGCACAGGGAATATAGTCAATGAAAAAATAAATAAATAAATAAAATGTGTGTGAAGATGCCAACAAATAAATGAATAAGGTCCTCAGGGAGTTGAAGTTCTAGGGCTGTAATACGTTCAGTACTACATTGGGTGACTTTTACCTTACCATTCCTGGTAGACTTTAAATTCACTTGCAGGTTCAAATCCCATCAACTCTCAACATTCTTTTGTGCTCAGATTCCTATTCCTTTACCCCCAGATTTCCATCCTTTTTGGCCTTTCCTTAGAGAGCAGGCACCCTTCCCTCCCCACCCACCCTACAAACCTTGCCCCATCCACCCTTCTGGGGCCAGCAAATAACATTTCCTTCTCATTTCCCATCCCTCATGTAATCTGCCAGCTTTTTGTGGTGGCAGGAGAATTCTGGGGGTTTCATCTTCTCGCATTTCCTTGAGTGGCATGTGCACTGGACCGTGCTAAAGCTTTGGTGGCAGCTGGGGATCAATAATCAGTGCTCTCACCCAAGTGACTCTCTTGGAGAGAGTTGCCTAGGAAGCATTTGAAGCTGGACCCAGTAACAAATCTGCCCAACTTTCCAGGGTCTCTGAGGATACCCTGCCCCGCTCCCCTTAAATCAATTTCCCAGTCCAGCAGAAAAACCGGACAGGATTGTATTGAATCTCTTGCCCTCCATTGCCCCTCACTGCATTCCCAAATCACATCTGGCTTCTAGCACTTTCTTCCAACCAGCATTTAATCCTCAGTGGTGATCCATTTAAGAAATTTAATTTCATTCTCCACCCTTCTCTCCCCACCCAACTTTGCCCATAAAAAACAGTTCTGGGAATTTTCAAATTCTGACATCATATAAATACTTCTTTGTTCTGCAAAGTACTCCTTCTCAATGCCTAATCCATCTCCCAGCACCACTCACAGAGATGCACTGCATGTTCCCAGAGTTTATAGATCTCTCATTTGCTGGCTGCTTCTTACACCAGCCTGGAAGTTCAGCCTTTTAAAAATCAATCTGACTCTCTACTTTCCTCACCCCCACCTCACAGTTTGCACAGAATGGTGGTCTGTGCACAGAAGTCTCCTGAAGGTATTATTAGCTCTTCTTTTTGGAACCACCCCCAGGGCTGCAGGAAAGCACCAGCTAAATGCCCTCACCCGAGGCCCTCATGGGACTATTCACAGCCATCCACACGCCCAACTCCACCCTTTCCACAAAGAGCATGTCTGGAAATTTGGCTGGTCAGCTCGAAATCCCAAGTGCCATCAGAAAACCTTAACTAGAACCTGAGATTCTACAAATGATCAGGAGAAATAATGAACATAACTAAAGTCACAATTAAAATTTGTATTAAAAATAAAGATCACTATTTTTTTTTTTTAAGATCACCCCGTACCAGGCTCAGTGCTAAGTACTTTATCTGCATTATAATTGTCAGAAAATCTTCAGCAGTAGGTACTATTATTATCCCCATTTTTCAGATGAAGTTGAGGCACGAGGCAGTGAGCAACTTGCTCAAGATCACACAACCAGAAATTAATGGATTTGGGGTTATGCTTAGGCTGTCCGACTCCAAAGCCCACGCATGTGTCTACTACACTGCACTGCTTTCCTGAGACCAATTTGAAGTAGCTAAAGCAAAGGAGAGTCTTTATTATAAGCGCCCTGGGGTGGCCGGTGGAACCCAAGAACAGGAATTGGGCCTCGGGAGCAATTGGCGCCAAGGACTTAAAGGCTGTCAGTGTGCTCTGGGAGCATGTGCGTCATTCCCAACTCTCTCCTAGCAACGACTCTCTGCTTGCTCTCCCAGGTCATGTGCCAGGAAATGTGGCTACCATCACACATTAGAACTTCAGACTGATCGTGCTTGCTCTTCCCAGATTTGAAAATTCCTTGGGGAGGGAATGATCGGCAGGGGGGAGAGTCACAAGAAACCATGGCAGCTCCCTCAGTAGCCACATGGGTAGGATGGAGGGCAAGAGAAAGAGCAGTTCCCAGGAGGAAGCTAGTCACTTCCACAAGGAAAAGGATGCTGGGAAGATTTTCAAATGGGTGTGCCTTAGAGTGACCTTGAGTAGGTTAAATCGCCTTATGAAACCTGGATACCTCATCAGAAGGATGGGAATGACAGCACGTTCCTTCTAGAGCCATTGTGAGGACAAAATAAGAAATTGTATGTAAAATGCTTGTCATGGTGCCCGGCACATGGTAAATACCCAATAAACGTTAGCTATTAATATTATTAAGTCTGAGTCATTGCAAGCTCACAGTGCCTGGCTCAGTTTTATTCTTTATAAATAAACATTATTATACTAAATCCCTTGGCACAGAAGATTCTCAGAGCCAGTACTTTTTCCATTTTGGAAAAGTGGGGAAAGAGCTAAGGGAAGAGTTGTGATGTCCCCAGAAGGATCTGTTCTAGGATTACGAAGGATCTGGCAGGTGTGACAGGAAAGCTGGGTATAAGTATCTTTAAATATGTCTTCTCTGAGCCTACACCCTCGTGTATTTCATGGCAGACCAGAGATTTGAGTGCCCTGAAATTGGATGTGAGTTTTGCATTTCTGCCTGCCCTTCCTCATTGCCAATGTTCTGGTCTCCTTGGTCTGTCACTCAGCCTCCCTGAGGCTGGCGAAGTGGATGAGACCACAGAGATCTGGGAGTCCTTGGCTATGGAGGAAAGAAAATGGATTCCTTGCTACCTCCGCCTTAGTCCGCAAAGCCATTTACGGTTTGGGAAACTTCCAGTGCTGTCAAGATCTCTCATGCCTGCTCCCCACCCCCTCCTCTGACTCAGGGAGTCCAGCATTAGAGAATATTTCTTTGGTTGGCAGGTTGGGCCTGAAGAAGGGAATCAGTCACTCGGAGCCCTAAATGCCAAATGCATCAGTCTAATTTATTCAGACAAGTTTTCATCTGGGTATTTTCTATACTACCAAACTCTGTATCCTTCAGTGAAGACATTTATCTTAGATGAATAAAATCTCTTAATGGTTTAATAAAAAACACTTAACTCAGTTTTCCTAGTTTTATGAGTGCCTTGAGGTCCTTTAGGAGAGCAAACATCTTTGCTGGGATCACTGAGGGAAACATAATTATTTTTCTGCCTTCTGATATATTATTTTCTGGAAGGAACAGTTCCAGATGCTCATCATATGCTCGCAAATTCTCTGAAGCTCCATCAAAGGACAGGGTATTCTCCGTGATGGACTCAGTGGTGTCCCTCCTTCCTTCCACAGCCGACCTGCCAGTCCCTTCAAAGACATCCTCTCCTTCTTTATTCCTTTCTTTGCTGAAATAGCATCTGTGCCATTATCATCACCCATTTGTTCTGTTCAGAATAAATGGAGAAAAGAGTCTGGAGGTCAGTTAGAACCAAGTGCCAGGAGCAAAAGCCAAACAGGAAATTAGGTTAGTAGAAATTTTATGAGAACAAGAACAATTGGGGAAGGGAAGGAGGACTCCATGGAGAGAAACGGGGGAAGAGTCGAGAGAGAGAGAGAGAGAGAGAAAACTAGGAGAGCCAGGAAGCAAGACGTGGGCAAGGGCAATGTGAGCTGCAAAGGGAGAGAGTGAAGAGGAGAGGGGAGGGGATGGATCAGATAGAGAAGTCAAGGTCAAGTGAAGAACTGCAGCACCACACCTGAGCACGGAACATAAGAACACAACGCGCACCTCGAGGCAGGACTCCTAGAAGGGAAACTGGCAAGAGTGGGCGTCTAGGAAGAAGAGAAGAAGAAGGCAGAATGATGTGGGAGAGAGGGAAAGCAACGCATTCAGAGATTAGAGATGGTTAGAAGGAAGAGTTTCATAATTAGAAAGGAGCACAGAGATGGTTTACTTTTTTTTTTTTTGGTCGGGCCACACAGCTTGAGGGATCTTAGTTCCCCAACCAGGATTGAACCCAGGCCCTCTGCAGTGAAAGCGGGGAGTCTTAACCTCCGGGCCACCAGGGAATTCCCACGAGATGGTTTTCATTTTACTGATAAGTATATACAGTAAATAAAGGCTCAGAGAGTTTGTGACCTTTCATCCATCCATCTGTGCATTCACTCACTCATTTGGACATTGAACAAGTATCTGTTGAGCATCTTCTATGTGCCCCGCTTCACGCCAGGCACCAGGGACACCGTGTTGAACAGAACAAACAAGGTCCTTGCCCTTAAGGAGCTCACAGTCCGTGGGGGCATGTGGACAAGTGACCCGGCAAGGGCGGCCCCCTGGGATGAGAGTTATGATGGTGCAGGGGCCGTGGGAGCCTGCAGAAGAGGGCCCTGACAGCCGTGTAGACCAGGCAGGGTAATTGCAGGCCTGGAGGCTGGCCACCAAGAGCCTCCAGCTTCAGAGGAGTTCAGTGACAGAGCCTGAAATGGAGGCCCAGTCTCCTGGTTTCCAGCCCCTTGTATCCAGCTGCCTCTGGGGTTTGGATGTGTCTCCTTCAAACTCCAACATTCTGACAACTCATCTCTAATCTGAGTACAGAGGATCAAATCCAATAGCAGCCTCCTTTGCTATATGTCAGGAAATCCTCCAGTGGCTCACTATTCCCTTCAGGATCAAATCCAAACTCCTAGCATCCAGGCCTTCCTCCATCTGACCTGTGTTTACCCTCCATCCACCTTATCCATTCTCCCTTCTTCCCACGGTGTTCTAACCACACTGAAGTACTTGAAGGTGCATGAATGGGCCTTCATTCTTTTACAGATAAGCCTCCTTTTACTGGGTTTGTTCCCTGTAGCTGCCCAATCCCATCCTTCCAGTGCTTGGCCTACACATTGAACTCATCCCAAGACTCAGCCCAGGTTCCACCTCCTCTTAAAGAGCCCTCTCCCTCTAACGTCCCTCTCCAAGCAGTGTGACCAGGTGTCCCCTCCCCTAGGCTCACACTGCAATTCTCTCAGGGCAGTTACCACACCCAATGTTTTAATCATCTCTTGACTTGTCTGCCTCCCCCAGTAGACCATAAGGCAGGGGAGGTAGCCTGTTCATTCATCTGTTTACCACTGCTGCCTGGCAGAGCTCTTTACTTACTCAAAGTGTTTAATAAATGCTTGGGGAGCTGACTCGAAATGAGCCCCCAGTGAGTTGAGTTGCAGGCAACGTCTAATTCACTTTGGAATGACTGATCAACCTTTCCTCCCAGTCGAAACAAGACAGATTTTGATCTTCAAAACAGAACTGTAGGCTTCCCCATGGGAGACCATTAGATGAGGTCTCCATCCGGTGAGATCTTGTGTTAGGGCACCAACATGGCCCAGGGAAAGTGGCAGGGTTGAATTTCAGCTCTTGATGCTAGCTTCCCATTTTATAGAATCCTAGAGAAGTTTCAGTGGATTTGGCTCCTATAATCAATCATGAAGAGAACAGAGGGATCTTAACTTCTTCATTTATTGCATTGTTCCTAGCTGGTTAATTCATTCATATAAAGCACCGGGCTAGATATTTCCCTTCTAGTGTATCCTCTCGGCGTACATTTATTTTGATATGCTTGGGGTACAGAGTGTTACTGTTCTTCGCTGAGTAAACTTTAATCAGCGTTTTCCTCATTAGCTTATGGTAGCATATAAGCTTATGGTTCATGCAATTCATTTTATCTTTTTAAATTTAATAAGACACAAGTTGGATGGTCATTAAGGGTCTCCTGTTGCGCATGCAGAACCGAAAATAAACATGGATAAAATTAACTCTGGTTCATTATGTTCAGCAAGAAAAGTTTTATCCCTTGCAGTCATCATAGTTAGGGCCACAAAGGCAAAGTCCAGAAGAGCTGTTTCCATTTGCTCCCCCTTGCTGTATCCATGTGACATAAATAACACAACAGTAGGTCTGGTCAATTTGGTCATCCTAGTAGCTGATTTGGATCAGCACATGCAGCCTAGTGGACTTCAGTCATTCATTCTTTTAGAATCTAAAGATGAAAGAAAAGAAAACTGTCTCTGCCTTTGAAGAATTCACAGGGACATACCCAGAAAATGACAGTGAACTGACCATTGGATGTTGGTACATAATGTGATGACATCTGGGGCAGGGCTGCGCCTGAGGGGCAGAGCGTATCAGGGAGGCCGCATGGAGGATGTAACCCCTGGGCATTATTCAAATAGCTCTGGTACAGGGGAACGCCAACCACCATTCCCAACGCAACACATTGGGACAAGGCTTTGTGTGCAGAAGACTATGCCTGTTCCTAGAGAAAAGTTCTGGGTCCACCTAGATTCTCAGGCTCCTATCTGGGTTTCCAGAGTGAAGGTTTGAATTAGGGCGTTATCTGGAAAATTGCCTCCTGGTAGTGCTCCAATCAGAAAGATACACCAAAAAGCAGAAACCAGCGTTTAGCCAATGGTCCATCCCCCGACCATCATCCTCTTCCCCAGAGCCACCCACAAGAGCAAAGTCTGATAAGGTAGGTGTTTGCTCTGATCATCCTAGTGGGGCTGTGTCTCAGGTGGACACCCCCATGGCATTGGTCATCCTGGAGCTGGGGAAGGGTCTTACCTTCTCTCCAAGAAACAGAACAATCCCTGGTTTGTACCTGAAAATCCCTCTGATGAAGGGCTTAATGAAGGAAGGGATCACACTGAAATTCATCTCAGATTTTTATCCCCAGAATCAACCTTTAGGATAACAGAATCTTCCATGCCCCAGGCTTTCCTTTCAATGATTAGTACCAGCACAGATGTTGGAAAATGTTAACAGCGGCCTCTACTGTCCAGACATAGTATTACCACATAGTTAAATCTTGTCTAGATATTTTAATATTCATTCATTCGTTTGTTCACTCATTCATTCATCCAGTTCTTTTTCAGTAAACTTTATTGAACATTTACTATGTGTCAAGCTAGTAAGATAATGTGATTCAAAGGGTGCAAGAATGAGTGCCTCCTTCCCCTTTCCCTAACCTCGAATTTTCTCTCTCACTGGTCCAGACGTAAAGCCTGAGATTTGCAAATTTCTCTCTCCTTGGTATTTAGGCATCATAGTCCACTGTGACAATGCAGAGGGTTTTCAGTTTAAGATAACATATTACTCTTTGGTAGTCCTTAACACTTTAGCAGAAATTCATTTATTCTATCAGAAAGAAGCATTCTTGGGGTGAATAAATACAGAACGTAAGCATGGATTAATAGAAGGATAAGAAGTGGTCTAGTATATGCCCCTAGAAAGAGTAGTGAAATGAGACCGAAAGGGCTAGAAAAAGAGAGTTGAGGACATTAGGCACCTGGAGAAAAGAGGGAGGTCAGAGAAAAGCAGTATAACTAGTGCCTTTGGGGGAAGAGTTCTCAGTTCAAATCCGGCTTCTCGTATTTACTAGTATTGGAATTCAGGTGAGCTTCTTAACCTCTCTAAACCTCCCTCCCAATTCCTCATATAGCATTGTGGGAATGAAGTTATATGTCATGTAAAGTTCTTAGCACAGTGCCAAGCATTGAGTAAGTGTTCAGTAAACATTCATCATCATGACTAGAGGGGAAGAAGAAGGATGCTGTGGAGGCAGTAGGGACAAACTACTGCTCAGAGTTTTTAGTAAGTCCAGCCCTTCCCTCTGCCCATCAGCTTCTCTGGGCAGAGCTCCTTCAATGAGCACAGCCCCGGGGCGCGTCTCAGCACTTGACCTTGCAGCTGGAGAGGGGACCAAGGATCAGCCCAGAGACCTACAGAAGGAGTCCTAGAGTTCTGTCTGTCCTGCGGCTGCTGTGAGGAGGCTGAGGGAAAGACTTCGTGGAGACTCTACCAGAACTTAGCACACATGCACAGACAGGTCCCTGTGGCCAGTGCTGGCCTCTCCTCCCTCTGCCCCTTCTCCTACTTGGCTAGTGTTACCACTTGTCACTGGCCTTTCTGAGGAACATGAACACAGGAGCTACTTCCTAGAGGTATCAAAGGCCTTAACCTTTCTTCTAGAATCTCACCAGAATCCTATTTGTGGAGATTTGAAGTAGATTTGTCCATGGTTATGCATCTTCCAAAATTAGCATGCCTCATTAGCTTGGCTCCGAAGTAACCGGAAAATGCAGCTACCCACAGCAGCTGGGAGGGTTTTCAAAGGAACCGACCAGCCACAAAGCATAACAGAGGGACTCCCTGAGGTCCTTTAAAATCCACATCTCAGATCCGGGGCTTGTGGCTCAGAGTAAGCAGAGAGTAGCTAAGCTGTGCTGTTATTTTAGCCTGGCACTGAGGGTGGTATGTGGGGCGAAACTGAATACCAACCTCAGGACTCCGGCTGCCAAGTCCAACAAACAGACCCATGTACAACAGAGCCGATGGGGCCACAGAAAGCTTAGAGAAATTGTGGGCTGAGTTTGAGGTACAAGCTCACCAGGATTAAAAGTTTTAGGGAGAAGATGAAGACCACTCTACTCACTTAAAGAATCCCCACTTGAGTGGCCTAATCGCCTAACACAGAAGAGATTGAAGCAAGATGGGCTCCTCCCAGGGGTACTGACTTGTTAGTTGTGGGGAAACCTCTTCAGGGGGTATCCCTGGGAGGGACCTTCTGAATGTGTTCCAGTCCAGTGCTAGGAAAGTATTTGCCCCGAATTCTTCAAGAAAACCAAAGAGTTATCCAGTCAGTCCTCCATATCTGCGGGTTCTGAATCCGAGGGTGCCCTGGAACCAATTCCCCAAGGGTACAGAGGGATCACTGTACCATCAGTGGAGAAGGTGTCATTTCTATTGCAAACAGGGGCAGTTGGGCAGCCAGTTGGGAAATCAGAGAGTCAACATGGGGTGAACTCCTGCCAGTGGTTGATTGTCTGGAGTTTGAATCCCAGCTCTACCTTGTGTGTAATCTTGAACACGTTTTCTCTTTTTTTAACTTTTCTGAACCTTAATTTTCTCACCTGTCAAATGGGGATCATAGTGTCAAGCTACAATTAAGATGAAATGAGATAATATTCATAAAAGGCTTGGCACAAGATAAATGCTCAAAGTACAAGGCTAACATATCCCATATGCCCCAGGATTTACCAGCCTGTAATCATAGTATAGAGTCCTATTTCCTTTCAATGTCTGCATTTGTGAAGTACGAGCCCCAGTGGCCTAATTGCCAACGGTCATAAGGAGAATTTAACAAGAGGATACTGATGATTTAAGCACAATTCCTGGAGAAACAAGAGCAAGTCCTACTACAGGGAGGCAGCCACATAACCCTATACCAACTAAGTCCTTTGATGTCCTTTTCCACAGTTGGCCGGTGGGGGAGGGTACTTTGAGATGGGTGTTGATCTCCTTCCATCCTTTCTTAAGTCATCCACCCTGGTGGCTGCTTGAAGGAAAGTGCACATAGTGGGTTGTTTTTTTGTTTTCTTTTATTTTTTTAATGGAGGGTGGATAGGTGTCCCTATAAAGGATGCTGGTCTGGATAGAATTAATTCACAGACACCAAGATGAACCCCAGGGTTGGCTTTACTCTACCTCTTGAGCCACACCAGAAAGGTAATCTAATGTTTACAAAGTGCATAAGCAGATGGAGAAACAAGCACAGAGAGATTAAGTGACTTGCGCAAGGTCAGACCACGAATCAGTGTTTGCATTGGACCCTATTTCTGCTCTCTGTTGCACTCTGCTTTCTTTCTAAATTCACACGACTGAGTCCCGCCTGCTCCATTCCCCCCTCTTTCTCTTCTTCTCTTCCACTCATACTCACATCGCTCCATGTGAACCAAGTATGCACACTTCTGAAAGTTGGTGCAAGTTTTCTCACCCGAAGCTGTGTAGGACTGTGTGTATAAATTAAACTGGAAGTTTCCAATTATCCACTCTAAAGAGAATTGCCAATGAAGTGAAAAAGCCAAGAGAGCAGTTACACATAACCCCAAATGGTTTATTTTTAGCGTGAGAATGAAAGTTGTGCCCCTCTGTTTGCAGCACATTTAATTTCTCTATTATGCCTTGCTATCACTAATACTCCAGTGAATTTGCATTCTTTGAGCACCCTGCAAGTGACAGCAGAGGGAGCAGGCCACCCAGAAGCATGCTGGGTAGCAGAGGAAGCCAGCTGGAGATTAAACACTTGCTCTGCAAAGATCAGCATTTAAATGGCCCATCCCCACCACTGGGGATGGTCAAGACCAAGGGATGCAAAGGAGGAGGGAGAGAAACACATGGGGAGATGGAGGGGACGGATAACTTCTAAAGGTTCTTTCCAACCTTTTAGTGTTTGTGTAAGAACTCACTGTGTGTGCTGTATGTGTGTGCCTCAATTACTACATCCTTCACCTAATTTTCCTCCAAATACTTCTCTCTCTTTCTTCAGATCCTCTAAAAGGCCTGACTGGCCTTTTCCGATTCTCAAGCCAGCAGCATCTTTCCAGGTCTCGAATTTGTATGATTTCCAGTATGTTGGGCTTGTCTCTTTTCATTAGATGCTGCTTGCCACAGGGCAGTGGGCCAGGTCCCCACGCATCGGCAAAGCACCGTGTATGTCCGGCACTTTATAAACAATACAAACAGACAAGAAATTGGTTAAAGCCTGAGATAAGCAGTTGACACAAAAATCCCCATGTAGATGGCATCACAATGAGAGGTAAAAGCACAACCCTCCACGTGGGGTTATAGAAATTGAGCTCTTCAAAAAGATAAATGTTACAACCCAGAAAATTTCATCAGCAAAAATATTCTAAGCAGGTTCCTCTGAGTATGTGTAGAACATATGAAAATGGCATATCTCCTTTTATGCCAGAGCTAGAAAAGAAAATGTTATTAGTGGGAATGACATATGTGAGCTTTGCTGTGAATAAATATACAATGTCTATATATATTATATGCATAATAATAACACCTCAAATCTATATGGTGTTTTTCTTCCCAGGAACTAAAAATGATCCGTGGTTATTATTATCTCATTTATCCTTGCAGATTTTTTTTCACTTATATTTTGCTAGCATATTACCAAAATACAGACACACTTAAGAGTCAATTCTTTTGGCTCTCCTTTCCTATGCAGGCCTACCTTTCCATTACACTCTCCTTGAAATATAGTTAGGGGAAGGAGCGGTAATCCCATTATGGGATCTGGCAGTTTATTCATAGGCTTACATAGCAGATGCCTCCCTGGTGCTGTAATGAGTCTTGAAAGACCAACAGCCCTGAGTTTGCTTCCCCCAACCCCCATCCTGAGCTTCCATAGAGCTCAAACTCCCCAAAGGGTCACCATTTGGGGTTCAAGGAGAATATCAGGTGATATGCCTCTATTACTTTACAGAGCTGCACACCAAGCTGTTATTACCTGCTAATGCTTTTGCAAAAATTACTTAGCAGATAAATTAATCCACTTTCCAGCAAGCGCAGAAGGGATTGTTGCATAGAGACCACTAGTTTTTTGCTTGGGAGGTGTGACTTTGGGGGACTAGGGAGGGAGTGTGGAGTGTGAATTGTTTCAGCCGCCACCAAAGAGGGGAGGCTCAGGGGGCACACTTCAGAGGCAGGCCTTGAGGCAGGGGGTCTGTGGATCAATCAGGTGATCCAGGGAGTGAGGAACACCCAAGCCACCTATTAAGCAGTTCTGCCCAAAGCAAAACCAAATCTGTACAGTGATCTGAGCTAGAAAAGCACTTTTGAGGAGGTGAGCTCACTCCCTGTTGCGAGAACACCAGAATCACAACTAACTGCTGAACAATCATTGACAGTAAGACCCTGGAACTCACCAAAAAAGATACCCCACATCCAAAGACAAAGGAGAAGCCACAATGAGATGGTAGGAGGGGTGCAATCACAAAAAAATCAAATCCCATAACTGCTGGGTGGGTGACTCACAAACTGGAGGACACTTATACCACAGAAGTCCCCCCCACTGGAGTGAAGGTTCTGAGCCCCACGTCAGGCTTCCCAATCTGGGGGTCCAGCAACGGGAGGAGGAATTCCCAGAGAATCAGACTTTGAAGGCTATTTGATTGCAGGACTTCGAAAGGACTGGGGGAAACAGAGCCTCCACTCTTGGAAGGCACACACAAAGTAGTGTGTGCATCGGGACCCGGGGGAAGGAGCAGTGACCCCACAGGAGACTGAACCAGATCTACCTGCTAGTGTTGGAGGGTCTCCTGCAGAGGTGGGGGGTGGCTGTGTCTCACCATGAGGACAAGGACACTGCCAGCAGAAGTTCTGGGAAATACTCCTTGGCATGAGCCCTCCCAGAGTCAGCCATTAGCCCCATCAAAGAGTCTGTGGTCTCCAGTGCTGGGTCACCTCAGGCTAAACAACCAACAGGGAGGGAACCCAGCCCCACCCATCAGCAGACAAGCAGATTAAAGTTTTACTGAGCTCTGCCCACCAAAACAACAGCCAGCAACCCACCACCAGTCCCTGCCATCAGGAAGCTTGTGCAAGCCTCTTAGACAGCCTCATCTACCACAGGGCAGACAGCAGAAGCAAGAAGAACTACAATTCTGCAGCCTGTAGAACGAAAACCACATTCACAGAAAGATAGACAAAATGAAAAGGCAAAGGACTATGTACCAGATAAAGAAACAAGATAAAACCCCCAAGAAATAACTAAATGAAGTGGAGATAGGCAACCTTCCAGAAAAAGAATTCAGAATAATGATAGTGAAGATGATCCAGGACCTCGGAAAAAGAATGGAGGCAAAGATCGAGAAGATGCAAGAAATGTTTAACAAAGACCTAGAAGAATTAAAGAACAAACATGTAGAAGAATTAAAGAACAAACAAGCAGAGATGAACAATACAATAACTGAAATGAAAAATACACTAGAAGGAATCAATAGCAGAATAACTGAGGCAAAAGAACAGATAAGTGACCTGGAAGATAGAATGGTGGAATTCACTGCCATGAAACAGAATAAAGAAAAAAGAATGAAAAGAAATGAAGACAGCCTAAGAGACCACTGGGACAACATTAAATGCAACATTCACATTATAGGGGGTCCAGAAGGAGAAGAGAGAGAAAGGACCCGAGAAAATATCTGAACAGATTATAGTCGAAAACTTCCCTAACATGGGAAAGGAAATAGCCAACCAAGTCTAGGAAGTGCAGAGAGTCCCAGGCAAGATAAACCCAAGGAGAAATGTGCTGAGACACATAGTAATTAAATTGACAAAAATTAAAGACAAAGAAAAATTTTTGAAAGCAACAAGGGGAAAACGACAAATAACATACAAGGGAACTCCCATAAGGTTAACAGCTGATTTCAGCAGAAACTCTACAAACCAGAAGGGAATGACATGATATATTTAAAGTGATGGATGGGAAAAACCAACAACCAAGATTACTCTACCCGACAAGGATTTCATTCAGATTTGATGGAGAAATCAAAAGCTTTACAGACAAGCAAAAGCTAAGAGAATTCAGCACCACCAAACCAGCTCTACGACAAATGCTAAAGGAACTTCTCTAAGTGGGAAACACAAGAGAAGAAAAGGACCTACAAAAACAAACCCTCCAAAATTAAGAAAATGGTAATAGGAACATACATATTGATAATTACCTTAAATGTGAATAGATTAAATGCTCCAACCAAAAGACACAGGCTTGCTGAATGGATACAAAAACAAGACCCATATATATGCTGTCTACAAGAGACCCACTTCAGACCTAGGGACACATACAGACTGAAAGTGAGGGGATGGAAAAAGATATTCCATGCAAATGGAAATCAAAAGAAAGCTGGAGTAGCAATACTCATATCAGATAAAATAGACTTTAAAATAAAGAATGTTACAAGAGACAAGGAAGGACACTACGTAATGATCAAGGGATCAATCCAAGAGGAAGATATAACAATTATAAATATATATGCACCCAACATAGGAGCACCTCAATACATAAGGCAACTGCTAACAGCTATAAAAGAGGAAATCGACAGTAACACAACAGTAGTGGGGGACTTTAACACCTCACTTACACCAATGGACAGATCCAGACAGAAACTTAATAAGGAAACACAAGCTTTAAATGACACAATAGACCAGATAGATTTAATTGATATTTATAGGACATCCCATCCAAAAACAGCAGATTACACTTTCTTCTCAAGTGCACATGGGACATTCTCCAGGACAGATCACATCTTGGGTCACAAATCAAGCCTCAGTAAATTTAAAAAAATTGAAATCATATCAAGCATCTTTTCTGACAACAATGCTATGAGATTAGAAATCAATTACAGGGAAAAAATGTAAAAAACACAAACACATGGAGGCTAAACAATACGTTACTAAATAACCAAGAGATCACTGAAGAAATCAAAGAAGAAATTTTAAAAATGCCTAGAGACAAATGGCAATGAAAACACAATGATCCAAAACCCATGGGATGCAGCAAAAGCAGTTCTAAGAGGGAAGTTTATAGCAATACAATCCTACCTCAAGAAGCAAGAAAAATCTCAAATAAACAATCTAACCTTACACCTAAAAGAACTATAGAAAGAAGACCAAAAAAACCCAAAGTTAGTAGAAGGACAGAAATCATAAAGATCAGGGCAGAAATAAATGAAATAGAAACAAAGAAACAATAGCAAAGATCAAGAAAACTAAAAGCTGGTTCTTTGAGAAGGTAAACAAAATTGATAAACCTTTAGTCAGACTCATCAAGAAAAAGAGGGAGAGGACTCAAATCAATAAAATTAGAAAACGAAAGGGGAAGTTACAACGGACACTGCAAAAATACAAAGCATCATAAGAGACTACTACAAGCAACTCTATGCCAATAAAATGGACAACCTGGAAGCAATGGACCAATTCTTAGAAAGGTATAACCTTCCAAGACTGAACCAGGAAGAAATAGAAAATATGAACAGATGAATCCCAAGTAATGAAATTGAAAGTGGGATTAAAAATCTTCCAACAAACAAAAGTCCAGGACCAGATAGCTTCACAGGAGAATTCTATCAAACATTTAGAGAAGAGCTAACACCCATCCTTCTCAAACTCTTCCAAAAAAATGCAGAGGAAGGAACACTCCCAAACTCATTCCACGAGGCCACCATCACCCTGATATCAAAACCAGACAGAGATACAACAAAAAAAGAAAAATACAGACCAATATGACTGATGAATATAGATGCAAAAATCCTCAACAAAATACTAGCAAACAGAATCCAACAACACATTAAAAGGATCATACACCATGATCAAGTGGGATTTCTCCCAGGGATGCAAGGAATCTTCAATACATGCAAATCAATCAATGTGATACACCATATCAACAAATTGATGAATAAAAACCATATGATCATCTAAATAGATGATAAAAAGCTTTTGACAAAATTCAACATCCATTTATGATAAAAACTCTCCAGTAAGAGGCACAGAGGGAACTTACCTCAACATAATGAAGGCCATATATGACAAACCCACAGCCAACATCATTCTCAGTGGTGAAAAACTGAAAGCATTTCCTCTAAAATCAGGAACAAGACAAGGATGCCCACTCTCACCACTATTATTCAACATAGTTTTGGAAGTTTTAGCCACAGCAATCAGAGAAGAAAAAGAAATAAAAGGAATCCAAATCGGAAAAGAAGTAAAAGTGTCACTGTTTGCAGATGACATGATACTATACATAGAGAACCCTAAAGATTCTACCGGAAAACTACTAGAGCTAATCAATGAATTTGGTAAAGTAGCAGGATACAAAATTAATGCACAGAAATCTCTTGCATTCCTAGACACTAATGACACTAATCATGAAAAATCTGAAAGACAAATTAAGGGAACATTCCCATTTATCATTGCAACAAAAAGAATAAAATACCTAGGAATAAACCTACCTAAGAAAACCAAAGGCCTGTATGCAGAAAACTATAAGACACTGATGAAAGAAATTAAAGATGATACAAATAGATGGAGAGATATACCATGTTCTTGGATTGGAAAAATCAACATTGTGAAAATAACTATTAGACCCAAAGCAATCTACAGGTTCAAGGCCATCTCTATCAAACTACCAATGGCATTTTTCACAGAACTAGAACAAAAAATTTCACAATTTGTGTGGAAACACAAAAGACCCCGTATAGCCAAAGCAATCTTGAGAAAGAAAAATGGAGCTGGAGGAATCAGGCTCCCTGACTTCTGACTATACTACAAAGCTACAGTAATCACGACAGTATGGTACTGGCACAAAAACAGAAATATAGATCAATGGAATAGGATAGAAAGCCCAGAGATAAACCCACGCACATATGGTCACCTTACCTTTGAAAAAGGAGGCAAGAGTATACAGCAGAGAAAAGACAGCCTCTTCAATAAGTGGTGCTGGGAAAACTGGACAGCTACATGTAAAAGAATGAAATTAGAACACTCCCTAACACCATACACAAAAATAAACTCAAAATGGATCAAAGACCTAAATGTAAGAGCAGACACTATAAAACTCTTAGAGGAACACATAGGCAGAACACTCTTTGACATACACCACAGCAAGATCCTTTTTGACCTACCTCCTAGAGAAATGGAAATAAAAACAAAAATAAACAAATGGGACCTAATGAAACTTAAAAGCTTTTGCACAGCAAAGGAAACCATAAACAAGACGAAAAGACAACCAAGAATGGGAGAAAACATTTGCAAACGAAGCAACTGACAAAGGATTAATCGCCAAAATATATGAGCAGCTCATGCAGCTCAACGTCAAAAAAACAACCCAATCCAAAAATGGGCAGAAGATCTAAATAGACATTTTTCCAAAGAAGATATACAGATTACCAACAAACACATGAAAGGATGCTCAACATCACTAATCATTAGAGAAATGCAAATCAAAACTACAATGAGGTATCACCTCACAGTGGTCAGAATGGCCACCATCAAAAAATCTACAAACAATAAATGCTGGAGAGGGTGTGGAGAAAAGGGAACCCTCTTGCACTGTTGGTGGGAATGTAAATTGATAGAGCCACTATGGAGAACAGTATGGAGGTTCCTTAAAAGACTAAAAATAGAACTACCATACGACCCAGCAATCCCACTATTGGGCATATACCTAGAGAAAACCATAATTCAAAACGACACATGCGCCCCAGTGTTCATTGCAGCACTATTTACAATAGCCAGGTCACGGAAGCAACCTAAATGCCCATCGACAGACAGAGGAATGGGTAAAGAAGATGTGGTACATATATACAATGGAATATTACTCAGCTATAAAAAGGAACAAAATTGGGTCATTTGCTGAGACATCGATGGACCTAGAGACTGTCATACAGAGTGAAGTAAGTCAGAAAGAGAAAAACAAATATCGTATATTAATGCATATATGTGGAATCTAGAAAAATGGTACAGATGAACCAGTTTGCAAGGCAGAAATAGAGACACAGATGTAGAGGAAAAATGTATGGACACCAAGGGGGGAAACTGGGGGTGGGTGGTGGTGGGATGAATTGGGAGATTGGGATTGACGTATATACACTAATACGTATAAAATATATAACTAATAAGAACCTGCCGTATAAAAGAATAAAATAAAATAAAATTCAAAAAAAAAAGAGGGAGGGGATAGGGTGATATATGTATACATATAGCTGATTCACTATGTTGTATAGCAGAAACTAACACAACATTGTAAAGCAATTATACTCCAATAAAGATGCAAAAAAAAAAAAAGAAAAGCACTTTTGTCATTCATCGTCTACTTAGTCCTCTGGGTGGTTTTACAAACTGACGCTCATAGAGACTTGTTTTCCTGAGATCTCCCTGTCCCGTGATCATGGTGTGTGCTAGCTTGCTTCTAAGATCTGGAAGATAGTTATATGGTCACCAAGGACTCTCGCCTGTCGTGTCAGATGTCCAAAGATGGAGTGGAGTGAGAACAGGACCGCAGGCGACCATGCATAGGTGTGTCGATGGATTTATGGCCTTTGGGATGACAACCAACAGGACATTCCTTTGATTCTCCCACTTGGGCTGTATGGGGTCTTCCTGTCCAGCTCTCTTTTACCACCCCAGAGCTATACTCTTTACTCCATTGACTCGAATGCCCCCCCTTTGACTGCAGAGCTAGCTTGCTTCTTAAAATACCATTTTATTATAGGACTGTTGAAGTTTTGAGGGGCAGCCAGCTACAGTGGAAGAAATGCCAGATTTAGTCCTTAGATGATTTCAAACTCCTAATTACTTCTTGAATTCTCCTTCTGATATTTATTTATTGATAGTAAGTACACTGGAAGAAACAAGTTTTCTTTTCTTATCCAGGATAAGAGCAGGATGATTTGGGAGCTCTGAATTCTATTTGGACAGTAATCAGGGGCACTTTCCTGAAGGATGTCACCTGGACTTGGGATGATGAACATAAATTCACCAGATTTAAAAAAAAAAAAAAAAGAAGAAGGAAAATGGTATTCCAGGGCGCAAGAGTGTACACAGGGCAGAGAGTATGCCAAGGCACAGTAGCATCGACCCAGAACCACGTACTCCTAACACTGCTAGTATTCTGCATTTGTTTAGCATAAACTTTTGAGTAATAGGAAATAATAGGAAATAAAGCCAGAGAAGTATACCAAGGACCAGATTGTAAAAGACCGTTTTTGTGCCAAAGAGCTTGATTTTATCCCTCTCACCCCTGAAAAGCTAGCATATCCTCAGCACTTGTATATCATTTCCTGCAGTTCCTTAACCACTCACCAGCATCCCCGCACCTCCTCCCCAAGCCCTTAGGTAATGGAGATATGCAGATATAGGTAGAAATGTGCCACGATTTTTTAAAATTTTGCTTTGACAGAATGGTGGAAGGGAAACGGGGGGAGAAGATGTTAGGGGCAAGGAGATTTGATAGAAGAGGTTGGGGAGAGTCCAGATGAGTCAGTGAGAACTTAAAGGAAAGCAGCGCCAGGGAACAGAAGGGGAGGGATCAGGGGACACCGAGCCAGCAGATGACTTGGAGATAAAGAGCTCACCACCCCAGGGCATCCTGTTCTGCTATTACAGGAGTGGCTGCTGCGATGGACCTCCTCACACTGAGTCCAAACCACTCACTTACTTAACAAAGACAGCACACTCTCCATGTGTCTGGCATTGCTCTAAGCACGTAAAAAATATTAACTAGTTTCATCCTCACAGCAGCCCATGAGGTAGGAACTGCTGTTATTCTCACTTCACGGATGGAAAAATTGAAGCACGGAGGGGTCACGTAGCTGGTGTGTGGTGGACCTGGGGTCCCAGTGTCTGTGCTTCTAACAACTATGCTGTGCCCCCTCTCAGTTCATTCAGTAGCATTCAATAAATATTAGTTGAACACCTGTCTACCTACCTATCTATGAAACTCCTTACCTGCTGTTGTAAGCGCAGTCCCCTTATGCCGCATGTTCTAAGTGTATTCTTTCTTACCAGCGGTAGCCTCCCAGGCATTCAAAGACAGAGACTGCCACTACTATCAACACCTTCATTCTCTGTTTTCCAGAAGTTTCCAGATGTTCCCATCAACCTCATTCCAGGGAATACATGGCTGCGGGCTGCCTCTCATGCCTTTTGGATCACTTTCTTCTTCCAAAGAATGAGCTCATAACCCACTGCTCCAGTCTCAAGCTTTGGGTCTCATATTGGTTTGCTAGGGCTGCCATAACAAAATACCACAGATTAAACAGCAGAAATCTATTTTCTCATGGTGTAGAGGCTGGACACCCAAAATCAAGGTGCCAGCAGGGTTCGTTGCCTCTGAGGTCTCTCTCCTGGCTTGTAGATAGCCGTCCTCTTGCTGTTGCTTCACACGGTCTTTTCTCTGCCACGTATGCCTCTGGTGTCTCTGTGTGCCCTAATCCTCCTCTTCTTATAAGGGCACAAGTCAGATTGGATTAGTGGGTGTATATCAGTCTTATTTTAACTTAATCACCTCTTTAAAGATCTTATCTCTAAACATGGTCACATTCTGAAGTTCTGGGGGGTTAGGACTTCAACACATGAGTTTTGCAGAGACACAGTATAGCCCATAGTAGGACTCTTCTCCCCATCATCTGCAACTTCCTGGCTCATAGCTCAACTTTCTTCCAAAGACACATCTTTGGAAAGACATCATGTGATGGAAATAAAGTGAATTAAATTAAAATATATGCATGTAACATGGATCTTTCCAGAAATGGGCAATTTTTGTGTTTGTGATTCCTAAAATGACATCCCTCTGTCTGCTTCCCACAGAGTGGCTTGTGCTCTGACAGCTCAAGGGGAGCCAACAGTGATAAAAGCACACAGGCTAGCCATGAATCTTCTCATTTTAATGCACTTCATTAAAACCGGCATTTTTATGACAAAGACCTGCCAAAGTGAATATTAGACAGAAATGCATGTTAAGCTGCCGTTGATCTTTCCGGGTAGATTGTACATTAAAGAGTGTACTTTCTCAGTCTGTTAGCCGCTCACACATAAAAGGGAAGCAAGAATCAAAGGTAAAGTGCTTCAGCCTTATCCTTCCAACGTCACTATGGCCACTCAGTGGGGTTGAGTGGGCAGAATCAGACAAGGGGTAGGAGTCACCCAAATCTCATTTCCAAAGCTTTTTAGACCTTTGGGACTTGACCATCTTCTCTGCCCACCCAACTGGCCTTTCCCCATGGATGGGAGGTCACTGCCAGTTTACTGGGTTCTGTTTCCAACCTGGAGCTTCTGATCCCCAGGAGAGGGTCTGAGATGTTCCATTTCTTAGGAACAACAGTTCAGCTAGAAGCATGCACAGGATCATGTTTCTCTTTTGTGTTTCTTCATCAAGGGAACAGTGTAATTCAAGATAAGGGCCGGGGGCATCTTTGAGGTCTGCTAATGATTAACATGTGTGTGTGCATGTTTGTGTTACCACATTGACAAGAACAGAAACCAGATGTTTAATGGAAAGAGGAGGAAAATGCATTTGGCAGCTGGAAAAGAAGTTTTATGAAGAAATCCTGTGTTTGGGGTTTACTAGATCCTGAGATAGAGTCTGTACTTGTCTGGGAGAGCTGGACAATCCTCACTATGATATCTGTCTGCTAAAATATACCAATTCAAGAGGAGTGAGTGGAGCTTAAGCACTAAGGGCTAATCCTGCCAGAAAAATAATTTCTTCCAGGACCACCACTTATTTTAAAAGCCATCACTACTATATTCCCCACCTGTACTCCAGACCCTTCTGTCCTTATATCCCATCTTAACTTGTACCTCAGTGTAACTCTCAAAATCTAGAGGCCCTTAATCCTCAGGCATAAATCTGGTCTGTGACATAGGCCCCAGTGGTGTACTCCAGGTGCTGGTTTGGAAGAGCAGATGACAGGCCTGACTCACTGTTGGCTAAGCCAATGATGGTAAATGTTAGAAGATTCAAGAGAGATTCAAGTATCCAAAAGGGACCCAGGTAATAAGATACCCCCTTCCTCTCAGATATCATCCCTTCCCCTCAGATATCATCCCTTCCCAACTAAACAGCTCTACCAATCATTGCCAAGTCAACATACAGCACAAATTATTAATATTGCAACAAGTACAGACTGACATGATCACTGGTTCTGTCAAGGACCCGAAATAAAGATTTTGACAAGCTGGGATACAACAAGTACAGCAACGGGAGGGGAAGGACATGAGTGAGTTTATTATTCAGACCGATGTATTAACTTCAATCTTGTCATGACTCATAAGACAGTTCCTCTGTTTTACTAATTGCAGTATATTTGTTGCTCTTCTCTCTTTGTTGTCTAATTCAGATGCGAATTAGCTGTGAGCTTCCTGTTCTTGACAGTACAGACTGGCTTCTCCCTTCTACCCACAACCCCACCCCAGTGGTCCAGCCATCCCACCACCATCACACAGAAACTGCTCAAGTTTCTAGTGCCATCTAGTTACCTCCATTTCTTCATTTTACCTGATTTTCTGCAACATTTGGTAGCACTGACCTCTTACTCAATGATTTGGCAAGCATTCATTGAGTTCTCACCTAGTGCCAGTCCTGTGCCAAGTATTCAGCCAACAGTGACGCAGGACACATCACTGATGCACTAATGAGAAAGGAAGTGAGTAAACAATTACATAGCACAGAGATACATCCTGTGTTCAAGGGGGACTGGGAATACCGAGGAGCCTAAAGGAGGCATGTTTTTCTCTCTGAGTGTTAGGGCTTTACTTTAGGCTGAGTCTCTTCTGAGTCCTTCATCACTGTGACTCTGCCCTTTCTACAAATGTTCTCCTCCACCAGCCCTTTCCATGCTGGTGTTCTCCCTGCTTCATCTTCCGTCTTCTTTTCTTTTCACTCTGCACATTTTCTTTGAATGATCCAATCCATTCCCAAGGATACAACTATCACATTTACACTGGTGACTCTTAAATCTGAACCTCTCTCCTGAGCTCGAGATCCACATACCAGCCGCTTATTTGATTTCTCCGTAGACAACTCAAATGCAACCTTTCCAAGTCTGAACTCATTCTCTGTACGCCCACCTCTCCACATTTTACTCTTGTCACAATTCCTTTTCACAGTTGATCATACCACACCATCATCCTGGCTAGAGATCTTGCAGGCATCCCTGCCTCTTCCCCGCCCACCCCCAACCCCCCGCCCCCAGCCTAGTCGTTGTCACTGCACATTTTCCCTCTGAAGGGGCTCTTGCGTTCGCCCTCGCCTTCTCCTACTTGGACCACTGCAGTTGTCTCCAGGCTGGTTTCCATGTTTTCAGCCTCGGTATCTCTTCTCTCCAGTCTATGCATGACACTGATGCCAGAGAAATTTGTCCAAAACCCAGGTCTGCCATTCCTAAAACTGTTAGATCCCACTTCCTCTAGGATCATGCCAGAGGAACCTGAGCCTGCTTTCCAAACGCCCTCACAGTCTGACTCTAGACCTCCTTTCCTCTCTCATCTCCTGCTCCCCTGGTTACCAGGGCAGCCCCCAGTCCAGCTGGAAGAGGCCACGCAACCTTCCTCATACCCAATGTTCCAGCTCCTCTATGTCTTTATGTACCTTTCTCACCAGTGAGGAAGCCCCAACCCCCATGCCAACCTCAGCTCTCCACCTGGTACATTTCTACTCATCCTTTAGGGTCTACCTCAAAACTGTCCTGCTCTCTGAACCTTCTCTGACCCAACCACACATAGTCAATCGCCCTTTGAGCTGTGTTCTCATGGCAACGAGGCCTCCCGGCAGGACCGTGAATTCCTCGAGGGCGGAGGCTATGCCTTCCTTGCTGTTGAAGCCCCAGAACATCTAGCAGAGAGCCAGGGCATATCTGCCATCCTGCTCTCTGTGGCCCCGCACTCACTGGTCATCTCCCGCTAGCAGCCCTGTAGGTCCATCAGACTCAACAAGTCTGAAACCTAGCTCAGTGATTTCTTCACCAAATGTTCCTCTTTCCGAATTCTCTGTCTGTTGGTAGCACTCTCCAAACTGAAGACCATTTTGACTCCTTCCTCAGGCCTGTTTTCTTCCCATTTTCCTTCCTAAAACATGTCTCTCGTCTCTGCCCTCCACCCCACCCCAGCTCCAACACTCCATTTCTGACTTTCAGTGACTGTCACCTTCATTGGCCTCAGCAAGAGCCTCCCCACCAGCCATTCTGCCCCAGCCTCCCCAGGCCAGCCTCTACACACTGCCAGATCCACGGTCACCTTCGACAGCTCCCTTGCACCACTCAAAGAAAAGTCCACCTCCTCAGTATGGACCTTCCGTGGTCTGACTGCTGATGGCCTGGCTGGCCTCAGCTGCTTCTGCCCCTGACTCCGCCTCATGCTCCAGCCACACTGAAGCCCTAAGCACACCACACTGATTCCTACCACCTCGCCTTGGCTCCTGCCCACCCCTCTGCCCAGAACGCCCCTTCCCTTGGCTGCTCCTGTTCATACTTAAGACTAAAATGTAGGTGTCTCCTCATCCTCCTGGCACCTTTCTCAGATTTCCCCCACGTCCTCCCATTGGCTTAATTCCACCTCCTCTGTATTTCTATAATCTCCCCTGAATGTCACTACTGTTGCACCTACTGGAACATCCTATGCTCCTTGGGGTCAAGAGCCATGTTGTGCATGATAGGAACTCAACAAATGTGGGACAAATGAGCATATTTTGTTAAAGGGATGGTAGCACTCTCCAAGTGGTCTTCTGTTTGGAGAGTGCTACCACATTTTGTTAAATTTGTCGTTTAATGTTAAAGGTAAAGGGAATGAACACTGTTAGATGCCAGATACTTTGCATGCAGTACCTCAGTGAAGTCCCACATGAACTCCACATGGCAAGTATTTTGTCCCCATCCATATACCATTGAGGAAACTAAGTCTCAGAGAGGGTAAGTAACTTGCCCAGAGATGACCAGGAGGGATTCAAACCCATATCTATACCTCCGTGACCATGCCCTTCCCTCCACATTGGGCAACCTCCCTTACTTGACCCACAGCAGCGAGCTCTCTCACCCTCAGCAGGTGTCCAGGAAGGAAAGCTGGGGGCCCAACTTCCTGGAGATCAAGACTCGCTGCCCCAATTGCTCCTGCTACTCTGCCAACCTCCTCCTTCAGCTCTGCGTGTCTGCAGGCGCAGGGCTGAGCGTAAGCTTTCTTGGCTGCCATATCATATTGCAAGCTTCTATCTAATTTGCCGTTCCTTCTCTCCCTAAGGACACATTTACGTTAGTACTTTAAAGGCAAGCTTCTCTCTATGAGAGAAGCAAGCACGAATCCATTTTTCACTGGCATTCACATTATGGGAAATGCAGTGCTTTATATATTAACGAGTAATTTTCTTGGCCCAATGCAGTTCAAAATTCAATAAATGTAGTTTAAGCCCAGTTTTCCCACTTGTAGGTCAGAAGGCAGCCTCGTGGGGGTGGGGAGAAAGTTCCCACATATTTCCTCGTCCTCCTCCCTGCCCTCACACCCATCATCCCCGCAGACATGAGTACCCTCAGTATGACCATCACAACTGGCCAGCATGGCAGCCGCAGTCCCAAGCACCATGGGTCAAGGGGGGCCTCAAGACTGCCATGTCATTTCCTCTCCCACCTCCAAAACTCATGGCTGTCTCTTGATGTCTGCCTGTGGACAAGCCCCTCAAGCTTTTCCCCAATGGACTGAAATTCCACCCCTGGAAAGGTCATTCCCCTGAGTTAAAACACAGCCTAATTCTTCTATTCTCTTTTAGAATGGAAATGCTCCATGAAGTCATTTATACCTTCACTTCATGGAGTTCATTGCTTCATTTTGCAAACCAGGTCAATCTGTGGTTTGACCTTGGGTTTGAAAAGGTTAAGGAGAACGAAGTGACAGAGGCAAACTACTCTGCCTGTGCTGTTCTTCCAAGGTTGACCTTCTCTGGCAGGGAGGGGGAGGGGTGGGGGGCAGGCAGAGCAAGAAGCTGCCTCTGGCACCACACTGGGAGAGCATGGACATCACCCCGGGCAGAAGATATTCGCCCAGCTCTAAGAACAGGACGCCTGGCACACTTAGGAATATGGGTCCAGGTCTGCGCTCTGCATTGAATAATAATTCAGTAAAATCTCAATTAAAACCAAGTCATAAATCACATTTAATGTTGCCCTGATGTGTCAAATCTAATATGCCAGGTCTATTAATCATCTGCCAGGCCCTGGAATCCCAGCCTCCCTCTTCTGAGGATTCAGGGGTTAAGACCTATTTCTCCCACCTCTGCCACCACTTAATCAGACTCCAGAGAGCAAAGGCCAGGGAGTTTGGGGACTGTGCCATGTCCCGGATGTGGGTCTTGGCAGCTTGTATATGTCTGGAGAGCCTAGTAGGGAAGGATAGATAGCTCAGATCCCTAAACAGGTTTTTGTCTGCTGTATGTGGACCATTTGAGTGGGATGGTGACATAAGATGCAGTTGTAGGAGCTAGACAATCTGTCAGGTTGAATGAGTTATCCACGGGCCAGACAATGACTGTCATTCCAACAAGCAGTGTGTATCAGACGTCTGGGAGAAGAAACAGGATTTCCTGACATAGCAGGTCAATGATGGGACCCCCAGACAGGGAGGTGGTAGACACCCTGGCTGGCTCAGGAAGACATGGTCATGGTGTCAGGGCCCCGTAACTGGACAGAAATTCAGGACAGGACTTGGGTCCCTGCAGTCCAAGCCTGGAGAGGTGGGGTCAGGAGCATACAGACCTCCTGGGAGACAGAGGAACTGTGGAAGGAATCTAGCTGAGACAGCAGCCAAGTGACCAGCTGGGGAAAGCAGGTTCCACAGAAACCGGGGGGAGGCGGGAGTCTTTTCTGAGGCTTCAGGACTCAGAGAGCCAAGCTGGTGTCCACTAGAAAAGCCAAGGCTGAAGAATGACTAGAACATGAGCTTTGAAGCCAGAGACTGGTATTTGATTCCTAGCTGTGTGGTCCTGAGTCAGGCTCTTCACCCCTCTGAGCCTCAGTTACCCAATCTATAACATAGGGTTCACAGAATTTGACTCCCAGGATTTTTCTGAGGATTAAGGGCATAATAATGTCCAATATGATGCCCATATGTGGCAAGTAGGGGCTCAAGTAATAAAAACCCTATGGTTAGTGTAACGGTGGAAAGACCACTTCTGCACAGCACGTTCAAGAGACCAGAGGCAGAGCTGAGGTCAAGGTGGCAGAGCTAAGGTCCAAGTTGGTAAAACAGGGTTGGAGTATGAAAAGGTGGGGACCAAGCAAGAGTTGTCTTAAGCCACCCCACACCACCTTGGTTATGTCAACAAGCAGGTCTGCTTATTGGGGGGCCTTAAGGGACCAGAGGTGGGGGGGTGTGGGGGGCAGATTGCTACACTAGGCATCCAGTTCAGGGGCGCAGTGCTGGCTGCAGAGGTCAGTCTGGGCCATGGGCAGGGCTGTTTCAGAGCAAGGACAAGGTGGAGTTCTTGGATACTTCTTTACTTTCTCCATCCCTACCTCTTTCTTTCAACATATATTTCTGGGTCCCCTACCGTGTGCCAAGCATTGGAGGTTTGAGCCTAGGACCCCAAACAGAGCTGAACCTGTGGGAGATACAGAGACTGGCAAGCAGGCTGCACCAACACCAAGGGAAAAGCAAGCACCTTCTAACTTTTAAAAAAGCTCATTAAAAAAATCACATAAGGGCACTTAGCTGCTAAATTATCAATATGCTTTGAAATCTACTTAAGCATTTGTCATCAAGTCCCATTTTATTCCACTGACTTATATAAAATAACAGCTGGCATTTATCCAGTACTTACAACATGCCCGGCACCGAGCTAAAATTTTACATGGATTATTTACTTTAACCATCCCAATCTAGAAGCTTCAGCAGGATTATTATCCCTCTTTTTTTTTTTTTAATTAATTAATTTATTTATTTATTTACTTATTTTTGGCTGTGTTGGGTCTTCGCTGGTGCGCGCGGGCTTTCTCTAGTTGTGGCGAGCGGGGGCTATGCTTTGTTGCAGTGAGCGGGCTTCTCATTGCAGTGGTTTCTCTTTGTTGCGGAGCACGGGCCCTAGAGCGCGCGGGCTTCAGTAGTTGTGGCACATGGGCTCAGTGGTTGTGGCTCGTGGGCTCTAGAGCACAGGCTCAGTAGTTGTGGCACACGGGCTTAGCTGTTCCGTGGCATGTGGGATCTTCCCAGACCAGGGCTCGAACCTGTGTCCCCTGCATTGTCAGGCGGATTCTTAAACACTGCGCCACCAGGGAAGTCCCATTATCCCTCTTTTATAGATCAGAAAATAGAGGCTAAAAGAAGGAAAGGAACTTGCGCAGGGTCTTACAATAAGTAAGAAGTAGAGTTGGGATTTCTATCAAGGCCAGCCCAGCTTTGAACAGCCATGTGTCATAGAACTCTGGTCCAAGGCCAAGACGGCCCTCGCTCATTCCTCCAGGATGCCTGGCTGCCACCTGGCACACAGGCCTGGGATGCACTGATGTCTCTCCTACCAGTCTGTGAAAGCTCAGAAACAAATGGCCTAATCTGCATACTGGCTTTCCAGGCCTGGCCCAACTCAGGGCCCACTTCGGTAGGAGCAGGGCAAGTCAGGTGCCTTCAAGGCTAACAGCCCTCTGCCCTCTCCCCATTACAGGAGAGGCAGAGTCCTCCAGGTGGCAAAGCCCACTCTCCAGCAGCAATCTGGTGGCTGGATTTCTCAAGCCCTGTATTTGAATAATTTTCTTCATTTTTAGTGCCCTGTCTACGGTATTAGAACAGGGAAAATTTTTAAATAAAGTCAATTGATAGGGTAGAAGACAATGAAAAACAAATGATATCTATCATAATGAACATTTCCTGGCTCATGTGAGTGCAATATGACAGTGGAAGGTCCCGAAAGGGCTGCTTTTCTGCTCTAGAAAATGACCTCAGCTCACATGAACTGTTGTTCCCGTGTATCCTTTCAGTTTGCAACATTTGCTCAGCTCATTGCTAAGGAATGATCCAGTGTACAATCCAGAAATTTCCCAGGTGCTTGAACGCCTGTGTTCTGGGTGCTATTACATCTGAACTGTGTGGCTTTCCCAGCAACTCCTGACCTTCTCATTGCTGACCCCTGGTTCTTCACATCTAGTTCCTTTGGCTAACTTCTCATTTTCCTTGGGACTGGCAATGTCTTCCAGCTGGGTACAATGTACAATCTTTATTAATGGGATTCTTGCTCTTCTTCAGGATTGTTTGCATTTTGCTAAATACTTTAATTCTGGATATTGGATTTCTGAAGCCCTGGGGCTCCTAGGACAAAAGTTAACCCATGTCTATTTAACCTGGTGGGCAAAATGGATTTGCCCCTCATTCCAAAGTGCTGAGTTCAATGCAGCTGGGAGTTGTCTTGTTATCAAATAATTCTTTTCTTTGATTATTCCCCTTTGAGTTCAAGGCTTTCTATCAAGTGTTGGGGAGAAGAGATTTGTGGCTTAGTTCTTGTGATGGAAGTGATTAGTCACGTGAACATCAAGGGACCAATTATTCAGAATGAACAAGCCTATGCGGTAGCTACACATCCTTTTTGACAGCACACCTGTGCTTCAGATTCAAGAATCCTGAGGCAGGTCAGACTAGAGAAGAAGGGAATGTCATTCCTCAGCAGCCCTCTGCTTCATATACTCCTGATTATGTTACCGACTCCACTGGGAAGCATATACTCTGTGGGTATCTACCCAACGGCCTCTCTCATTTCCTCTTTGTAGCGTAATCCCAATTTGGTTCAAGTGTCTAATGGCAATCAGTTTAGGATGGCTCCTTCTCTAGCCCCTGACAGGAGGAGAGATGAGTGGGTCTTGATCAGTCTAAACCAATGATGGTAACTCTATTCTTCCTTGCAAGGAATTGTCATGGAAATGGGCACATACACAATTCTGGCCAATGAGCCGTGAGGCAGTTTTAGGGGATGTTCTCAATTTTAAAAAGAGAAACAAGAATGGGAATGTCCCTCTTACCCCACTTCCAAACTTTGGACATTGCTGGGTAAGGATGTGATAACTGGAGCTGAGGCAACTATTTTGGGATCAAGAGGAGTATAGCCTGAGAACAAAAGCCAACATAATGAGAATGTCAGTGCAAGAAAACAGAAATAACCTAATTCCTTGATGATACATTGAGCTAAGCAAGCTGCTTTTGCCCATGCTTTGGCTTTGGACAGTGTATACATTGAAAGGATGGTAAAAGAGGAAAGACTGAGGGTGCTGGCAAGAGCATACATAATAGAGTTTCTGAAATAAAACCAGGAAAGGGCTGAAATCTTTGGAAAACATAGAGGAATTAGAAGCTCCTGTTGAAACCTTCAAGCAGGTGGTATATGTGAATCTACCTAAGGTCATCTGCTCCCTCTAGGACTCTTGCTTTGGACCCTAGGCTCTTTAAAGATGAAAATAGATATAGAATCTTTTAAGGCAGAGCCTCTCCAATGTGATTCAGAGAAAAACTGCCCTTCTGCTCTAGGCCCTGACTTCTAGAAAGTTACTGTTGGCCTGTTTCCTCCTCTAATAAAGGTACAATAACACAATTCTACATTTTACAGAAACAGCTTCTAAAATGGTCTATCACTATGTCAAAAGAATTAAAACTATCTTGCTGGCAAAGTTGATTATTCACACACCCACAAAAAAGCCCTACCTCTCCAGGGTGCAAATTTTTGCCCCTCTCCTACAGCCCTTTCAACCATTGTGCACTTTCTTTGACCAGTTGTCCTCGTCTTGCTGGCTGTTGCTATTTTTTGAGGTGGTGGTGGTGCGTTGTTATTGTTGATAGGGGTGGTGCTATTTACACAAATCATCAAGCTCACCCTGTCAGTGTGAGTTAACTAAGTTTCAAGGCAACAGGACGTTCCCCCACTTAATCATCATTACAATTCCAGAACCCATTCCCAGTGAACCCAAATATTGAGACTGCTTGTTTTACCGCAGGATCCAAATACACAAAATTATCAAGATCAGCTCTTGGAATGTCGGCCACTGCCAAACAAGAACTCGGAAGAATGTCTGTGTATATTACTAAATTGCGCATAATGATGGTGTGTGTCTAGAAACTGACTTCCCTGGACGAGTACATCTTTATCTTGCAAGCCATGACAGCTTGTTTGAACCAAGGAGCACATTTTGATTTTTCTTCTCTCCCATTTATCAAAATGTTTTCAGTACACACACAGTGTGAGAGGACTGAACCTTCGACACATTTCAGCCTCACAAGTCCCTTCATTGTCTAATTTGCTTCTGCATTTTCATTTGCATCGGCATCAAATCAAGCCTGTCTTATTTGGGATCTTCTTTGTCCTTCACCATGTTAAGGACATTTCTACCTTTATGGGGCCAGTTAACTCATGCAACTTAATCCAGGTAAGTTAAAGAACCAAACAGGACTGGAAGAGGACACATTTTATGGTCAAAAGAGAAAGCACGGAGGGCAGATGGATATTATAGAGATACATTACGTGTCAGGTTTTGGGAGAGGTGCTTCCCTTAAGATCTCACTTAATTCTCAAAACAACTCTGTGTTATAGATGTTAATACCGTACATTTCAAATATAGAAACAAAGTGGCTGGCCAAGGTCATGCTGCTATTCAAGTGGTAGAGTCTGGAGTCAAACTTAGGTCCATCCCAATCCCAAAGCCTCACTCTGCTTAGAACACCTCCCTGCAAAGATGGAGGAGGAAATGTAAGGCAAAGACGAGGACAAGACCCAGGGCACGAGGAAAGGAAAAGCGAAAGAACTGCAGAAATAAGGGACCATCTGAAGGAAACGATTAAGAATTCATGGGAGTGGAAGGAAATGGTCTCATTGAGGAAAAAAAAAACCTAAAAACTGACATAAAAAAAAGTATGAGCAGAAAACACTTGAAAATAGGAAGTAAGATTTCCCAAGAGATGTTGCAGAAAGAAATCAAAGTAAAAGATGAGAAGAAAGAAGGGGTATGGGGAGAAAAATATTAGATGTAGAGAATTTGTTTTCTGTTATTTCATGGAAAGTTCCTTGTAGGTTATTTGAGTGGAGAATCAAGAAAAAAACCTTTGAGGAAAAACATGAGTCAGCTCTCACATTAATGTTGTCTAATCTTTGGCGAAGGGAATCTAATATTTAAGATTTTAGGTACTTCTCACCTCTCAGAGCAATTTCTTAAATCTAAAGGTGAGCGAGGGGAGGGAAAACATTTTCTTGGGAGCAAAAGTTGTCCCTTTGGGGAGGTAAATTACATCTTCTTGAACACCAAGCGTTATAAATCTTACTCCCAGCAAATTGCAGCCACCAACTGCTACGAACCCCAACCGGAGGTCAGTCGCTAAAAGAGGCCGTGGATCATGATTCTCCAGAATCGCAGACGCCTGCAGGGTGGAAATTATTTCCTGGGGTTCCCAGGTTGCTCCACCCATCCATCTGGGGCCAGAAGGAGTGATTCTTGAGGTTTTGAGTGATTTCTCACTGAAGGGAAGGGAAATAAACTGAAGAGCAGAAACCCTCCCCTACTGGGAATGCTCCTGTGGCTTCAGCTGTGCAAGCATGCGTGCACGTGTGTGCGCACCTGCACTGTGTGCGCACGTGCATCCCTGTGTGCACACATGTGGGTCCATGAGTGAGTATGCATCTGTGTGATCTGTGTCCTGTGCACGTGTGGACAGTGCATGTGTGTGTGCATGCATTCGTGTGTGTGCACCTGAGCATGTGTGGACGTGTGCACGTACATGCCCACATGCCTGCTCCTGTCCCCGACACACACATACAAAGCACAATGAAGTCTCTGCAGAAATGTCTCTAGAGAGGAAACCTTGAGTAGTAAAAGCACTGAGCTTAGAGTCAGAAAACCTAACTTGGAGCATATTTTGAGTAAATTCTTCCTCTTACCTGTTTTGCCACCATGGACAAGTTCCCAAACATTTCCTAGCCTCAGTTTCCTCATCATAAAATGGGGGTAACAATTCCTGCCCCGTTGTTGTGAGGACCAAATGAGATAAGATATGTGAGGATACTTTGTAAGGCAAAACACATGGTAAAAACACTCTTTTAGGGGCAAAATGGAAGATTATATATGATGATCAAATTACTAATTTTTCAACTTGAGTCCAGTGTTTGTCTCCTGGAAATCCAAGGGCTGGCAGAATTGGGGAAGTTTTCTAACATCCTGGTGCTTCTTCTGTCTTGGTAGGGGCACGTTCCCCCCCCCTCCACCCCACCGCAGGCCTCCAGGGAAGTCCACCTGGAAAGCTTGGATGCATATCTCCACACTCTTGCCAGCACCCAGTGGGTCTCTTGGACTTGCTTTCATGCTAAGAGAAAAGAAGCTTGCAGAAGGCAGCAGAGAAAGACTCAAGATACACATTTCCTTGCCCGCCTGGGTCCTGGTCTCTCCACCTTGGTGGCATGTGTCATCTTCTTGCCACCTGTTCCTAGGAGCCCAGGGGAAGAAGAAGAATCCTCCATCTGTCTCCTGCCTCTCCTCCTACATCTCCACTGAAAGGCGAAGGCACCCTGCCCCCAGCTCAAGGGAAAAGCCAGATTAACCTTTCTGACACTACAGCAAATGTTAACAGTCTGCCCTGCCTTTCATAATGCCAATCCATACACCAGTCATTCACGGTCTGTTAGAAATACAGAGAATATATGTCAAAACTCACCCGCACATGCTGAATCAGAAAAGAGCAGTTATTACTGCAAACTCTGTATACATTATTTATCAAATGAGCTCTCTGCAGTAGGAATACAATTCATTTCTACTCTCGCTCTCTCTTGTTCTTTCATTTCAATAGGAGATGAAAGAAACCATTTATAGCATCTTTCTGGGCATTACTCATGCAGCAGTATCCCTGGCTAGGGTTTGAAGTCAGAGTTGTCTATTGCCTGAAGGGAGTGGGCTGCTTCGAGTGGGAAGGAAACAGCTCCTGTCTTGCAGGTTTTCTCAGGCTCCCCTCTCCATGGCCGCCACCCACCTCCACCTCCTGGAACTGTGAACAACCGGACCTCTCTTCAGCTCTCCAGGCACACCTGAAGGAGGTGGGAACCTTAGCTCAGAGGAAGGCAAGTAACTTTTAAGTGCATTTCCTTTGTAACATCAGCTTTGCCAAATGATCACAAGGTGGGGAAGGTATTCCCAATAGGTCTGTTTGGGGCCAAGACCAGCTCCCACTTCGTCTCACATGAGGGAACAGAAGAAATAAATCTCTCACTCCGTTTAGACTGGTGTAAACCTTTAGGTGAGGTCCACTCATTTATATAACCATCTTGGCTCAGAGTTAGGCGTTTTGCCTGGTGGGGGGGTGGTGGTAACAGCGGTAGCAGTGAGGTAATGAAGATGGTGCTGGAGGTGATGGTAGCAGTGGTGGTGGTGGAGGTGACGGTGAGGTGACGGTGGTGGCGGTGGAGGTGATAATGGTGGTGGTGATGGTGGCGGTGGGGATGGGGAGGGTCTGGTGGTCTGTTAATGTGATGGAGGTGATGATTGTGGCGGCAGTAGAGATGATGATGATAGTGGAGGGATGGTAGAGGCGGTGATGATCACAATGACAGTGATGGTGAGGTAGCGGTGGTGGTCTATGAATTATGGTGGAGTGTGACAATATAATCTTTGTATTCAGGAGAATTTTTATTAAGAAACAGGATACTTCTTCTGAAAGGGTTTGCTTCTATTTCAAGTTTCCATAAAACCCCTTCTCTGAATCCTGTCCAATTCTGTGTAGCTCAGAGTAGAAGTTGCAAAATGAAAGTTCCATTTCTGAGAGACTGACTGCCTGCTGGGGCCCAAGATACTTTTTTGACTTTGGGATGAGGGGTCCTGACCATCTTCTCTCCTAAAAGCCAAAGCTGGCTTGCTTTAGAGCCCAGCTCCAGTCAGCTCCGCACCTCTAGCCCACGGTGACTCCCCTCCTCAAACCTTACTTATTTGGCTTAACTCATTTATTGCCTTCTTTATTATTTATTTGATCTTGTGCATATGTCCATCAGTCTCAATCAGATTGTAAACTCCTTGAAGATGGGGTACATGTCTTGTGTTTCTTAAATCCTATACCTTTTAAATAAATATACATTGAACAAATGAATGAATGAATGGATGAATCAATGAACCTCTGGTGTTATCATCTTCTCCCAAAATGATGCACACAACAGTCAAGAAATTAATTTTCACATAAGGATCTTCTCCGCCTTTGCAAGAAAGAGGGAATTTAATTACTACTACTATTACTACTGCAATAGTAGCTAGCATGTATTGAGCTCTGCACCAGGCTCTGTGCTAAGCATTCCACACACATTATCTCCTTTGATCTTCACAATGGGCTTATGAAGTAGGTACTATTTCCCCATTTTATAGATGGGAAACTGAGGAACAGGGAATTTCAATAATTTACACTAAAACCTTAAAAGTACTAGCTTTGGAATCAGATAGGCCTGGGTTCAAATAAGAACTCTGTCATTTAACAGTTAAATGGCTTTTCTTGTAATATACATAATATATATTTAATGTATGTGATAACAGATGTAGTTAATATGATGTAGTTAACATACTATTCACATACATGTAGTTAATATAATATTATAATAAGTTTTGCAGACACACACACACACACACCCCCCTTAGCTCAGGGCCCAAAACAAAGTAAGTGTTCAATAAATAGTTGCTCTTTTTCCACCCTCCTTTATTTTTCTGCTTAAGGTCTTACAGCTTTCAAGTGATGAAAACAGGGGTTCAACTATATATCTGGTTATACATCAACTATACATAAGCGCATGCTCTCACAAATCATATATTCAGCTTCAAAAATGAGCTCTTTCCCTGGGCACTGAGGGTGAGTCACAGGGCATCTCCAGGGGTGATGATGCCACATGATCAAATCAGTGAAAACCCAGGCAGGCCAGTTTTGTAGGCCGTCTCAGTGGTCTAGCGCCTGTCTACAAAGTCAATGTCTTGTTTAGCCATCCACCTGCATATGGCCCATCGACCACAGCCTGGGATGCCACCACATCTTATTATACTGCCAGGAGCACTGTCTGTGGAGACGGAGCCCCTCCAAATACAATCAGTTGGTGCCATGGGGCAGCTTCTGTAGGGAGTCAGCCAATCCAGGCCTCCCTGACCCACCGGCAGCCCACATGTGGCAGCACTAGGGGCATATTTCTCTTGTGCTGCTTTACCCAAGTGTTAAAAATTAATTTAACTCTGATCGCACTGACAGGGGAAAAGTTAATAGAAGTTTTATTTTTAATATATGAGGAACCTTAACAGGGTTTAAACTTAATGCCTCAGAAATGGGAAGGACTGCTGACAATTTATCTACCAGAATCTGCAGACTTTTGTGGGGAGCTACAGAAATGGAAGAAGAATTATTCCAGCAGCCGGATACAGGATTGAAATACCCCTCACAGCAACTGGGAGAAATCCCAATGGTCTGCCGACCCAAGAAATTGACTCATAAATTGCAAAAATCCTCAGTTTCCCCTTACTACCCTGACCTTTGGTTTTCTTTACTCTCCAGAAAAAAATATCATTTCAATTTTTTAAAGATATAATAGAGCTTTTCACTTAGAAACAGAGAATTTTAGAGCTGATTTCTCCCAGCTATAATAATTTATGATACTAAGAGATGTAGAGGGAAAGTTTATAACAGAAAATCGTGCTGAACGTGGGTCATACATTTTGTTTTAGACGTGGCTCTTGGCTATTTTCAAAAGCTACTAACTTAAGAAAAATCTCTCATGCAAAACATTCTTCAGTACCTTTAGCCTGAACTGCCTGAACTATCCGTTGCTAGACTCTATTTCATTAAGGAGACCAGCCAACCACTTTTGCTTAGGAAATCTTTCACTGGATATTTATCGGGTGCCTACTAAGTGTCAGGTGCCATAGACCCTATGTCTCAATGAGAAGAGTATAAAAGAATTTGCAGCCATGCTTTAAAACTGCCATGGTTTCCATATTGCAGATGAAGCAACCATGGCTCAGACAGTGAGGGATACTTGTTCAACGTCATACAACTAAAACATGATGGAGCCAGTACTCAGAGTGCTCTGTCTGTCTGCAAAGCACACGTTCTTTCCACAATACCAGATGACCATTGTGGGGAAGAGAGAATGTTTCCGTTCTATCATGCTGTGCTTGGCATAGTTGGGCACATTATGAATGAATGAATGAATGAATGCAGCATGACTGGCTGCTTCTGAGCATTCTCTGACCTCTGCTTACAACCCTAAGGAATGATTCTATCACTGAGAGTTCAGTCACTCTGGCAAGAGGTGTGGAATACACGTGGGGGTGTGGAGAGATGTTTCGGGTAGAACTCTGTCTGCTAAAACCCTTTTAATGGAAAGAAATGTTCTTTTACTCCCATTCCCAGCCCCGGCAGACAGATTGTTAGACTCATTTAGAAGACGGAGAAACTGTGCAACTGTCTGGTGGCTTCAGCTCACCTTCCTTTCCCTGTAAGGATAACAGGAGCCTGAGAGCAGGGAGTCAGGGTCCATCTCTGCGAATCTGACACTGCCCACCCCTCCCTGACCTTTTCATAAAGGTGAAATGTGGCTAAAATGAAAGCAGTTTCACCCTTGATCAAAAACTGCAAATCAGAGACCTGAGCTCACACCCTAGCCCTGCCATGTGTTCGCTGTGTGTCCCAGGAGAACTCACCTCACCTCTCTGGGCCCTGGCTTTGTTGGCTGGTACTTAGTGGTCTACGACTTGATCCCTGCCCTTCACATCTAACTATCACATCTAACTTCCTGAAGTTCAGGAACTGGGCTATAAATTTCTCTCCTTCCAGCCCTCACACTGGTCCATCGTCAAGTCTAGCTCAACTTTATTTCCAAAATATTTCAACAATCACCTGGGTAAAGGGTTACTGGGAATTTCTGTCCTATTTTTGCAACTTTTCTCTAAGTTTGAAATTATCTCCATCCTTTTTTTTTTTCCTCTCTCCTTTCTTTCCATCCTGGTCCAAACCTCCATCACCTGGGTTATTACATTTGCCTCTACTATTATTTGTTGTTTTTCTGCTTCAATGCTTGCTCTTTACCATACATGCTCCACACAGCAGCCAGGAGGTCTTTATTTGGTTTTTGTTTGTTCTTGTTTGTGTTTTTCTTAATTTTTGTAAAACATGCGTAATATAAAATTTACCATTTTAACTCTTTTTGAGTGTACAAATTATTAATATTAAGGACATTCACATGGTTGTGCAACCATCACCACCATCCATCTACAGAACTTTTGCATCATCTCAAACTGAAACTCTCTACCCATTAAACAGTGACTCCCAATACTCCCCCAACCCCAGCCCCTGGTAACCACCATTCTACTTTCTGTCTCTGAATTTGAGTTCCCTGGGACCATAGATCTCTCTCTCTCCAGGTCCCTCACATAAGTGAAACCATACACTTCACTTCAAGGACATACAAAGTGTTTGTCCTTTTGCGTCTGGCTTATTTCCCGCAGCACAATGTCTTCAAGGTTCATCCATGCTGTAGCATGTTAGAATTCCCCTCCCTTTAACACTGAATAATATTTCATTGCATGGATAGACCACATTTTGTTTATCCATTCATCAGTTGATGGACATGTGGGTTGTTTCCCCCTTTCGGCTATTGTGAATGCTGCTGCTATGAAGGTTGGCATACAGGGTCATCTTTTAAAATACAAATCAGATCCTGTCACTCTCCACTCCTTTAAAGCTCTCCAAAGCTTTATGTAAAAATAAAATCTAAACTCCTTTCCCTTGTCCACTAATTTCTACAGGTTCCCTCTCTGGCCTCTCTCTCTCCCCCGAGCTCACCAGGCTCTAGCCGTACCAGCCTTCTGTTCATTTCTCAAACTCACCAAGCATGTCCTCCTGAGGGCTTTTGCACATGCTCTCCCCCCTGCCTGGAATGCTTTCCCCCTAGACTTGAGAGTGGCCAGCTCCTTTTCATTCAGGCCTTCCCCGTGCACCTGAGCTGCAAAAGCCCAAGCGACCATCCAGTCACCAGGTCCTGCTCCTAGTTTGTTTGTTCCCAAACAGTTGCACCCCTGACATCACATCACAACAGGGATGTTAATCCCTGTTGGGTGCTGCCTTCTCCCCATTCTAGACTGTAGAGCAGGCTGCCTCACTCACTGCTGAATCCCAGAGCCCAGACAGGGCCTGGCACACAGGGGGCTCTGTGTGTTTGTGGAATGAATACATCCGAAAGTCAGATCTGACAGTGCCGAGTGGAAGCGTAGCAGGACAGAGGAGTCACAGGGCTCCAAAAGGAGCTGACTGGGGGAACACAGTGTTGGTTCCTGTTACGCTCCAGCCTCTGCTGTGAACTCTTCCTTCAGCAGCTGCGTTGGCTGCCTCCACGTGGGAGCCCTGGGCAGAGGAACATATGGCATGGAAGGGCACACCTGGCACCATAAAGCCCAAGGCACATGTCCACTCCCAGCTATGTCAGGCTTTGAGAGCTTGGAGGTGACAGGGGAAACCTGGCTGGGTGCAGCCAGAGCAATTCTTTATAGACGTGCCCCCAAGTCACTGTACCATGTAATATATATAAGGAGAGAACCCATTAGTCTGTGTCTCTTCAACGTTCAAAATGTTAAGTCATTTTTCAGGTTTGGCTTGATTTCTCTTTCATCAATAAGAGCTACAGTCCTGCCAAGCTGGGAACAGATAGCTCTACCTGCTGCTGAGATAGGCAGCTCCGTAAAAGGTACAGGGGATTCCAGCCACCATCCTATGCTCAGCAGGTTCCACACGGCTGTTCTTAAGAGCTATCAGAGGCTCTCATCCTTGGAAGGGGGGGGTGTTACAGCTGGATGGCCTATCCTAGGGCCACAGTGATGACATCCGTCACTGGAGAGACATAACCAAGACTTCTGCTGGAAAGATGCTGCATGCTGGACACAGGCGCAGGCTGGAAGCCTGGAGGCCTGGCTCAGGTGCACCCCTTTTACTAACCAGGTGGCACTGACAAGTCTTTGAACTAACCTCTTTGGGCCTCCATTCCATAAAGTGCAAGAGCAAATAATTGAGCCAGATGGTTCTCAAGCCCCCTTAAAGCCTGGACATTCTAACCCAGGTGTAGCAAGAGGGTGCAGAGAGAGATGTGAGGGAGAGAGGGGAACCTAACGCTGCTTTCATCCCCTTCACATTCTGCCTTGCACCAGCTTGCAGTCGGGTAGTACACTTCAGGACTCTAAGCCAAGGGCGAATTTATCTTTGTGGAAAAGAAAAGCAGGAGAAGAAATTATTTCCCCTCCCCTCAAAATGATCAGTTAAAAATCTACAGAATGCCAGTTGACGAAAATAGCTTTCTCATTATTATAAGGATGTTACTGGCTGTGCTTCCAGATCACCGTGCTGCAGACAGATTCTCGGGGCCCCCTTGGATTTCTACGGGTCCCTTTAGGGAGAGCCCCTGGCCCTGACTACTCTGGCCCATACAGTCTGCCTGGTCAGGGTCCATGTTTCCATGAAGAATGGGCTTCATTCATTCATTCATTCATCAAAAAAAAATGTCTTGAGAAAGCGGGGGTGGGGGGATGTGGTGGTGTGATGAATTGGGAGATTGGGATTGACATATATGCACTAATATGTATAAAATGGATAACGAATAAGAACCTGCTGTATAAAAAATAAATAAATAATTTTTAAAAAAATGGCCCAGAGAACTTCCATCTCTGGCTATGAATGAATAACTTATATCAGACCAACTTTACCACCAAGAATTTACATAAGAGCTAATCATAAAAAATAATTTAAATATATTTTATGATATATAAAATATAAAAGTAACATATACATATATAAATATACAATAATAAAAACATTTTTCTTTTTTAAAAATATAAAATAATAGAAGTATTTAAAAAACAATGTTTTAAGGTGTCAAGAGCAATCATTTCCAACTTGAAAGTCTGAGATTAAAAATAAAAAATGTCTTAAGCACTCACTTTGTGCCAGGCACTCTAGATACAGAGATGCAAGATACAGTCCTTGTTCTCCAGGAGTTCCCCATTCAGAGAGGCAAGTAAACAGAGTGATCAGGCCACAGCAGTCAGGTGTGATAAGTGCTATGGAAAAGAGAAGCACAGGCTGCTATGGGAACCCAGAGCAGAGAACTTAACCCAGAGTTGGGAGGAGTACTCTGCGATCAAGGAGGTCTCCCTGGAGGAGGTGACACCTGAGCTTGTCTTAGAAGATTCTACCTAAATATCTCTATTTTTGTCATTGCTAAAGGTTAAGATCAGCTCACAGCTGCAAGGGACTATGGAGAAATAGTGGTTCCAGGGTTTGGGAAGAGGAGTTGAGGGTCTGATGGAGGGACAGACAGAGGGATTATGAAGCCTCACTTGGTCATAAATCTTTAATGACACTAAGTGACAAGGTTGGGGGATAGGTTTTTTCCCATCATACCAGGTAAGGTGGAGGGTTCCACTGATGGACTGTGAGATTATTCCAGGAGACGCAGTAGGTGGACAAGAGAGCAAGAGAGCTGGCCTTCCCGATAGGAGAGTGGTTTATGTGACAGGCCGGGGGTCTAAGCCAGATGCGGAGAAGGAAGGGACACCAAGAGAGAGAGGGCCCAGGAGAAAACGGAGGCAAGGGGGACTGGTGAGCCACCGTGGGAGGACGAGCCAGTGTTGCAGAAGCAAAGCACGAGTATGCTGAAGGTAGGCGGTGAGGCTGCAGATGAAGCCAACCTGTGTCGGGCAGAAACATGGAGACTCTCTGGGCTACAAAGAAGGAAGCCTTGAGGAGGGAAGCTCCCAAATCTCTAAGGAAAAGGGCAGAGTTTCCCCGGCCCTCTGAACTTGAAGGCCGCTCCTCCCTCCTACACGAGCAGATGAGAGAGGATCCCCCCAAATCCAGCCAAGATCAGTGAGGACGCAGCCAGATGGGATGCCCTGCCTCCTCTGACATGTTAGCAAAGCCTCAGCATTTCCTTATAGCTCCATCTTTTTTGTCTGCTCTTCACCTTAATCTTCACAAATGCCTTCTTGGGACAGATGGCAGCCATGAGTATCTGATCTCTAGGGACATTCATTTAGCAACCGACCCAGCACAAAATGTAAATGTCTCCTAACTGGTCTGCACAACCACTCAATATTTTCAAGAATCTAGCATTTGTAGAGGAGCAGGAAAAAGAAGAGGGAAAGAGAGGGGAACGATGCCCTTAAGACAACCTGCAGGACCAGCCCACCCCAGAGGTACTGAGGATGTGCGGGTGCCCTGGACACTGCCGTGGGCATGTATGTGTCCATGTGTGTGCGCATGCGTGCATTTGTGTGTACGTGTGTCTGCATGTGTGTGCTTCTGTATGTGTGCCCAGGTGCCTGTGTATGTGTGTGTGCATGCATGCATGTGTGACTGAATGTGTGCCTGTGAGAGGGGAGTAGCAGGGTTCCCTGGGGAATTGGAGGTCTTGCCAGTCAGTTCTGTGGCAGTCTATGGACGTCATCCAGTCAGGCTGCTTGGGAGGCAGCAATTTCCAGTGTTTTCTACTACAAGTGGTCTCTACTATTTCAGATAAAAAACAACCTAGGGTCTTTGCAGAAGTTCCCATGATCTGCTATCACTTAAATGTGTCAGCAGGTGGCAATACCAGCAGGCTGATTGCTGGATCAGAAGACAAGACCCTACAGAAAACCAATTCTCTTAGATTGGAGCCAGCCCCAAGGAAGGGCTGAAATGTGCCCAAGCAGCTTCAGCCTTCCTTGGACCATCCCTCTGTGTGGGGTACAGGACAGACCCAGGCGGCTCTTGGCATGGAGGAAAGTAGGATGGCTCAGAGCCACAGCCCACTCCCTCCCCGAGCTCCCCTGCCTGCTTTAGAGGGAGGAACAGCTCCAGGCTCAATCCTAGACTGCAGGTTCACTGGTGGACTTGCAGGGGCCACCAAAGTGAACATCAGGAACCTTGAACCTGGAAGCATCTGCTTCCCGCCCAAGAGGGTGTGTGATTGGCCAGCCTCCTCTAGCGGCTTCTAATTGACTCTGCCCCTCTTGAGCTGAGCCAGGTCTCTGTGTCCCATGTGAGCATCCACGTTGACTGATCAGAGGTACACAAGATAGCAGAGTGGGCCACTGACACCAGAATGGCAAGCCAGCAAGACCCCCAAAAGCCCCTGAGAGCAGGATGTGGGACATAAAGGTAGAGCTATCGTGCCAGGGCTCAGAGCCCATCTGGGGCGGGGAAGCCAGGTGTGGTTCACTGGAGCTCCGACATGGCTCCAAACCACCCCCGTTCACACCTGGGGAAGGCGAATCAGGCATCTGTTATCTTTTCCCAATGGAAGGTGATGCACAGCATGATAGTAACAGTAATGATAATAATAAGTGGCATTTACTGAGCCCTTACTACGCCTTACTACCAGGCAGTCTGTTGAAGGTTCTCATGGATTAGCTCATTAAATCCTCATAACAACCTTAAGAGAGAGAGGTACATAATTGGTCCCGTATTACATGTGTCGAAATAAAATTTGATGATATTAAGTGAGGATTTTTCCCTTGTTGAGTGCCACACACCTCCCTCCCTGCGTGGAGCCACAGCCTTCATTGCCTCAGAAGCTATGCCTTGCCCACAGGTGGTGGGCGCAGAGGATACAAAATCAAGAACAAAAAACAACCAACTAATAAAAAAATAGAGAAAACACAGAAATTGATCGTGTCTCCCAACAGGCATTGTAAGAATCATAGCAGAGACCATCGTCTTGAAGTCCCAGGGGTTTTGATTGACAAAAGCACTGGGACTTTTTGCTTTGATGTTTTATAGAGAATATATTTTCTACATTCCAGAAGTTTGACTTGGATTATGAAGAGGCAGAGCGGGAGGCACTGGCTGCTGAAAGTGTCTGCCAACAACAGGGACTGGGAAGAAGGCAGGATGATGAATGGTTTAAGAACGATGCCTTCCTCCCACTCAGTCACAAAAAAAAAAAGGAGCAGGAATAAAATAAAAAGGGATGGTGGGAGGAGGAGGAGAAGGAGGGAGAAGAAGCGGACAATCTACAGAGAAGCAGGCAGAAGACCAGAAAGGAGGGGAACCAAATTCACTGTTGGTGCGGGTCTCTGAGAGGAGCCAGGGCTCTCTCCGCACCCACCCTGCACGCTCTCCACGCCACCACTACTTTCAGAAGATGCGAGAAACCCAGCTGAAGTGTTTCCTGGGTTTATGCTGCAGGGAGCAGCAGAGGGAGGTTTTGAGCCTCCGGAACACACACACATGCACAGACACACAAACACACACAGACACACAGCAAATGTCTGGGGCACCCACACACCCTGAGTACCAGGGGGTGGGAGGCTGGTCCTGCTGGATGTCTTGAGGGCTGTCATTTCTCTCCTTCCCCCAGCTCACTGTGATGGGCACCAAGACTGACTGAGCAAGTGTTTTTCTTTCTTTGTTTTTTTATTGCATAAATAATTCAGTATATTATAACCTGAATAACACTTTCATGGCAAAAAAGAAAATACAGTTAAGCAAAAGGAAAAATAATTAAAATCCCGCCATCCAGAGATGCTCACTATTAATAATTTGTGTGTATGTGCATGTCTATCTATAGATCTATGCAAATTAGGTGTATTTTTATAGCAATACAGTTTCCAACTGGTTTTACAATCAGATTGGGAAGGACTATAGCCATAAGTTAGACTATGTCACCAGTAATTACAAGGCTGCCCTTAGTTCAGGAATTTCTATATAGTCCTATAAAGATAAAATAAAGGAAAAGTCATAGCCACCTTGTGGCTGGAAGAATGTACCCGAGGATACGGTGCAGACCAGGCCAGACTCTGAGCTCTGGTCCTGATGTTGGGGATGCCCTGGGTGCCAGTGTCAGGCCCAGCGGGGCCGAGATGTCATTCTCTCCCTGTTGCCTGCAGACCCAGGACTTTGTTCATTTCCAAGTATGTGCAATGCCTTCTTGCAAAATGCCCTGAGTTAGAAACCCTCCTCTCAGGATCAGAGAGATCTACACTGGGGAGCAGGAGGGGGCAAGTTGATCCCTAAGACAGTGAGAGCCCCAACTCTTTAGACCCCCCAAAAGCTTGAGATCAACATCCCACCACAGTCTTAGAGACCCGTGTGAAAAGACTGGAAAAGCCAGGCACACAGGAGACATGTGCTCCCCATAATGGTTCAGATGAAATTATATTGTCCAAAACATTTTAAAAGCAAGCAGCTTATTTCAAACAGGGGCACACAGAGGCTACTGATGTGCACTGTGAAAACTCAATAAAGGAGAACATCTAATGAAAACAGATAAAACGTACCACTGCAATCACAGGTCATGCATGAATTATTAACCTCGGGGAGTTTTCTATCAGTTCTGAGAACTATGAATTGAGTCTCTGGAATACAATTTGGCAGATACTGGTTCTCCATTTCATATGAGAGAGCTTGAAGCAGGAAATGTTTTTATTTCTTCTTTAAATATATACTGTAATTGCCAGTCCGCAATGACTAAACGTTATTATCCATCTGTTGGTTGTTCAAGGACCTGTAATGAGTAAACCTTAGCAGGTTCATGCCACCTTCTGTAGCACAGTGGCTGGGGCATGTACACCCAGGTAAAGTATTGAGAATTTGTTACTGAACATTTTTATAGAGACCAAGAAATGAAAACAGCCTTGAACAGGTTTAAAACTTCTGCTCAAAATTTTTTGATGAATTCTCACTGCAATCAGAATAGAATGTAAACTCTTTCGTTTGGTTTATAAGGCCTCCCATGATCTGGCCCCCTACTCTGTGTCATGTCTATCGCTTCCTAACCTTCTCTGCATCAGCCATCTTGCTCTTCAAGAGTCTTCAAAGGTGTCAAGTTCTTTTCCAACTCAGGGCCTTTGCACATGCTTTCCCCTCTCCCTGAGGCATTCATCTCCGCTCCCACACTCTCTGCCTGACTTTCTCTTTCTCATTCTTCAAGTCCCAGTTTAAATATCACCTCCTCAGCGAGGTCTTCCCTGAATGCCTTTTCTTAAGTGGCTTCTACCTGCCCAGCAGTATCATCTCAGCATCCTGTTGGTCTCCTCCAGGTCACTGCTTGCAGTTTAGAGTGGTTTAGTTTTGAGTTTACACGCCAGGCCTCTGTCTCTCCCAGGGGACAGGATGGCAGAGACTGTGTCTGTATTATTTACCACCATAATTCTAGCAATAAGATGGACGGGTGGATGAACCATGCTATTTGTTATTTTGGGGATGTAATGTGTAAATGGCAGATTTGAGTCAGGACCTATGACACAGTCACAGGGATTAGAGTCCAGGAAGCTCTGCCCACAGACCAAGAGGTAAGGCACCCAGGGGTGGACCAGCTGTACTTCGTGTCTCCCCCACTGCACCTGTCAATGTGGGCCTCTCTTTCGGCGTGCACCCAAATTCCCCTTAGCCCTTCAAAATCCTTAGCTCTTTTAAGTCCCTATCAAGTTGCACTTCCTCCTTTAAAAAGGCTCTAGGTTCCTCAGTCAGAAAATCAAGAGACTCCTTAACACCCTTCTTCATGTTACAGGGCTCCTTCCTATCCCTGTAACAACCATGGCCCTAACTCTCAATTCACTACTTGTGTTCTGTCTCTAACAGGCACCTTGGCTTTGCATGCTGGTTGTGATTTTCCTATCAGATTATAAGCATTTTGATTAGAGTCTCTGATTCTGGTGCCTCCCTATCCTGAGAGTTCTAGCTGTAGTGGACACAGACCTCCCCCGCCCCAGACGAATTCTAATGCTTTCCCATGGCCTTGTGGTTTCACGAATCCCTCTGCCTCAAGCTCCTGTCAATGAGGGATTCAGTTTTTTTCAAAGTTTCCTTTGAAGAGGAGCTCCCCTCAAAAAATCAACGCCCAAACAGAACATTTATAGGGACAGTAAAACTTCCTGAAGGTTTTGGAAACCGCAAAGAAATAAATCATATCTCAATTCCTGGAGCAATCAATCTCAGAACCCATCTTTTTGCATTCCTTTCTACCCGAATCCTTCCCAACTATCCATCCAGACTCCATAATCCTTCCTTAGGGTCCTCTCTTCTTTTAGTGCCCACCTCTCCTTTTCCCCCTCTTTCTCGGAACCAAAACAATTCTCCTTGGCTCTGGCAGAGAAAAGTAGTGATTATCTATGGAAGCTGAAACATGCATTAGGGGTGTCTCACACTCCACTCCAGGCTCAACATAGCAAAGCCTTTTAAAAATGTCTCACCTCAGCTTATGATCTTGCTTCAATACCCTCCACCATCTCTTCCAAAATGCCAAGCACACAGTAGGTGATAGAAGAGACTTGCTGAACATTGACTGGAGGACCTGGTTGACCTGGGAGTCCTGGGGGGGGGGTAAAGTGTAAATATCATGAACGCTTGGTAGTGATAGAACATTCTAGGCTAGCATTCATGTCCCTGATCCTCCTGGTGTGCGGAATAAGAGTTCCCTTCTCCAAAACCATAAGGGCAGTGCCATCCAGAGACAGGAAATCCATAGTTCAAATTAAAATAAGATGGCAATAAAGTGACACACAAATATCCAGTTGTAAACGTGGAAGGGACTTAACTTAATCAAGCAAAAGGGCACAGCTTTTCTATTGCAGCATAATGTAAAGGCGTTTTATTACACTGGCAATTGGCAAAAAAGTCAAATGAATTTATGAGGCTTTTTCTAAATTACCTTTATCAATGCATGTAATATTTTTGAAAAATTATGCTACAGAGTAAATGTTCCATGGAGCTACAAGTTGCCTGCAGGAATGTGTTTGAAATATACATGGTGAATATGTTACTATCTTTACAACTCATTTCACACTGACTTCACCCTTCTGAAACCAAACTAGCACTGAGTACTTGGAAAGGTATGGGTATTTTACAACAAAGTATACAGCATGGGTAAATTTGCAGATCCTGAAAATACACCAATTGTCAGAGTGTGAGAACGTATTTGGGAGTTTTCTCTTAGGACTTCTTTTTCCCAGATCCCTTGCATCTTTCTGATATGTAGACATTTACTTTTAAAAACCGCTTGCAGCTGATTTGAATAAATGTGTTTTGGGGCAGCTGACAGGGCTTTTCGTATTTATTGTACTTTTTAACACTTGGAAACAGAAGATCTAATCGCTGAGGTATGCCAGGAAGGATGTGGGTGAAAGCTTTTGCCTCTTCCCTCTGGTCGTTCTGTATGCATCTATCTTGATAGACAGTACATCTAGTTATGGTCCAGGGATTCCAAACGCAATCTCTCTTCACCTCTGTAGTCGGCTCTGAGGCCACCCTCTCACTTTGAATGTGCTAGTAATCCAGCCAATATAATTTCAGAGTCTAGGATTCAACATCAATGTTTCAACCCCGATCTCTCCCGTCTTACAGCCTGTCGTCAGGCATGACCCCTGAGCTACTCTATCTTCATTCACTTTCATCTTGTTTCTGCTTAAGTCTCCAATCACTTTTGTGGTTCTAAGTCAAACTGATGGGAGTCATCTTGTCCTAATTTATGAGGCTACTTTACATGTCCTGCTGCTTGCTATTCACAGTGAATTCTATAAACTGGTTGGAGAAGGAGAAGGGAGAGAGGAAAAAAAACAAGAGAAAAATAAGATGTAAAAAAAGGTAGGTCAGTGAGGCAAACTAAAATTGACTGCATTGCTTTACCTCATGGATTCCTCCAGAGCTCCCACTTCAGAGAGCAAAAACATGCCGCCTCTCTGCAGACTGAAGCTACAACATCCCCGAGAAGCCACCATCAGCCAACGGATGTCAGGCTTTGCCCCTCTGTTCCCACTGCAGCTAGTTCCAGACTAGGAAGACTTCCAAATGCAAAATATGTCACATTTAGACATAACTTTTAAATTCTGTTTTTTAGTCATTCACACTCCCTTTCCTTGCTTATCTAACCTGCACCTTGGTTTTTCGATTCGTTTTAAAAGCCCTTCTTCATATTCTTCTTCGGCAGGATGATAGTGTATCAGAAGTATTTGGATCAAGTCACTGATGAGTAGCTGGTTGGAAATCATCAGTTAGGAAGGGGAACCAGGACCTCCCCCAGCCAGTGTTAGGGCTGGTGGATGAGATGTAGTGATTTCCCTAGTGTAGCTCAAGGGGTTACCTTGAGGTCCCCTTCTCTCACCATAGCTCCTCCACTGGCCTCCCACGGACCTGCCTTCCCACAGTCTTTTGAAAGTCAGTATATTTCTACAGCTGGCAGAATGTTGTCCATGGCTATTACAAGGAAGAACAATGATCTAAGATGTGTTTATCTAATATATAGTAATTGATAATGTCTAAATTGGTTTAATTTTTAAGTATGTATATGTAACATACATGTAATATATATGTGTATACAGAAGCAAATATATTTACCTATAGTATATGAACATGCACACAAATTTTTGATCAAAAAGCGTTTTGTTTCTCCCATGGTATCCCATCTTCTCATCTTATACTATGCCAGCAAGTGTTCTGACCACACAAACAGCACAAGACTAGACTGATGTTTCATTTCCCAGATAAGCAGAAAATGCCAAGTCATTGGATAGAGCTTAATCCATCCACCATGTGGTAATACCAACCATGTGCTAGGCAACATGTTAATTGCTAGGGACACAGACGTGAATAAGATCCATGCCTTTACCTTCATTCTCAGCCAATGACCTGCTTCTTTGAGAAATGCAAGCAATCAGAAGAGAAGTTCTATCCCCTCCCACTTTCCCATTTACCAACCCACTTGCTTTTACTCTGCCTTCCCTCCAGTGACTAGGCTCTTATCTAAATCCAGCTCTCTCTGTTTGAATACTGGCTCCCATCCTCTCTTGCCCACTTACGGACACTAGTCCACTGAACATCCTCTCTATTCTGCATCATCTATTTTCCTCTGCTCACTTATGACTTCCACATTGCCAAATCCAATGGTCAATTCTCAGTTCTCATCTTATTGGATAGATTCACAGCTCTTAAGACAATTGAATCCTCCCTGCTCCTTGAAACACTGTCTTCCCTTGGTATTGATGAGTCCACTCTCTCTTGGTTCTCCTTATGCCTATGTAGGTGCTCTTTCTCATTCATCCTTGCTGGTTCCTCATCATTAATTACATCTCTAAATGTCAGTGCACCCTCCACTTCCGTCCTTGGAATCCTCTTGTCCTCGTACATTCACTCGATCCATTTCCATGAATATTCACTGATAACTTTCAAATATATAGCTCTAGTCTAACATCTTCCTTGAATTATAGACATTTATATCCAACTTCCTCCTCAATATGACCTCTTGGAGTTCTAATAGTTACCGCTAACTTTATACATCCCCAAATGAACCTCCATGCTCTAAACCTGGTCCTTCCTGGCCTTTTCCATCCTAGTTAATTGCATTGCCATCCTTCTATTTGCATAGAGCAAAAATCTTGGTGCTATCTTTCACTCTTTATTTCTCTCACCTACCATATTCAATCCATCAGGAAACTCCATTAGTTCCTCCTTCAAAATGTTACATAAATCACATCATGTCACTCCTCTGCTCATAACCCTCCAATGGTTCCCCATCCTACCCAGAGAAAACCTGCAGTCCTAACTATGGCTTCCAAGGCTCTACATAATGCACACTGCTTTCAGACACTTCTGACTTTATCTCCTATCACTCTCCTTCTCACTTGCCTTCATACTATTCTCAGAATATCACAAATATAATCCCACCTCAGGATCTTTGCACTTGCTGGTCTCTCTGACTAGAATGCTTCTCCTCTACATATCTGCATGGCTTGTTCCACCACTTCCTTCAAGTCTCTGCTTAAATATTTCTCATAAGAGGTGCCCTTAGACCTCCTAGCACCACTTTACTATCCATATTTACTCTATTTGTACTTTCCTTATAGCACTTATCATATTTGGTATACTATATTTAAATATCTCTTTTCTCTCTTCCCCCCCTGGGTGTAAGTTCCTTGGGAGCTACTTTGTTCATTGCAATGTCCCCATTACATAAAACATACTAGATACTCAATAAATACAGATTAGTGAACAGAATTACAAGCTCAGTCCTTGCCCTTAAGGAGCTCATAGTCTAGCAGAGCAGACAGAAATATAAAAACACACTCACAAGGCAATGTAGAAAGTCAATGACAGAAAGCTCTGGAAGCAAAAAAGAGACACAATTACTACCCCAAATTGGGGAAGATCATAGAAAGCATCCTGGAAGAGGTGATAATCAGAGTATTAAAATTAAGGAGGAGTCAGCTAGGTGAGATGCATTGGTGGAGACCGAGTAAGGAATGGGAAGAACTGTCAAGAGCTTTTAGGCAGAGGGTCAGCGGGAGCAAATCCAGAGAATTCAGAAACTCTGTGCTACATGCCAGAACATGGTAGGAACCAGAAAAGGTAGAAACATATTCCTAAGCATAAACCAAGAGGCCAGGAGTGGCAAGAGATGAGGTTGGAGACCGAAAGAGGGTCATATCATGGAGCACCTTCAATGCCAAGTTAATGAGCTTGGGATGTAGATGACAGTGAGACATTTCAAGGTTATATGCAGAGGTATGATGGTGTTACTCACTCAGGAACTCAATAAACTTCTTTTGAATTAATATAGGCAACGTGCCAACTGCTGGGCAAATGGCAGTGCGGTCACAGTTATGGTCCAGTAGGGATGTCAGTGAGCAGCTACAGTGTAGGGAGGAATGGCGTACAGTCTGAGCCAGATCACCTCCCTAGCAACATGGAGGATGGCTGGGAGGGAAACACACAGGAAGGAGTGGAAGATCAGCTGGAGGACTCATATTCCAATTCAGGCAGGAGATGATAAATTATCAAACCCAGGGAAGGAACAAGGTCCTCAGAAACAGTTGACACCCCGTATGTTGTGATCATAAAAGGTAGAGCTTATCTGGAATCTCCACTCCTCTTCCAGTGCTTCATCTCACACCTGCTCTCTGGAAATGGATGTACGTTACCTCACAGGCTGCCAGAACCTTCCTGGGAAACCAGCACGTAGATGAATCTTGAAAATTCAGTCTGGCTGCATCCTGAGAACTTCACATGCTGGTTCTCCGGGACCACACACTGAGACACTTTGCAAGAAAATTTAACAGAAAACAGATGGCAAATGTCGTGGGGCCTCACACAACAGAGGAAGCAAAGGAGTAAACCCAGAACCAAAGCGCTAGGACCAGAGTTCCTAGAGCAGGCAAAGAAGTGGTCACCTGCCCTCTGCCCCTTGCCTGGTAGGACTGGGAGGGGTACTGACCTCCTGCAGGAGCAACTCCCGTCTCTGTGACCCAATGGATGGGTTGGTGCTTAGACTGATGGATGATTTGTCCCACATCCTTTCCTTCTGTTCCTTCACTCTGAATATTCTTTGAGCTCATTACAACAGCTCAGAATGAACACTCTAAATTTAGACCCAAACTATTTCATGTTTCCAAGGGAACTGTAAATTACTTTGTGAATGTACATACAACACAGCCAGCAAAATCTGCTTGATGAAGCCCTCTCTTACATTCAATGTCTGAAGGCGCCTCATCAATTGTTGCCCTGTCTGGGCTCCTGGACAGCTGACAGCCTCAGACAGATTGCCTTTGCTTCCCCATAGGACATTTCTCTAGGACACTCTGCTGTGGGTACAAGGGACTCAAACCTTCAGCTGCTACAATTCCAAACTCCCCAAAGTTCTACACTGTGCCTGTGAAGGGTTTGTTGGATGGAGAACAGAGTCAGGGATGCTCCATTGTTTGTGATGAGCCATCTAATATGAGAATGACCAGACTGGCCCTTAAAGCCTCGTGTCCTACCTGATAGTGAAGGGAGAAGGGTCCATGACCTAGGAGGGGATAATGGAGCACGGGAAACAGTTTTTGGTGAGGTTAGTGGATCACTTAGGACTGAGTTCAGCTGTGGGACAGAGACTGGAAATAACAATGGCTAAAACAACTTAAAAATGTATTTCTCTCTCACATATAAAAAGTCCAGAGACATGCAGTCCAGGGCTGGTATAGCAGACACACAGTGTCATCATGAACCTAGACTCCTTCTATCTTCTCTCTACACTTCTTATTGTGTAGTTTCCATCCCCAAGTTCATCGCATGGTTCAAGATGGCTTCTGGAGCTCCAGCTGTCAGGTCCACGCTCCAGTCAATGGAAGGAGGAGGGTGGAAGGGCAAGAAGGATGCAATTCTCAGTGGGTCAGCTTCCTATGGGCAACTTTTCCAGACTTCCACACAACACCCTGCTTACATCTCACTGGCCCTACCTTGATTACCTGGCCACTCCTAGCAAGAAAGAGTGGGAAATATAGTCTTTTAGTTGGATGCAATATGGCCCCATATAATATTATGTGTATGCCACTAAGAGAGAAGAGGAGAATGAAAACTGGGTGGAATCCAGCAGTCTCAGTTACAGTTGGGTTGTAATCATATGAGGAGCAGAGGACCCTAGCCCCTAACCTGATATCATGGAACCTAAAATAACAGCAAATTCTCCGCAAAGGGAATGAGTCCAAGAAGAATGGAAGGATTGAGAGGAGAGGAAGGAAAGAATGATCAAGGAGGGAAGGAAATGGAAATGAAAGGAAGAAGGGGAAAAAGGAGACTAGAAAAGAGAGCTGGGAATCAGAAAAAAGTAGAAACAAAAGAGGGTTAAAGAAAGGAGGAAAAGGAAAATGTAACCCAGGTGTTTCATGGTGCTTCCGGTTTCCATTTTTAGGAATGATTTTTATTACTGGGTAAGTTTTGGCTTCCTCTTTTGCAAGCCTAGGGTCTTCTTCTGTGTCTTCCTAGGAGCAGGGCTCCCTGTTTCTGCTTGTAACCATAGATGTTCCAGCCCCTTCTCCTGCAATGCCTAGGAAATGGGGCCAGCCAGGTTCCTCTATCTCTGGGCTGCCCTTGACCGTAAGCTTTCACCAAACCAAGCACCCCGGTACCCAATGTACATACTCGGGGTTCATTCCTATAGCATCAGGCACACCTCCAGTGTGGAAGTTGCTGCTACCTTAGACAGCCCCTTCTGGACTGGCCTCTGCAACATGGTGTTCTCTGTGATTGTCTCCTTCACCCAGGACATGTAGCCCCTGGGTCAAGAATCCCAGTCAGCCACCCAGCCCCTCTCCAGCCCTCCACACAGGGGGAGGCTCACTCACATTCCTCTTTGCATCTTGCCAGTTGAGGCAACAATGCATTAAGCTTTGGCAGAGGGCATTAGTATTCTCACCTCCATCAGTAGCCCGCAGAGGGAGAGACAGATTATGGTCCATAGACAAGGGGATGTGGATGCCCAGTGAGGGCTGAAGACTGAATGATGCCCTTACTAGGTTGCCTATCAAGTAATCACCTTTCACAGAGGCAAGCTTTGGTTTTCCTCAGCTTTTTACCCTGCCCTTCAGGAATAGAAGACCACCATCACAGCCTTGACCCCCTTCTATGATTGTTCTGAGAGGCATTGATTCTTTACTGCTCTGCCTGAGGCCGGGCCCCAGTACAAGAGAAACATCACAGCAGAAGCCCTCCTGGCCACCTGAGAGGAAAAGCACCCATGCTGATTAAATTATTTTTATTCTGGACCTTCCTAGAACCTAAAGCACTGGGTGGAGGCCAGTTCATCCCCCAATGGAAGGAAGGGAAGAGGAGAAGGGAGGATGTCGCCTCTGGTATCACCATAGTTAGAACGTAGAACGTTCTGTAGAACAGAGACTGAGATCTTACATTTTATATTACCCTCAATACCAACACAGTGCTCTCCTCACATGGTAGACAGTTGATAATACCTGTTAAATAAATATATGAGAAAATGTCTATTTTCTCAGCTCCACATAGCTGAGACACAAACTTTAAAAATTTTTTTAAATAACAAGTTAATATGAAAAACTTCCTAGGAAAAGGTTCAGGTTCTGATTTTTCTCCTAACTGATTCATTCCTCCCTAAACGTCCATTTGGTAGAGGTCCCCAAATGAAAAGGCAGTTTTGAGGATGTCCGAGGCTGAATGTCACACAGATGATTATGCATAAATGCAGGCTGCTCCCTGGGCTCTGTGGGGAGCTGTGAACGATTCAGTTCCTGGAATAGGTACTCATATGAGGAAAAAGCAGATGATGAGGTCAAATGTCTCCCCCAGTTCATATCTATACCTGCAAAATAAGGATGCCCAAATTGGGCCCAAGAGAGACTCCAAAATACTTAGAGTGGCACTAAAACAAAATTTTCTTTCTCCTCATCAAAAATGATGTTTTTTTCACTCTAAAATATGAAAGAACTCATTATTGCAGTCATAATTTCCCTTTAAATAGTGATGTTTCACTGGGTCTTCTTCTCTATACAGTAGATATAAACAACTTTTATCTAAAGACTGTGAAAGGGAAGTAGAGAAGAAATTTGAAGGATTCCAATGAAAAACATGGTTCTCTGCTGGGTTTAAAGGAAAACTCTGAGGCTGCATCGAGGAGGAAGATTGTACAGTGGAAAGAACATAGAGCCAGGCGTCAGGAGACCTGCTTTCTAATCTCAGATCTACCACTGAGAATTGGGTTGCTTCTTCTCCTGTCAAACAGAAAGGTCTAAAGTGAGCTCTAAACCCTGCTGATGCCACTTGGAGTCTGTACCCATTGGAAGTACAAGGAGATGGGAGTGAGAAGTAAGGAAAACTGTTCTAGAACATGATGTAATCTCAGCCACTAGAATGATCCTTTTAGCCTGAGATAGGAGGTTACAAACATTCTAAGACTTTTGTCTAATTCTTGCTTCAGGAACCCTGACTTAATTCCTTCTTCAGAAGTTATCTCCTAAAGGCTGTCCAAGTTGCCATTCAGCTACCTGCTCACCAATTTCTTTCTCACTTTTGCTACTATTATGACTACCATGACTTTTGTTGTTAGTTAATTTCCTCAGCCTCTATAGAGAGCCAACTCTAAACAAAGTTAGCTGAAAAGTTGGTGTCTCAGTAGAATTAGTTATCTGACCTATGCATTGGGGTTTCAGCAACCAGCTGTGTTGAAGCACTGCTACTTTCTTCCCCACCAAATGATGACTGAGCCAGGGCTAGAAAATAGGTTTTCTCTCACACACAGATTCCACCCTTCTTGTAGAGTTGCATGAAGTCCCATGTTAAGAAGGTTGGCAGGAGAGCGCATCATGATCAGTTGGCAATGTCTGCCATGAGGGAAGAAGACAGAAGTCATGACATACATGCCACTTATTTGCTGTCCCTGGGCCCCAAGCTCTTGGATGACCAACCTGTGCCTTCATGGAGATGAAACTACAATGGTGAGGACCCCATTCCTCCAGTGACAACATCTTTCCTCAACCAGTGACCTCATACAACAGTCTCCGCCCATCGTCCAGAACAGAGCTCCCAGCTCCTACCCCTTTTCTCCAGTTCCAACCTGTGCTCTAAGTCTTTGAGAAGCATTTTACAAAGAGTATTTCTGTAATATTAACCCCAGAAGATGCTATTAAAAGAAGGGCTTTTGATCTGACATTTGGAAAATGCCACATGCTAAATATAGCTAACATTTTCACCTAAGAGTTATTGAGCATTCATCAGGTCACAAATTTTGATTTAAGTGCTTTGCATGTTTTAGTTAATTCTCACAACAACCCTATCATAACGTCCATTTTACAGATGAGGAAACTAAGGCAAGAGAGGTCACACAACTAGCAAATATTGCAATCAAGTTTCAATCTGGTAATCCAAATCTAGAATCCATTCTTTTAACCATTACATCATGTTGCCTCCCATTTCTATATTTATCTATCTTTATACTGTGTACCTTTATCTACATATATACTATAAATCTACATTTACCTCTACATCTATATCTATCTTCATGACTCACAAATCACATTAGCATGTTAAAGGCTCTTAAAATTCCTTCCATAAAGAAATCTATTTAACTCTGTTTAAGTGATTTCTAAATTAATTTGACACAAGAAGCCCCCGACAGACACTTTTTTCCCGTCTTTGCTTAGCTTCTACTAACAACTCATGCTATAGAATGTTCTAGAGCACCAAGAAAATATGCTTTTGAGGGTTTTGTGAAGGAAGGATGAGAATCTTGAATCCTAGACTCGCCCTCTGCTTAATTTACCATTGTTAGTGATATTAGTATACAATATTAGACCAACATTAGTATAACCGAATGACTCAAAAATCCATATGAGAGTTATCCAATTTTTCAGGTCCTAAATGAGTTTAAAGGGAGTTGGTAAATGTAGAGAACAGAATGGACACCATCCCTGAATTCCCAATGAAATTTTTAAGTAATTGATGATCCATGATAAACAGGTGAGTCAAGTCAAGCCAAGAACAAACTAATATAGATGGTGAGCATTTCCACCTACATAAAATGAGAATAGTGCGGGATGGCATAAAAAGCTTGAAATTTGGACTAGAGATTTTCATTTGAGCCCCAATTCAACCAATACCTAAAACTTTATTCCTTCTTATAAGCTCAACATATAATATTGTGTCTGGTAGGTGCTCAAAAGAAATGTATGTTGACTCAAATGAATGTTTGACCTTGAACAATTTTCTTAACCTTCCTGAGCCTTTGTTTGCTCATGTATAAAATGGAGAAGATAATAGGGATTTCAACTTCCAGGGTTGCTGTGAAAATTCAATCAGATGATGTATTTATGAGTGTTAATTTTAAAGGCTGATGTAAATGTCAGCTGCAAGCGCTGTCATCATCAACAATAATAAACTTAGTTGCATCTGAAGCACAGCCGTCCCAGTTTACATCAGCTCTCTCAGCCAGGTCTCCACCTGAGTCACACCCTGAGTAGGGGACGCTGGGTAGTGGCAGGCTTGCAGGGAGAAGAAAGCCCCTGGTACAGAAAGAGTTAAAAGAAAGCCCACTAGGGACAAAGCAGGGACAATGCAAATCACCCTCTGGCTCTGAGTAAAAGAGCCCCCCAAAAAACACTTAGATGCTGAGACATTGGTTTACACTTGATACACAGTAACTGTTCAATAATGGTTTGTTGACTTCAGCTAACTTTACACCTTAAGGTTTACTTAGGAGATAGAATGGTGTCCCCCTTAACATCCTCCTTGAATGTCTCCCCAGACTACACAAAAGATAGGATTTCTAATAATAAATCCAGATACCAAGCCCAAGTCCATTCTGTTGTAATGTATTTCTTGGTGCTGGAGCAGAGGTGCCTAGAAAATGCAGCTTCCGAAAAAAAAAAAAAAATATATGTATGTTGCCAGGACCTCACACACCTGTAAACACCAGGATGAACACTTGATTCTTCTTCCTGAAGTATCCTCTAAACTTGGCCAAAAGGGGAGTCGCCAGCCCCATGTGACTGTTGAGCACTTGCTGAAATGTGGCTAGTCCAAATTGAGATGTGCTATGAGCATCGAGTACATACTGGATTTCAAAAACAGTATTAAAAAAAGGAAAATAGCTTGTTAACAATGTTTAATACTGATTACATGTTGAAATCATAATATTTTAGCTATAGAAAACATATTACTAAAATTAATTTCACCTGCTTATCTTTGCCTTTTTAGTGTGGCTAACTAGAAAATTTTAAATTACATACGTGACTCGCATTAGTGACTTGCCTTATACTTTTATTGGACAGTGCTGCTCTAAAGCAATGATTCCTAAATTGTGGGCTGTGTATTAGTGGAGCATGAAACCAGTTTAGTGGGTTACAACCTATTCTTCCTTAATGAAGGAGAATAGAACATATATTCTGTAATAGATTGGATTGAAACATAGTCAAACTAGTGAGTATTGCTTTGTGAAATTTGGTTTCAATTTTATATGTATATAGAATTTATGCATGATGTATTGAGTTACAAGGTAAGAAATATTTTTCACTGCCAATAGAGTAAAAAAAAGTGTTTCAACACCCCTTTTCTAAGTTATCTAGGATGAGACAATACTTCCTTAGATCAGAATGTTCTGGCATAAAAACAAAGGCTATACGACTGGTATCTGACTAGGGAGATTCAGCAATGAGTCAGGTCGATGTTACAATTTTTAAGTTCTTGCTTATGGAAACCTCGCAGCCTCTCCTGATGCAGTAAAGCGGGAAAGAAGGGCACCTGCACTGCCCATTAATCCACCTCTGTGAGTCATACAAGTACAGAGGCCTGAGGAGAAAGCAGCTGAGCACTGCCCTGCGACTCCCTGAGGGCTCCTGGGGCCCTGGCACATGAAGGCAGGGGGCACACAGCATCCAAGTGCCCCGAGGAGCAGGAAGTAATGCCCACTCAAAGGCAAATTAGACCTTGTGTTACTAGTTTATCCATCGAGGTCTGCTCTTCCCTTCAGCTTATCCCAGCTTGACCGGAGAAGTTTCCTCTCCAGACTAGTCAGGGAATCCAAAACTCAAAGACCTCTTCCCTCCAGGCAATTAAATTAGAAAAATGCAACCGACCCCGCACTGAGCCTCAGTGATCTCAGCAGGCTCCCAAGGCAGCACTCCCTGGAAGTCAAAGGCCAGCTCCAGGTTGATTTAAGACCCCACAGCGGCAAGGTGATGAACTGTGTTTTGAACAACCTCACTGGTGGCAGAGGCTGAGGTCCACCCCGGGGCTGGTCCTGACCTCACCCCAGTGATGCAAGTTCAGAGAAGCCATGGAAGTTGCAGCTCCCTGCACTGTAACAGCTGCTCAACCCCAACTCTGCCCCAGGAGTCTCAGCAGTGGGAAGAAGGGTCAGAGGGCTCCTGTGTTCCCAGGCCCCAGTCCATAGGGGTGCTGACCAAAGGCTTGTCTTTGCAAATTCAGTGGCCGTAGGCAATGTGTAAGGAGAAAGGATGCAAACACATCCCATTGCTGCCAGCTGCCCTTTATCCTGCCCAGTGGTTGTCACCAAAGGCCATTTTCATAGCTAAGGAGGACACTACTTCAGGAACTGACATCACAGGTTTCAAAGTTCCTGAAGCTCTTTCTGAGCGCAATTCCATCTTGGCCAGCCGCTTCTGTCTTGCATGCAAACTTGGCCGCTGGCCCTTCCTCACTCGCTCTGATGGAACCTAGCGGTGCAGGGTGGTGCGTGGGAACCGAGGGACTTCACCCACACCCATCGTGCCTGCTCTGTGCTCCGGGCACGCCCACCCTGCTGAAACTTCTCTTCTCCAGAGCTTCAGGTCCACCTGCCTGAGGGCCCTGCTGTTCAGATCGGTCAGAAACCACAGAGTCGGGAGTCACCCTGCTCTCCCTCAGGACTCCCTAACAGACCTCGTTCTTTATTCCGATCTGGACCGAAACGGAATGTTCCCCACAAGAGCCGTGCGTTCAGACACGATTCTGCACGCGTCTTAATGAGGAGGACTGTGCAGAGGAAGCTAGTCACCCTGTCAACACTCACCCAGGCTCCCAACGAACAGACAAATGTGCTTGTTGCCAGGGGAGGAGGGAAAAATACAAAAGCTGCTCCCTGAGTAAGATCTGCCTAGCCGCCCCCCTACTCCCTGGCCAGGCCTGGCCCCTGCCTTACCTGCACAACCCTGCAGCCTGGCAGCTGATATGGACCCGAGTTGGCCTGAGACCTGCCTTCTGAGCCTGCCTGAACTGTCACTGGGTGGTGCTTACCCAAGAAATTTACTTGTTTAAAGTGTCAATTCAAATAGTATTCCATCCCAATTATATGAATAAACACAGAGAAAAAATTGGGGAAAAATATACCAAAACACTAGTGGCTTTCACTGGGTCAAGTTATTAAAAATTCAACCTGTATGTTCTGATTAGTTTATAATGAATATGTGTTTTACTTCCAATCTGAGAAAAAATTTATTTATTGATTTCTTAAGGAGATTTGGCACAGGTCTCGCTGCTAGTTGGAGAACCCAGGACTGCCGATCGCTTTCTTTTTTTTCTCTCTTTTTCTTTAGAGAAACACTTTATTTATTTATTTATTTTTGGCTGCGTTGGGTCTTCGTTGCTGCGCGCGGGCTTTCTCTAGTTGCGGCGAGCTGGGGCTGCTCTTCTTTGGGGTGCGCGGGCTTCTCACTGTGGTGGCTTCTCTTGTTGTGAAGCACGGGCTCTAGGCGTCGCGGCTTCAGTAGCTGTGGCACGCGGGCTCAGTAGTTGTGGCTCATGGGCTCTCTAGAGCACAGGCTCAGTAGTTGTGGCGCACGGGCTTAGCTGCTCCGCAGCACGTGGGATCCTCAAGTACCAGGGCTCGAACCCGTGTCCCCTGCATTGGCAGGCAGATTCCTAACCACTGCGCCACCAGGAAATTAAAATTTTTTTAATAGAGACTTGTTGGTTTGCTTTAGGCCAGTGGTGTGGGTATTGTAACTCCCAAGGCTTATGGTGTTGGCCGGCACACACCCAGCTTTACCCCTGTGACACATGGGATTTGCATCCTGGTTCTGTTGCTGTGTCTCCTCTTCTTTAGTTTCTGACTCTGGTGGCTTTGATCCAGCTCTGTGACTTTCAGTCGACCCTGGCTGTGCCCTGGATACACCACATTATCCACCCTCGTCTTGTCCAGCTCAGTACAGCCCCACCTTGGCCTTGGACCCCAAAGGTGGCCTCCCAGGCCTCATGTCTGGTTGCTGTAATCAGGTGAATAGCTTTTGACCCCTGGTGTCCCTCTGGTTTCTTAGAGTCCAGTTTCAGGGTGCAAACTCAGCCTAGGAACAGCCATAGAATAATTCAGAAATCCTTGTGATTCTTAGAGGATTGAGTTCCCTTTTTACATTCTAATCAACCCCACTCTGGAAAGCAGACAATTCCCTGGGGGTTGTTGATCATCTTCATGAAGTGATGGTCCTTCTCTATACTTGTGGGTCAAGAAGACGCACCACAAATGCCACCGTGGGATTTATCACTCTTCACCACCTGAGCATCCTCAGTTCTACTCAATCCAACAATTACCAACTTAGCAACAAGTGAGGACTCACCATCCTGCTCGTGCCCCCTCTAAATGCTGGGGCTGAGGGAAGACTGAGAAGGAAATACAATTCTGTGGCTGGATGTCAAATAACGAAACTCTGATCCATGCAGAAATGGAGACCATGTGCTTCTTTATTTGTCATACGTTAGCGATGTTGAGACCTTCCCACTGATTATGTGCCACTTCATAGATGATACAATATTCCGCCCCCACCGGACATAATTCTTTTTTTTTTTTTTTAATTGAAGTATAGTTGACTTACAATGTTGTGTTAATTTCTGCTGTGCAGCAAAGTATATATATATACATTCTTTTTCATATTCTTTTCCATGATGGTTTACCACAGGATATTGAATATAGTTCCCTGTGCTATACAGTAGGACCTCGTTGTTTATCCATTCTATATATAATAGTTTGCATCTGCTAACCCCAAATTCCCAAACCCTCCCTCCCCCTTGGCAACCACAAGTCTGTTCTCTATGCAGGACACAATTCTTAAACCTCCTCCTGACACTGAGGGTCTAAAAGGTTGAGAGCAGTACCTAGGAGAAGATTCATTTGGAGAGAGCAGTATTTTCACATAGACTTGATTCTCACTATAAATAATTCCCACTTCACAGGTAGTCAGAGCAGTCTCATGACTTGCTCAAGCTCAGAAAGCTTGAATAAATAAAATTGAATAAATGAAATAAATGAATAAATGAAAATGCCAGGAGACCCAGAGAGATGCTGTCTTCAAGGCAGGGCCCTGCCCCCTAGGCAATGACCCCTCTCTAAAACCTCCCTGAGGTGGCCCACTGGAGAGAACCGTCTGTGACCTGGCTCACAGCCAAAAACCTTCATCAATCCAAGGGCAAAGAAGGCCACAAAGCACTCCTTCACTTCTGAGAAGAATCAAGTAAATCCATGAGAAACTGACAGGGACTGAGTAATCAGAGAAACCAGCCTTTCAGTGAAGATGGACGGGTAGCAGGTAAAGACAATTAGGGGGTGTGAACGGTCTGACAGGTACCAAGGTCAATAATAAGAAACAACATGACAGGCAGCAGTAATCAAAATAAGTGTGCGGGGAAGACTGCAATCCTGAAGCTATCAGCAAGGAAGCCTGGAAGGGGGTGGGCAGGACATTTATTACCCTAACAATAAACTGTGCTGATGGCCAGCAGCACAATGCGTCCTCAGTCCCATCGGGGTCACCTCACACACTCCCAGCAGCAGTTCTCTTGGCTAACACTGCATAGAGGAACGTTTCAGAAACTTTGGCAGCAGGAAAAACCAGTTTGTGGGGATATGCAGACACCTGAGTAGGTAAGGATGGCTGGAAATACATCACATGTTTGTGTATGTATGTATTTGGAGAGAGAGAGAATCTACTAGACTCCAGGATCTGTGCTATATGCTGGGACCAAAGACAAGTAGATTATACACCTGCCCTCTAGGGACTCTCTGTTGGTGGGGGTGGGGGGGGGGACAACTTTGCAGGTAACTATTGTGATAAGTGTAATAACAAGTTCTGCTGGAGCTCAGAGAGGGAGATTATTGTCACAAATTCTTTCTCATATGGAGGCTTCCAGACACACTGGATGCATCCCTTGACAAAAAAAATTGAATCTTGGTGCCCTTGCTTAAATGCTTCGTGATTTTAGACAAGTCACTTAAACTCTCTGTGACTCAGTTTCCTCATCTGTAAAATGGGGACAATCATAGTAGTTTGTATGGTTTCTGTGGGGGTTGAGTTAATATGTAATGCCCTTGGATGAGTGCCTGGAGTGTGCCTGGGATATGTAGGTATCAGTCAGAAAAAGCCATTCCTTTCCTTCATAGAACAATCCTGCACATACATTGCAATGTGGTCAACTGCACAAATCCTGGGTCATGCAGTTATGTGTGAAGGTGAAGGTGGTGGGGATTTTACCTTCCTAATCAAAAGCAGCTGGTTTGGACAAACCCAGCCACCAGTCCCACATGCTCAGTCTTCAAAGAAAAGCCCAGCAATCTTGCTATTTTGGAGAAAGGCAATACATAATCATTGTTGATTTACAAAAAGACAATATTCAGAATGGGAGAAAATATTTGTAAACGAATCAATGGACAAAGGATTAATCTCCAAAATATATAAACAGCTCATGCAGCTCAATATTATAAAAACAAACAACCCAATCCAAAAATGGGCAGAAGACCTAAATAGACATTTCTCCAAAGAAGACATACAGATGGCCAAGAGGCACATGAAAAGCTGCTCAACATCACTAATTATTAGAGAAATGCAGATCAAAACTACAATGAGGTATCACCTCACACCAGTTAGAATAGGCATCATCAGAAAATCTACAAACAACAAATGCTGGAGAGGGTGTGGAGAAAAGGGAACCCTCTTGCACTGTTGGTGGGAATGTAAATTGATACAGCCACTGTGGAGAACAGTATGGAGGTTCCTTAAAAAACTAAAAATAGAATTACCATATGACCCAGCAATCCCACTACTGGGCATATACCCAGAGAAAACCATAATTCAAAAAGAGTCATGTACCGAAATGTTCATTGCAGCTCTATTTACAATAGCCAGGACATGGAAGCAACCTAAATGCCCATCGACAGACGAATGGATAAAGAAGACGTGGTACATATATACAATGGAATATTGCTCAGCCATAAAAAGGAACAAAATTGGGTCATTTGTAGAGATGTGGATGGACCTAGAGGCTGTCATACAGAGTGAAGTAAGTCAGAAAGAGAAAAACAAATACCGTATATTAATGCATCTATGTGGAATCTAGAAAAATGGTACAGATGAACCGGTTTGCAAGGCAGAAATAGAGACACAGATGTAGAGAACAAACGTATGGACATCAAGGGGGGAAAGCGGGGCGGGGGTGGTGGTGGGATGAATTGGGAGATTGGGATTGACATTTATACACTAATATGTATAAAATAGATAACTAATAAGAACCTGCTGTATAAAAAAATAAAATAATAAAAGAAACTTTTAAAGTTAAAAAAAAAAATGTGGATTCGTCTTGTCGATCAAAAGTTTGTTTCATTCTAGACATTAGGCTCTAGACTAATGCAGGTATAATATTCCAGAACAGTAGGAAGACACGTCACTGCCTACTTCAAAATTATCTTCAAATACAGGATAAAGCATGGAAAATTCTCAGAGCTGGCTTGGGAAACAGGTCACCTGTGTTGGGCTTCTCATTCAGTGAATCAGGCTGGTGTCTTGCTCAGCAGGGGGAACTCTTTCATAGTGATTTCCCGGCAGGAATCCTGTTTGATAATGCAAACTAGGATCAAAGGGATAGGTTTTCCCATTACAAACTCCAGAGAAAGGATTCACTCTTGAGTTGTTACTGGGGAATCTGAGAGCCCCTTGGGGTATAGTCCTCCAACCCTCAAGCAGGAGAGTTGTTGAGTAAATCCAGAGAGAAACAGAAAGGTTCCCTGTGCCCTGACCACCTTGGGTTCCTCCCTCTCTCTCCTCTCACCCTCAGCTGCCAGACCCCATCCCACCCCCAGCCCTGTGGCCAAGAGTCAATGGCTGCACCCCCAAACCCCTACCCCAGCCAAGTGCTCATTAAAGCCCCTATACATGGCCAAAGAGTTGCAAAAGTATAAGGCTGGAACTGTTTTTTAACTCAGAGAAACACATTCTTGCTGAGGAATAAATAAACCCGTGCCTTTATCATTATTATTTTTTAATGTCACTGTACTTTTCCAGTTGCCCCATCAGAAAAACAAACTCAAGAAGATGTGAGTCAAATTCCTTTTAACACTGTAAAGTTCTCAGAGATAAATTTCTTAAGTTTTCCTCAGAAAATCTGATTTCTTTAATACCAGCTTTATGGCATGTTATTCATAGGAATAAGCCTCAGTTTACTCATCTGTAATGTGGGGCAGTATACCCACCTTACATACTTTACAAAATTCATAGAACGATCAATCGAGATTATGTTTATGAAAACGTCTTGAAAACTATAATGAGCTCTGCAGATGCCAGGTGTTCTGTTCCTCTGACTCATTTTAGTGCTTTTCAACAGGGGAAAGGTAGAAAGATCAATGTGAGAAAAAAATGTTGAAACCTTTTACAGGCAATGAATCTTATTCTCTGCTACAGCATGAAACCACACTGAACCATGTCCACTGTTAGGTTAGTTGAAGGCTGTTGTTAAAATGAAAATGTGACTGTTATTTATGGTTTAAGGCCTACCTGTTTCCAAATAGGTTTTCAGAAGGTGTTAATTTATTGCCAGCACTGTATCTTGTATTACTTTGGCATTTGACTACTGAGGGAATGAGGCACAGAGGACCGGTACGTTTTAAGCAGAGTTGGGGCCAGGAGGAAATGTCTGGGGTAAACAGCCCTTGCCAGGAAGGCAGGCCCCTGCGGAGACCTGCAGGGATGAGCACTAGACAGCCACGGGTCAGTCAGTGAGGACACTGCACCCAGACCATCTGGGGTTAGTAGAAGCTGAGTTGTCGCCATCCTTAAGCCCCAAAGGAGGTGAAGGGAGTTGGCAGAGAGGTTATTACCAGAACCTGGAAAGGGAGTCACTTCTATCGAGAAGGTCACCTTGAGAGAAACTACGCCCTTCAGCTGAGGGACACAACCAGCGGGTGACCTCCCAGGAGGGAAGTCAGGACCCCACTCTCCTCTGGCTGGAGCTGCAGCTCCCCTACTGGGGATCTCCTTTAGCTGAATGGGAAGCTCTCTAGGAAGAGAGATCAGGGTGGAGAGAGGGTCTGGAGGGGCAAAGGGAGAACGCCAACTGTGTGTGCAGGAGAGGAAGGCAGGCCCAGGCAGTGCGCACAGAGGCTGGGGAGGGAGGAGAGTTGCTCTGGGGAAGGAGAACTCCCATCAAAGAGAAGAGGGCACCATGCACAAGTTATTTCAGGCATCAACCCCAGCCCACCGGGGACATTCTGCATCCTCTTTTGGGCTGTTTTGTACCCTAAATGGATCATACGTGGACTTGGGAACCCTCAACACCGTGCTTTGCTCACCAAAACCTGGCTACATTCAGAGCCAACTCAGTGCTGTCTGCATTCTCAATTTGTCAGAAAGGCAGCTGCTTGGAGTTAAATGGTCAATTCTTATCTTTATTCAGATTGAAAACATTTAAAAAGCCCAAAATTGTACAATACATATCCTGGATTTAGCAGTTAATAAAACAACATTTGAATTCTACTGGAGCCCCCTTTTAACAACAATGAACAAAGATGACGCAGTATAACTTAATGGAGAGCAAAATGCATTTTGTCAAGACAGAGAGTGAGAGAAAAGGAATTTAAGAAATTATGTACCCTGAAAAACCACTCTCTAAAGTAATGAGCAAGGCTAATCCAGGCCTTACCGACTGAATAACTACAAAATAAGATAAACGACAAGCAAAAAAAAAATCTTTTGAGTTTTTCAGATTAGAATTCATCTCTGGGGCCAACTGCAACTGCAGATATTAAAGGATTTCTTTAACCATGTCACGCCCTGCTTAAAAAACACTGAGGCTCCACCAGCCCACAGAATACAGAGGAAATTTCTAAAGATGCCAATCAAGGCTCTCTGACGTCTTCTTAGTCCCCTCAACCCTGAACACACACAAACACCCCATGAACTTTGCCCTTCTTCCTCACTCACTTTACTGCCCTTTCCCCTGTCTCCTCCTTTCAAAATCTTTCTAATTCTTCAAGACCCAGCTCAAAGGCTACATCAATGGAGAACATCGAGATTTCTCTAGAGAGTCTTGCAGTTGAAATGATTCCTTCTGCTGGGCTCCCAGAAGAATTTCTCCATACCTGGGATATGCTACTTATCATGGTTTGCTATTTATTCTTTTTTTTTTTTTTTTTAAGTATTTGTTTATTTATTTATTTATGGCTGTGTTGGGTCTTCGTTTCTGTGCGAGGGCTTTCTCTAATTGTGGCAAGCGGGGGCCACTCTTCTTTGCGGTGCAAGGGCCACTCTTCATTGCGGTGCGCGGGCCTCTCACTATCATGGCCTCTCTTGTTGCGGAGCACAGGCTCCAGACGCGCAGGCTCAGTAATCGTGGCTCACGGGCCCAGCTGCTCCGCGGCACGTGGGATCTTCCCAGACCAGGGCTCGAACCCGTGTCCCCTGCATTGGCAGGCAGATTCTCAACCACTGCGCCACCAGGGAAGCCCCTGCTATTTATTCTTGTTATGTAAATACCTTCCTCCTAGTTATACAGGGAGTTACCTGAGATTTCTCTAGCTCACCCCTGACATCTCGAAAGGAACCTAGCCCAGTTCCTGGCGTGCAATCAGTGTGCATCTGCATTTAATTAAGCAGGTTGTGCTCCATAGACCAGTACCCTTGGAGCTTCCTCGAATTTCAAAATGTTATTTCATGCACTAGAAAACAGAATTCATCTGTGTGTAGTATTTGGGTCAGAGTGGTGCTCTTTCATGCTCGAAAACACATATTGATAATTTGCACAATAAAGAAAATAACTCCTCTAGACCTCTAGAGCTAAATGTTCATAAGTTGCCACCTCCAACATACATGTTATCTGGAGAAGTTAATGGATATCCAATATTAAAGCAATTATTCAGTTCCTGATAGAAGGACCAAATCCAATGTAGTTATGTCATATAATTGGAAACAGCATGAATCTGATATTTGAATCTGTCATTAGGTATTTTTAGAGCAGATGAATTATCTGGTCTTCTGGATGTGGGTGAGTATAATTTCTACAGGTAACTACTCCCAAGATTTGTTTGTTTCTAAAGGGTTTCAATGTCCAAGTAATCAAGCAAACAATTCCTACATTTAGAGTTGTAATTAATTAGAAGTTCTGAGCCCATGTTTATAAATTGGCCTGGCCCCGAGTTGGCCTCCTGGACATAAAGCCCTGGAAGAACTACTAACACATGACCAGCTGCCTTATCTCAGGCACACACAGGGCATGTAGGGATTATTTTCATACATTTTCGTAACATAGTTTTAATTGATTTTAAACCTTCGTGAAGACTGAAGATAGTCCCTTCAGAGGCAGAACTTCCTTGCATTTGGCCTTGATGCTTCAATCAACTCTGCTTATGCTGTGCCCTTTACCCCCCTCCTCACCCACTCCCCACAACTCGTACCCACCTTTCCAACACCACCCCTCCATGTGGACTGGGACACCACCTCTTCAGGAAGCCTCTTCTGGTCGCCTGTCCCACACTGTGAGGAGCATCTATTAAACTTAAAGTAAGTGACCAATAATACAAATGGACAGCCTTGCCTTGTCGTTCAGTTTCACGCGTATGAGTCTAGTCTTCTCAACCAGATTATAAGCCCCATGAGGGCAGAGACCACTTTTTATATTCTAAACCAATTTCTCCGTCTGTTCTAATGAGTATCTTGGGCAAGGAAAAAAAAAAAAAAGCATCGATTTGGGCCGCAGTCTAAGTGGTCATCTTTCTTAGAAGAGACTTTGCTTTGCAGTTTTATTAAATGTAAAGAAAAGAAAGATGAAAAGCAGGATGATGACTGTTCAAGAAGAGTAACTGAACAGCAAACGGTGACATGCTGTTCTCCCAGCTTGAGAAACACAGATGAAAAATAGATATTAATGATAGCAAAAGGTCAGGCTCTTAGAAGAATTTTTGAACCCAAATGGTGGAGATTAATTAGGAATTCATTTTTTATATCCTACCTACTTCCAAAGGACAAAGGTGGCTGATGGAGGGAGGTTGTGGCAACTACGAATGAACTGAGAGTCTGGAAATATGACTCAGGATTTAGTTTGGCTCTAACTCACTGTGTGTAACTGGGCAAATCACTCCCATACTTTGAGCCTTGTCTATAAAATTGAAATAATCCCATTGCCCATTATGAGGATTAAATAGGGCTCTGTATATATGACTCCCTCTCTCTCTCTCTCTCTCTCTCTCTCTCTCTCTCTCTCTATATATATATATATATATATATATATATACACACACACACACACACGTATATAACTATATATATATATACGTGGTTATATATATATCTGTATATATATATGTATGTATATAGTCAAATGCTCTACAGATGTTAAGAATTCTCTGGGATCTATAGACATTGGATAAATTCTCACCTAAATGGGATCTCTATTTACCAAAAATCATGGGGAAACCTGGAGGTAGACTGTCAACCTTAGCTGCCGCAAAAGGAAGCAGAGGCCCCCAGCAGTAACACTTGCCCAGCCTCTCCCCTTAGACTGTAAAGCAGGAATTCAAACCCGGATGGCCTCACACTCACTTCCAATCGGGAGATTCTATTACTCCTTTGGTGTTATTCCCTTGATGGATCTTGAAGACCCCACTTTTCAGATGAAGAAGGAACGGCTCTGAGAGGCCAGGTCAGTTAGAATTCTCGCAGACAGCACAAGACGGAGCCAGAGGACAAGACCAGAAGCCAGATTCCTCCACCCAGCCAATGCGGTTTCTCTATCCCGCAGGGACACACACACAAATATACTGGGCTGACCCACTTGTGCCAAAACATGAGTGTGGCTCCATCACATTCTGAACCAAAGACCCTTCCTGCAGATCCCACCTGGAGGCACATCAAGGGATGTGGTCCCGGAGCGGGGCTGAGGCGGCCAGTCCTGGGGGAGGCGACTCCCCAGCCTGGCCTTGCATCTCCTCCGACACTACTCCGCGCGTCCTTCTTGACAGCTCTGGGCCAGCCACCGAGTCCTGTCTGCAGGGAGTTTTCTGCCCTCGGGTTCTTTTCAGAAACCTGACATGCCCAATAAAGGCCTGGAGCTGATGGAGACAAGTGGGCCCCGAGCCCTCCCAGCAGCCCTGACGCTGCCTCCGCTGACACAATGGGGCCGGCGGTAATCACATTACACCCTCGTCTTTCATAATTACCCTCTTTCTCCAAGTGACAGAGCATCCCAACGGCAGGCGGGGAACTATTTTTAAACTAATTCTAACTAAAAAAAAAAAAAAAAAAAAGCACAAAAAAAAGAGTGTCATTTTTTTTCACAGATATGGTTCTGGTTTATAAATCACCCCCAGGGACAGCGTGGGGTGTAAGGTCGGCAGAAGCTAGAAAATCTAAACAAAGCACTGGCAGCTCACCTCTCCTTGCCCGCCCGACAACCTATACACTCATTTTTTTTCTTTTTTTTTTCTGAAGCTCCTCTTCCTGTGTTTGTCTCTTTCACTCCCTCTCTGGCTCTAAGAGAAAATAAATAGGAGAAAACACAAAGGCAGAGCTTCAACGTGAGTGACTTGTGGCTCTTTCTGTTCCTCGTCATCCCCTCCCCCTCCTCCCTCCCACCCCACATCCCACCTTCCTGAGACCACTTCTCCCCTCCTCCCAGCCTGTGTAAAGGTGATGGCTCCCAGAACATTTTTCTGTAACAGTAGCAAAGCCCTTCAACGTGAAGAAACAAAGCCAGGAGAAGGCATGTGGAGGAGGGCAAGGGAAAGAAAAGCCACTGAAGGACAACTTTAGCTGGGGCAAGACTTGGCCGAGCCTGGGTGACCTGCACTCTCCCCGCAGGCCGCCCGGCGGTGGGGAGCGCAGACCCCAGCAGCATGGCACCACCTGGGCCTGGAGGCCCATCCAGCTGTCCACTCGCCTCTTACACAAGACCCGGAGACCCCTGTGGTGCCCGCCATGATAATTATATTGATAAGGAGGCTGGAGTGGAGGAAATGAATCAATGGCACTGCACAGATTTCCTGAGTATCGATCTATCGAATTGCTGCAACTTGCTTGCACTCTCATTTGGAGGGTCATTAGCTACCTGTCTTGCTTACAACTGTTAGTGTATCATCGAACCCTGAGTGTACTATCTGTCCCTCAGGTTTATGTTTTCTCCCTCTACCTGTAGAACTCTGTCTGTTGCTCTCGCCAGCCTGGCGCTCTGCCATATTTTTCTTCTCCATCTTCTCCGCTTTCTCCTCCTCTTCCCCTCTCTCACCACCACTTCATCCTCTGACTGGCCTGTTTTGCTTCTATCCTGGAGTCTTACAGCTCTAGTCGGATGACTCATCTGAGAAACAGGAAGAGAGTGAGGGAGGAGAGGGGCTCTGCTGGTCCCCTCCAGCCTCCAGCGTTGCTTTTGGTGACAGAGATTTTGCATCTAGCTTAGAGGTGCAGGCACCACTTCACACCAAAGCCAGATCACGGGTCTCAGAGCAAGACCCCTCTAAAGGCGACAAACACATCAAAGTAGCGTTCTTGGATAGGCCACAGGATTAGAACAGGCCTTCCTCATAGGAAGTTGCAAAAATCTGCCCAGCAGCATCGCTGAAGAGTGCCACGGAAAGGGACCGCCTGCAGAACAGTCGGTATTCCTTGTGATCCAGAGGAACAGGTGGTGGAGGTAGAGAATGAAGCCCGAAAGGGAAGCTTTCAGGGACACAAGAAAGAAAAGCCACTTTGAAATAATTTTTAAGTGACATGAGCTTAGCAAAACTAAGAGCACATTTATTAAGTAGGCATTAAATAAGCATGAATTTCATTCCCCTCCCCCCTCCAGCAGGCTTCAGATGAAATGAGAAAAATGAAGCTTCCCATGCCATCCATCCCACCCCCTCTCACTGCCTGCCCTCAGAAAGCATCCTCAGCCATATGCAAATGGAGAGAAGCAGAGAGGTCAGCGGTGTGGTTAACAATGGCTTGTGACTGAGCTTGCTGGGGACAAGCCAAAGGGAGCTCAGAGAAGTGAATGAAGGGGCCAGGGCAAGCCCTGGTTTTCCGTAACTGCTGGCTGGAGGGGAACTGTCCTAGGAAAGGACAAGTGTAAAAAATGTCTCCTGACCCCTCTAGGATCAAGGTTTACTTGCTTAGCGTTGTTCTTGACTCTCTGGGACGCAGTGGAGGCTGGGCACTTTTAAATAAAAAGCCAGCAGACAAGCCTTCCCTCCAGGGTAAGAGGCTAAAGCAATATCTGGGATAGTAGCCGGGATCGGTGGAGAAAACATTAAGCAAAAAGTCATCGCTGTCAGGAAGTCCTAAATCTGATCCAGGGGGAGAAGAGTGTTGATTTGTAAGAGCTCTAAGTCTTTTCATGAGAGTGCTATGTGGCTGCTAATTAAAGCTGGCTGAAAAACAGCAGTTAAGGGGACAGACTACGGTCAGCAAGATCTGGGTTCGGTCCTGGCTACTGCGCTCATTAGCTGTGCAATCTTGGTCACATTCCTTGGCCTTTCCTGAAGCTCATTTTCCTTGTCTCCAATAATGGAACTTGAAAGAGGACCTACCATCATGGTGAAATCACCACAGAGCCCTGCTGGTTGTTTACAGCAGGTCTGATTGATGGATGCCCCCTTCTGATTGGTTGTTGCCTGAGCCATACCAGTTGCTAAACATCTTGACTCCTAAATATCACTCCTCCTAGCTTATAGGGTTGTTGTCAGGAATGAATGAAGTACTATAAGGAAAATGCTTAGCTTGGTACCTGGTAAATACTCAGTTTGCTATTGGTATGTATTGTGGATTGAATTGTGTCCCACAAAGAAGATAATGTTGAAGTTCTAACCCCAAGTACCTCAGAATGTGACCTTATTTGGAAATAGGGTCATCGTAGATGTAATTAGTTAAGACGAGGTCATATTGGTGTGATGGGCCCCTAATCCAAGATGACTGATGTCCTTGAAGGAAGATGGCCCCGTGAAGACACAGAGACACAGGCAGAGTGCAATGTGAGGATGGAGGCAGAGACTGGAGTGATGCATCTACTAGCCAAGGAATGCCAAGCATTGCCCGCCATCACCAGAAGCTAGGAGAGAGGCATGAAATAGATTTTCCTTCAGAGCCTCAGAAGTGCTTAACCCTGATGACATCTTGGTTTTGGCCTTCTATTCCAGTCTCCAGAACTGTGAGAGAATAGAGTTCTAGAGTTTTAAACTACCCAGTTTGTGGTAACTTTGTAACTGCCCAGTTATGGCAGCCCTAGGAAACTAACACAATATTATAGTGGGTAGCCTCCTCAAAGGACACATAAGACCCTGAATTCATAAAGTAACAGGAAAGAGAAAACCTTAATGTTCATTTTAGTCCACTCTCTGATGTGATGCTTGAAAGCCCATCTTCAACATTCTCACTAAGTAGTCTTGTGGCTTGTGCTTGAACACCTCCAGTGACCAGGAACTCACTATCATGACAACCCAATAGCTCTATTATAAAAGCTGTTCTTTACATGGAGCCAAAATCTGTTTCCCTGTAGATTCCCCCATTTGGGGGAAATTCCCTCCCTTGGACCTTTTGTTGTATAAAAGTCCAATCCCATAGCATTTAACAGCCCTACAAATACTTGAATTCCTTGAATAAGCCATATTCGTGCACATGTCAGAGTTTTAGCAAATGCAATTTCTTTTGTCTATAATGAACTTCTGTCTTCTCTACTTAAAGAGTCATCTATTAAAACCCAGTTCAGTATTATCTTCTGATAGACTAGGTTATGCTGTAGGAAAAAGCAATACCAACATCTGTGCTTCAAAACCAAAAGTTTATTTCTCTCTCATGCACTACACACCTACTGTATGCAGCCAGGGCACCCTTTATCGTGGTCACTCAGGGACCCAGACTGAGAAAGCAGCCACCATCTTGAACATTGCCAGTCACTATTGATGGGAAAGAGAAAGCTCTGGGGCGTCTCCCGTCAGCAATGAATGCCCCCTCCCAGAAGTGACCCACATCACTTCCTCTCACAACCATCAGCCAGTACTAGTGACATGGCCTCACCTAACCAACAGGGGGCCGGAAAACACAACCCTGGAAAATGTAGTCCTACCACATGTCTGGAAAGCCAGGCCAGAAATACTTGGCAAACAGCACTGACGATTACCCCACATCCTCTGCGTAGCTTCCCCTGCTGCCCCAGGCAAAGTTGCTGTGTCACCGCCAGCCCTCTAGGGGCATTTTGTGTGTTTTTTGGTCCTGATAATGATCACATTGCATTGTCATTATATTTACTGTGTTTCCATCTCTTTCACGAGGCTGAGAGTTTCTCAATGACAAGAACTAGATCATCATAAACATTTAGTATGTGGATGCCTTTGAGAGCAATGACTATATAGCCACAGTAAGAGCCCAAGTCCTTATAGTGGTTCACAGGCCTTCTCTGACCTGGCCCCCACTCCTTCTCTGACCTCATCTCCCCACATCTGCTCCCTCATTCACTCGCCTCCAGTCTCACTGTCACTCAAACCCACCAGGCCGGCTCCTGCCTCAGAGCCCTCACCCTTGCTGTTCCCTGTGCCTGGAATGCACTTCCTCAGCCATCTGCTAAGCTCACTCTTCACTTCCTTCAGGTCTCTGCTCAGTGGTCACCTCATTAGACAAGCTTTCCCTGGCTGGGCTCTACAAAATATCCATGTGACTTCCCTGTCCTGGTACCTCCTCGGCTCCCTTCTTTTCTTTTCCTCCACAGCAGTTACCACTTGCTGACACAACATACACAAATGAATGTTACATTGTCATATATTAAATACCATATAATATGCATTATATCATACATTATATATGACATACAGAATTATTGTGGGTATTTATGTATTGTATGTCCTCCCCCTCCCACCCTCTCCCCCCCCCACACACACTTAAATATAACTTCTGTGAGTAAAGGAACCAGCATATACTAGGTACTCAATAAATATCTGTCAAAGGAATGAATGATAAAGGAACGATAGCTCTGGGGTTGTCACTTCTCTGGACAAAAATGCTAAGTTCCTCCCTCTCCTACAACAAGATTTTGAGTACCTTCAGCATCCTCTCCACCCAGAAGGAATCAATGACAAGTGCAGGACAGAGCAAAACAGTCCCCTGCTCACCCTAGTCTATAATTTCAATTAATAAAGCCTGAGTCTGTAAATCAACTATACTTCAATCCATCAATCAATCAGTCAATCAGTCAATAAATCCTGAGTCTAAATAAGGTTTTGGAGGTTACAAAAATCACACTGTTGACTAATTCATAGTCAGTTTGCTTATTGACTAAAATCTTGTGTTTTTCACACATAAAGCTATACTTTTCTCTCCACATATAATTTTATAGTTGTTGCTTTGGACTGGTGTGGAACCTAACATTTGTCCCTTTTAATTTTCCTGTCACTTGTCTTCCCTTTCATTTATAATGTCATTTATTCTTTCACTTATTTATTGAGTGTCTGCTCTGTGCAAAAAGTTCTGTTAAGTGCTATGGCTGCTACATGATAATTTTATGATTCCCAGAAAAAAAAAAAAAAACTATTCAGCAATGTCAACATGGATCAGACAAACCAACTTTAGTTTAGCAAGTGAGATGGCTAAGGCTCCTTAGCCTCCAATGTAAATGTAAGTGTAAATGATTTATATCAGAGCCATTCCTGGGAAACTTTCAATGATATAAGGGCAGAGTGCCACTCCAAGGATGAAACGCCTAGAGCAGCTGAAAATGGGAAAGCAAGTAATACCTCAGATAGAGGGGCTTGGAAAGAGCTTACAGTCATGAGAGAAATTTGGTTCAGACATGTCACTCCATCTGTCCCCAAGGTTGATTTACCTCATCTGATGTAACCAGTGGATCACTACCTCTCCCATCACTCCAAGAACCTCTCACCCTTCTTTGAACAAGGGTATGCTAAGGTTGGGCTTTCCGGCTGTCAAATGATGGAAGAGATTTCTCACATGTTCCAGTGATTTCAGGGTAGTCCTGGGATAGGGGAAAACCAGGCAGTCTGGCTCCAGAGTCCAGAATCTTAATAGCTCTACTCTGTTCTGCTTCTCCTTCATATTGGAAACAAGGATTTTAGTCCAATATATAATATAAAGACTGAGTAATAGGACATGGTTTTCAAAATAGTCACTAATACAGATTACTCCTAATAAAATAATCCCTCAGAAATTGTCCAGTTGAACTGAAATTGAAGAAAATAGTGAATAACTTGAGGATAATGGAAAGAGATTAAATGAGTTGGAGAATGATTCAACCTTTTGCTCACAGGGCATTTACTCATTAATTCATCTGTTTATCCATCCTTCCATGTATCTACTCACTTATTCATTCAACAACCACAGTACAGAACACTTTTGCTGTCCTAGACACACATCAAATACTGTGGATAAGATGTGGTCTGACCTAAATTGACTTAGCAGTTCGGGGCCCGTGGGGGGAGGCAGGGGACGAAGCTGGTGGGGGGCAGGAGCAGACAAAGGAAACCCACAGTCTAGTGTGGCAAATGCTGTCAGAGGGGGTTTATAAGGAGTGAGGGATAAACTTAGCCTGTGCTGGGGATGCTCCTTAGCCTCCTGAGGGAACAGGAAGAAAAAGATGAGAGCAGAATGCTTCGTGGAGGAAGGAACATTGGATCTGGCCCTAGCAAAATTTTCTAATCTCAGTATTCCTGGGAAGATCCTATAACTAACACAATTTCCATCAGAGACAACAGAACATTGAACATGCTTATCAAGACAAGCACTGGAGCATAGCAGTTAAGAACACAGGTTTTGGAGTCAGACCTGCATTCAAATTTTAAGCTTTCTAGGCAGAATTCACTCCATTACAAGATGGGGATAATCGTAACATCCCATCATAGGTTTGTTCTAAGGGTCAAGTAAGATCCCAGGTGAGGTGCACAGCGCAGTCTGTACACAGTACACATTCAGTTGATGTTAGCTGTTGCTTATTGCCTTCTTCCCAAATTCACATTTACTCTCACTCTGTTCCTTTGTCCTTAATCTTCTTAGCTCTAACATTACCTTTAGAACCAAAATTTGTAAGCCTCTTTTTCTCTTTTACACAGGGAATATAGAAGAGATATAATTTCTGTAAAACTGATTTGCATTACGGGAAATTTATCGTTCTCCATTGTTCTTGGTGACTAGGTAGCCAGTAGAGGAGCTAATACATTATTTTAGCAATTTAAACAGGACCTCGGAAGAAAGGCACCCTGTGATCACAAAGCACTGGGACTATACTAATGAGAAGATTAAAAGAGAGTTCGGCTCACACAGTCCCAGATAATCACAAATGTACCTAAGGATTATTAACAACCACAGTTACCTGGAACTATATTATCTGCCTGGTTGGTCATTCTAAAGTCAACTTGTATTTGAACAGATGAGCTTAGAGGAGTTAATAAGTTATTTTGAAGTGGCTGGCGGGGCCCCTTCATCATAAATATCTGGCAAAATATGAGGGTATGCCTAAGGCTCCATGGTACCGTTCATCCTAATTCTCACTCAGAAGTGAAAGGATGCTCTGAGTTCTCCTTGGAGGACTAGCCTAGCCACAGTGCCCCTGCCCCGAGTCCTCACATGTCCTCTTTGTTGGAACCACTTGCCCACTGTGGGTGCCACACTCATGTGTTCTAGATAAGCCTTTTGGGAGATCAAAATGCCCTTCTGCAGAAGCAGTGTCCATTTTCAGGGGTTCATTCCTCTAGGGAACAAAAAGCTCCGGGCTTTCATGACCCTGGTAGTCACTTCCCAACCTTCCCCTTGAAATCCTCACTGCTATCCTTTAGCTCTGTAGGACTGTGCATAGCGTGGTGCCCAAGTGCAGGTCTCAGAGGCCATCTCGTTCGTTCCTTGGTTTCTCTTGCAAATTTCCACAACTCCATGCTTTCTGCTGCAGGCCGGTCTTGAACCCAGCGCTCTGCCGAGAGGATGGGGGCAGACGGGGAAACAGTGGTCTTGAAGAACATGCTCATTGGCGTCAACCTGATCCTTCTGGGCTCCATGCTCAAGCCCTCAGAGTGTCAGCTGGAGGTCACCACGGAAAGGGTCCAGAGACAGGCGGTGGAGGAGGAAGGAGGCACTGCCAGCTACAATACATCCGGCAAAGAGCAGCCGGTGGTCTTCAACCACGTGTACAACATTAACGTGCCCCTGGACAGCCTCTGCTCCTCGCGGCTGGAGGCCTCGGCCGAGCAGGAGGTGAGTGCCGAAGACGAGGTGCTGACAGAGTACACGGGCCAGACCTCGGACCACGAGAGCCAGGTCACCTTCACCCACAGGATCAACCTCCCCAAAAAGGCCTGCGCATGCGCCAGCTCTGCCCAGGTGCTGCAGGAGCTGCTGAGCCGAATCGAGATGCTGGAGAGGGAGGTGTCGGTGCTTCGGGACCAGTGCACCAGCAACTGCTGCCAGGAAAGTGCGGCCACAGGTAGAGTCTGGGAGTTTGCAGCCGGTCTCAGGAGGGAGGGAGGGCGCTGAGCAGAGAGGGAGAGTGAAGGAGGGTGAGCCACCACTCCCCTCGAAATCTGGCACCTCTTCACACAGAGGGAAAGAAGTGCCCTAGTCTGTAGCTCTCTGTTCAGACGTCTCTAAGATCTAAATGTGGTCCTTCCCGGGGGATTTGGCGTAGGGATTCTCTACAGCGCTTAGTCAGTTTGAAATACATTAACCTGATTTTGGGGGGATGAGTCAGGTAATGATACATCGGTTCAGCACAGCAACTTCTGTGGTGAGCAGGGAATTTGACGTCTGTCTTCATTCATCTTTGGTTTTCACAGGCTGTTGAATTGATATCTATCCGTGTTAACCTGAGGGACTAGAGAATTCAGGCGCTCTGTTCACTCCATCTCAGTCTTTCTCCCATCTGAGTAAATGATAGTCATTATAGTCTCAGAGGACCTGGCCCCATTTTCTCCAGCAAGATGGAAGTTTCAGCCCCTGCCCCCTCCACGAACGCACGTGGGTGTGCATGCACGTGCACGCACACACCCACTCACAGAGCTTATTACAACCCCCTCCCCTCCAAAGGCTGAGTATCCAGGACTTGCACCCCTAGTCTCACCCACCCCCTGACTAGTAACACTTAGCAATGACTATCTTGACCTCTCTGGGAGAAGTCAGAGCCAGACTTCCCGCCTTCAAATCCTAGCTCTGCTACTTACTAGCTTGTGACTTAAGCAAGTTACATAACCCATGACTTCCTTTCTCCACTGACAAATGGTGACAGACTAGAACAACAAGGAGTTATTAAATATAAAAGCCTCCATTCAGATGAAAGCCTGGCTTCTAGTAGGGACCTCACGTGCAATAGCTGTTATCAGCTGACCCCCAATGAGCAGAAAGTGTGTCCCTTTCTGTGCCCAGCTCCTCTCACCCAAAAGGTACTTTCAACCCATGAAATTCATTCCTTAACAAGAGGACTGTGTCTTCCTTACTATCTTGGGTTCAAGCTTTTACCTTTTATAGTGGTTTAAATTAACCACTATAGTTATAGCATGGTAAGGGCCAGGGCAGGAGATATGCATAGAATCCTAAAAAGATCACAGCAAACAGTCACCAAATGAGACAAGTTCTGGGAAGCCTTTGAAGTGACCCTAGTGCTAAGTTGTGATGAATGAGCAGAGTTAGTTAGATGGCGGGAAGGAGAGGGAGTGGGATGTGGCTGCAGCACATGTGACCTTGTCCTGCATCACAGGCCTGGAACTCAGCATACAAGCCCTCAGATCCCCTTCCGTCCCCATAGCCAGCACCTGGGCGTCTTGGTCAGGGGCTGTCCTTGGGCTGTAAGAACCTCTTTGGCCTGCCCCAGGGAGACAATGGACATTTACACCCTCCAAGGACAGCCTTTCATCCCAGCTGAGGTGTGGCTTACACTGTGTCCAGAAGACCCTGCAGGACTGAACCGAAGTGACCCCCCCAGGACTTTGCCTGATAATGTGTCTGGCTTGGGCTCCAACCTCCTGAGTCTCCCCTTCTCCCTGACCAGTTTTTCCCGGGAGCACTTCCCAGTAAGTCACTCTCATCTGAATTCTCATCTAAAGTCTGCTTCTAGGGAACCCAAGCCAAGACACACTGAAGGTGAGCCCCTGAAGGACGAGGGACCCGATCTCACTCATCCTCGCTCCCAGCGCTGTGCCAGGCACAACCGCTATTAGATGAAAACATTCATGAAGTCGATGATGTACCAAACTAGCTTGAGCTTAATTCTCAGCAACACAAATCTGATCAGAGAGTGAGGAGAGGTCTCTGCCCACCCCTCCCATACCCCGTTTACAGGAGGTTCCACTGCTGCCCTTTGACCTTCTCCTTGGCCATTCCAGGACAACTGGATTATATCCCTCACTGCAGTGGCCACGGCAACTTTAGCCTCGAGTCCTGTGGCTGCATCTGCGATCAAGGCTGGTTTGGCAAGAACTGCTCGGAGCCCTACTGCCCCCTAGGCTGCTCCAGTCGGGGCGTGTGTGTGGATGGCCAGTGCATCTGTGACAGTGAGTACAGCGGCGACGACTGCTCTGAGCTCCGGTGCCCGACAGACTGCAGCTCCCGGGGGCTGTGCGTGGACGGGGAGTGTATCTGCGAAGAGGCCTACACTGGCGAGGACTGCAGCGAGCTGAGGTGCCCTGGGGACTGTTCGGGGAAGGGGAGATGTACCAACGGTACCTGCCTGTGCCAGGAGGGCTACGCTGGTGAGGACTGCGGCCAGCAGCGGTGTCTGAACGCCTGCAGTGGGCGAGGACACTGCCAGGAGGGGCTCTGCTTCTGTGAAGAGGGCTACCAGGGCCCTGACTGCTCGGCAGGTAGGGAGGGGAGCTCGGCGGGGCCTTTGTCAAGGGTGGTGCGGCAAACTGGCTGGAGGTGGGAAGAGAGATGGGAGGGAAGGTGAATTTTAGGCCGAAGAATTCCCAACTGGGTCATGTACACTTGCTTTCCAAGACAGCTGATTTCTTGAGTCAATCACAATTGATGAGGAAGATTTAAGTGGGGAAGGGTGGAAACCAGAAAAGGTCAAGTTCAGGATGAAAGCTGAATCTTACCCCAAGACTGGAACAAAGTCAATGGTAATAATGGTGACAGCATTTCACTGTCCTTGAGATGGAAGAAAGCAGAGAGTCAGACCATGGTACCACCTTAGGCAAGGGACCACTCTAACTCAGCGGGCTTCCCAGAGTTCCACCTGCTCCAAAATATCCCCCTTGCCCGTTGCCATATTCTGGGGACACGTCCTTTCACAGTGTTAGGGCATGCGATGGCGGTTAGTCTGTGATAACCAGACTAGCAGGGCACTCTGGCACTCTGGTTATTTTGGAGCTTGCATATTGCAAAGTGTTATTAATTTTTGAAATGATCTAGTGTCCACATGGATAAAAGTATTTATAGGCAAGGAATTACTTGTAAATAGGAATAAACTACTAAAGGCATCGAGCAACAACTCATATTCCAACTATTAGTACAGAATATTACAAGGTTACGAGTCGCTTTGTTCCAGATGACATACCAAATTGGAACCAACCCCATATGTGTCTGCACCATGGAAACCAATACAAAGGTGATGTCCCAAAAGGAGGACCTAAATCTATCAGTGGGAAAATACCAATATCTCACTGGAGATCATTTTCTTTTGCCTAAAATCAGATTATTGTCATTATCTCACTGTTACTGCTCATCTTCTGAATAAATCAGTGACTCTCACTGTTAAATTTGTGTTTTAAACAGTACAGATTGAGTGATTGATCTTGATCTTTTCCATTCATAGTTCAATCTGTAACAGTGGGCTCAGAGTGCTCATTGGGAAAATTTAAAATAAAAAATAACAACAAACGAACACTTTTAAGCTTTCTGATGGGTTGATTCTAGGAATTTTCTGATCAGCCTTCTGACCTTGGTTTAAGGGGGAAATCCTGGGAGGCCAGCTTCACCAGCCTTTTATTCTTGAGCATCATCAATGATTCCCACCTAGGTACCAGACCAGTCAGACAAGTCTCCTGCACCTGCAACTTCAACTTAAAATTTTTTAAAAGATCGATGGCAACAACTAAAAGATAAACAACAACCTACTGCTTAGGAAAAAAAATATTTTCACGTTCTTCCATTTTTTTCCATAGTCGATGATTTCATTTAGCCTCCTAATTTTGTTTACTGAATATCTTACTGAAAATATGAATAGCTGTTATACCAATTGTTCAGAAGGAAAAGTCAAGCAGAAGTTAAGCTTCATCATTTCTGAATCCAAAGTCACTAGGTAATTGCTGGGAAGAGGAGGCGGAAGCATGATCCTAGTTCCCACCCACAGGACGAGGCTCCATGAGGCCCCATCAGAGAATGCTAAGGGTCCATTTGGGCCCTTTTCTATGTACGGCTATTCTATAGTTCACATCCTTCTTAATAAAATTGATCTCTGTTGGGTTGTACATACTTCTCATGTTCTTGACCCTCCTTTTCCACGGGGACAGGTTCATTATACAGAATCTTAATCTGATCCAGGGTCCAAACTGAACTGGAGATAAGCCCTTCTGGTCACTCAGGGAAGACTCAGCAGCTGCTAGCATAGCTACAACTGGGTTGAGCCCAAACTATGAGCACATGTTACCTATAACACGTTACCTCTGTGCTGTTTGAGGAAGACTTCTGGACGCCCAGATAAATTACTTTACAGGTTCCCAAAGCATGTGAGGAGGGACAGTTGCATAATCTCCATCTGTTTCTATAGCAACCATGGAGCCCCCACTCATTGCAGCAGGTGCTGCTCTCAAGGCTTTCTTGTCTTTTAAACCAAATGCCATGGGTCTTTTCCAGAGAAGTAACTAGGTCATTATCTAAAGTGCTACTTCACTTGCTCTTTGTGAGAAGGCTCTAGGAGAGGGGCTGCTTATCCACTGTTTGACTTTTCTGGCCAGATGCGCACACTCCAGCATTACTGCTCCCCTCGCCAACAGCAGTGAGGAGAGGAAAGAAGAGAATGGGGAAGGTGAAAACGTGGAGAGCCACAAAATGCACTTCTCCACAGGTCATTCTTTTCTCTCTGGCAAGGGCATGGAAAATGGCTGCCCATTGTGTGGACTTCATTCTGAGGCTCCTTAGGCCACTAGAGCTTGAATGCAATTGAATAGAGTTGACAAGGCCACTCTATTTGACTCCCAGCCTTGATCTTTCTCATAGTGGGCCGTGGGACCAGTGGGACCAGATCTCAACCTTTCTGCCTCTGTTCTCTGGCCGGGTAAAGATAATGGAACAAAAAAATTCATGAATATGAGCACTTAAAACAGGCTTTGAAAGAAGCTACTCTGGGCTTCTCATTTTACAAATTGAAAAAGCAGCAGCCCTGAGAGACAGGAAGATTTTTCTACAGCCAGACAGCTAATTAATGGCAGAGCAAGAATAAGAACCGTGGTCTCCTACCAACTTCTAGCACTCTTTAATCCTCCCTGGGATTCTAAGTAGAGTGGAATCGGAAAATAAAAATTTTGAAAGCCACATACACAAAGAAATAGTCTTTTGATATGAAAGCTGAGCTCTGTCAAATGATAAAAAAATATTAGGTGTTGGAGATGGGGTAAGGAAGCACGTTCAACCATTTGTCCACACCTGCCCCCAGGGAAGGAGGTTAGTGCGGGAGCTGGCTGGTGAGCTGGCCACAACTCCCTGCAAAGCAACAGGATAAAAGAACAACCAGAGCAGGGGCTTGAAACAATCCAGAAAGCCGTTCCCTGGACTTCAGTCAGACCTGCAGAGATTCATCACCATCAGCCTCTGCATCTGCCAGCACTGCAGCCAGCCCAACCTTTGGCACCTGAAATCACTCGCTCCTCCGAGCGAGACACGTCATGGAACTAATTCCAACTGCTCTCACCACATATGTGCAAAATTGATGTGAGATCTAAAAAGTAAACAGCATGGCATCTTTGCAGATAAGCAACTCCAATTCCTCAAGCTGCAGTTTACTCCTTTTTAACTGCCTGCTCTTCCCCAAGTTCCCAAGTTGGAGCCCCAAAGAAAGTAAGACTAAGAATAATTCACAGCCCCCCACACACACTAAATTCCTTGAATCAAGGCATACGGCTCTTTTACAGTTTGCTTTCTAGTTCAATACCATTTCATTTTATAAGAATTACTGACACCCAATGTACACAGCTGCTGCTAAGTTATAGGGTGAAAGGTGACGGTCTCCTCCTTGGAGCCACCGCTCTCAAGAATGCTTCTTTCACAATCGACACCATTGCTTCTTTCTCATCATTACCACCACCAGGCTCAGGTCTCAAGATAAAAAACTTGCCAAGTTAAGTTGTCAAGATGAAAAAATCCTTCTGCACCTGTTTTTTACTTTAAAATTCCCAAATGCTCTGCTTGGATCATTCTCCTTTGTCGTGATTAGCTTTATTTTCTGGAGAAAGGGACTAAAAATGAATACATTGACTTGTCCCAAATGCCCTAAGAATTGTTGGTGACTTGAAATTTGGAATGGCCGTTTCTGTCACCATGACAGGAGGAGTCCCACACAGGAAACTTGGAATCAGCGTGTTGAATAACAAAAGACAGGCCCTAGAGAATCTTTCTTTCTTTTTTTTTTTTTTCTTCTTGTTGTTGTGCTTTTGTTTTATTTATTTTTTATTTTTTAACATCTTTATTAGAGTATAATTGCTTTACATTGTTGTGTTAGTTGCTGCTGTATAACAAACTGAATCAGCCATACGTATACATGTATTCCCATGTCCCCCCCACCTCGCATCTCCCTCTCACCCTCCCTATCCCACCCCTCTAGGTGGTCACATGCACCAAGCTGATCTCCCTGTGCTATGCAGCTGCTTCCCACTAGCCATCTATTTTACATTTGGTAGGGTATATATGTCCATGCCACTCTCTCACTTCGTCCCGGCTTACCCTTCCCCCTCCCCGTGTCCTCAAGTCCATTCTCTGTGTCTGCGTCTTTATTCCTGTCCTGCCCCTAGGTTCTTCAGAACCTTTTTTTTTTTTTTTAGATTCCATGTATATGTGTTAGCAAACGGTATTTGTTTTTCTCTTTCTGACTTACTTCACTCTGTATGACAGACTCTAGGTCCATCCACCTCACTACAAATAACTCAATTTTGTTTCTTTTTATGGCTGAGTAATATTCCATTGTATACATGTGCCACATCTTTATCCGTTCATCTGTTGATGGACACTTAGGTTGCTTCCATGTCCTGGCTATTGTAAATAGTGCTGCAATGAACATTGTGGTACATGACTTTTTGAATTATGGTTTTCTCAGGGTATATGCCCAGTAGTGGGATTGCTGGGTCATATGACAGTTCTATTTTTAGTTTTTTAAGGAACCTCCATACTGTTCTCCACAGTGGCTGTATCAATTTACATTCCCACCAACAGTGCAAGAGGGTTCCCTTTTCTCCACACCCTCTCCGGCATTTATTGTTTGTAGATTTTTTGATGATGGCCATACTGACCACTGTGAGGTGATACCTCATTGTAGTTTTGATTTGCATTTCTCTAATGATTAGTGATGTTGAGCATCCTTTCATGTGTTTGTTGGCAATCTGTATATCTTCTTTGGAAATATGTCTATTTAGGTCTTCTGCCCATTTTTGGATTGGGTTGTTTGTTTTTTTGATATTGAGCTGCATGAGCTGCTTGTATTTTTTGGAGATTAATCCTTTGTCAGTTGCTTCATTTGCAAATATTTTCTCCCATTCTGAGGGTTGTCTTTTCATCTTGTTTATGGTTTCCTTTGCTGTGCAAAAGCTTTTAAGTTTCATTAGGTCCCATTTGTTTATTTTTGTTTTTATTTCCATTTCTCTAGGAGGTGGATCAAAAAGGATCTTGCTGTGATTTATGTCATAGAGTGTTCTGCCTATGTTTTCCTCTAAGAGTTTTAGAGTGTTTGCCCTTACATTTAGGTCTTTAATCCATTTTGAGTTTATTTTTGTGTATGGTGTTAGGAAGTGTTCTAATTTCATTCTTTTACATGTAGCTGTCCAGTCTTCCCAGCACCACTTATTGAAAAGGCTGTCTTTTCTCCATTGTATATTCTTGCATCCTTTATCAGAGATAAGGTGACCGTATGTGTGTGGGTTTATCTCTGGGCTTTCTATCCTGTTCCATTGATCTATATTTCTGTTTTTGTGCCAGTACCATACTGTCTTGATTACTGTAGGTTTGTAGTGTAGTCTGAAGTCAGGGAGTCTGATTCCTCCAGCTCCGTTTTTCTTTCCCAAGATTGCTTTGGCTATTCGGGGTCTTTTGTGTTTCCATACAAATTGTGAAATTTTAGAGAATCCTTCTTAAAAGAAGTTTCTTACCTCTAGGATAAGCACCAGTCTGGAATTCGCATCCTAAACGATAGTCTGAATTATTCACTGATGTAGTTTATTTTTGAGGGCAGTGTATAAATGAAGGAAAGCATCTGGTACAATCAGTAACCCATCCTACAAATTGTAGGGAAAAGAACACACCAAGGATAGATCTTGGTTTGATAATCAGTTCAGCTATGACCCAACTCCCTTACTTTTGGCAAGTCCTTTAGCCTGGGTCTCAGTTTCTCCATTTGTAAAGTTGGGATAATCATATCTACCCAATCTACCTCATAGAGCTGCTATTAAAGGATTTTTTTTTTTAAATCTAGTTAGATGGTTTATCTAAACATGTTTTATAGACTGAAATGCTATGCAAATGTAAAGTGGTATTGTACACTGGCTTAGAGATTCTAGAATCATTGCGCCTGGGTTCAAATCCTACCTTCTGTGTTTGCTGACTCTGTGACTCAGTTTTCTTCTCTATAAAACAGGGGTAAAAATAATACCAATTCCATAGTGTTGGTGAGAGGATGAAATAAGAAAATCTATGTCAGAATGTTTAGCATTGTCCTTGGTGCATAATAAATGCTCTATATAACCATGCAAAATACTGATAGGTTCTATATACCAACTCTTCTTTCCCTGGTCCAGGAGTCATTTGGTATGCATTATACAGGCTACCCCAAAGATCTTAGTGCAATTCAAACCTTTCATCATGCCAGAGTTAGAAATGATATATGCTTATAAACTATCATTTGAAAGTTTGATTATTTAAATTTCATTTACATTCATCTAGTTTTATAAATTTAAAAGAAATAAATTAAAAATTGTTTTTGTTTTGGTCAACATTTGCCATCTTTAATCAGAGGAAGCTCTGCTATCTAGACTGTTTTATACCATTCACAGTTTGGGGCAAAAACAATCAAAGCAAATGCCCAACATTGTAAATATATGTTCCTAATTTCCATGTTATGAGTCCTCATTTACACCTCTGCCAAGGATTTGAGGCTGAGCACCACAGGGAGTGCAGGCACCTTCTTTTCACACGGCCCTGTGACTAGCAGCTGTCTCAGTCCTCTGCTCTTGTAAAGGTGAAAGAGTGAGAATTCTCAGAGGAGAAATTCAACACCAATGACAACTTTTAAACTAACCAAAGCCTCCACTGCATATAAATTTATAAGTTAATTATGACTATTTAAATACTGGCCTGATCTTTGATTTAATCTATGGGCAGGTCCAATTACAGGTATACTGGCATTAACTTCCTAATTGATCTTAAAGTTTCAGTCATTTAATACCCCCACTACTGGTGAATCTTCACTTCCCAAGGGAACCATACATGAAAGGCTATTTCAATGAGGTTTAATTTTTGGTGATTCTCTGAATAGCATTTGAAAAGTAGAACAAGAGAGAAAAGCAAAGCCCTCAAGAATGCTCCTTTCTCATCATCCCCAAAATCAAGGCTAATAAAAATTTGTTTAACACGAGTTACATTTCTTTCAAAACTTAAACAGTCTCCTTTTAACAGGGAAAATAAAGTGTGATTGAATGTCTTCATCAGTCCATGGTATCTAGGATTTACTGTTTTGGCTTCTTGTATTTTGCAAGATAACCGGGAATAAGCCTATATTTCCACTTGCCAAATCAAATACTGGCTCCCAGGGTAATCTGGTAACAATAATTTATTAAACTACCAAAAATATTAGCCAATGTATGCTGTTAAATATCTAACAACTAGCTCTCTGAGGGAAAAAATAAAAAGCCCCGCTTTGTAGCATTTGCCAACTTCCATGGTGTAAATACTCCCTCCGTGGCCAATTTCAAACTACCAACATGAAGTCACTAAATGTAGAGTTGGAAACAGCTGTGCATTAGCACACAATTACATAGTATTTCTACCAGAGAGATACAATACATGTAAATTGACTCAAGGGCATAGCTAATAGTAAAATGTAGTGAAGAAATTTGCCAGTGATGAGTTTGGAGTATTCATAATTTTGTTTTAAAGATAATTTACTTAATTGTAAGTTAATATTGAATACAATTTAATCTTCAATAATGACTATTTAAAACTGTCTTGCAAAATTCTACAATCAACTTTCCTGAGCCAGTAGAAGCCGGCTCCAGCACACCACTAACTCATGGCCCTATAGGGATGGGAGTACTGAGCACAGAAAAGATAAGAACCTGCCTGCAAAGGGAATTACCAATCACTCAAAGGCAATGAGCTGAGCAGAATATACAGACAGGGCATGTGGGGTGGGATGTGAGGAAGGAAGTTGGGTCCAGGATGGGGAAGGCAGTCCTCTGAGCTCATGCTATCTGTGTATTGCCTCCTGGTAGTTGCCCCTCCAGAGGACTTGCGAGTGGCTGGTATCAGCGACAGGTCCATTGAGCTGGAATGGGACGGGCCGATGGCAGTGACGGAATATGTGATCTCTTACCAGCCGATGGCCCTGGGGGGCCTCCAGCTCCAGCAGCGGGTGCCTGGAGATTGGAGTGGTGTCACCATCTCGGAGCTGGAGCCAGGTCTCACCTACAACATCAGCGTCTACGCTGTCATTAGCAACATCCTCAGCCTTCCCATCACGGCCAAGGTGGCCACCCGTACGTACCATTTCCCCATCCTGTTTCATTCTTCTTTTCTCCTACATGAGATCATGGGCATTCACGATAGTAGTGTCTTTTCTTAATTCTTCAGGGATGCCTGCAATAATCATTGCTCTTGAGGGGAAGGGCTTCCAACGTGACCCACTTAGGAAAGGGTACATCATTAAAAAGGCACTTCCAAGAAAGAGTTTCCAAATCCAGGCAACCCCTATCAATTATAGAACCAAAAGGACAAAAAGTACTTTAATTATTGAGTTCTGACTTGTTATAAGCTACTCTGATTAGAAGTCAAGGAAAGTATGAGACTTATATAGACTTCAAATCTAGTTAGAGACTAGAAACCAGGAGATATGAAATAGGATGTATAATAAGCAAGTGCTAAATGGTATGTTACAGATGGTAAGTGTATAACAGAGTGGAAAAAAAAATCTTATTTAAAACCACAAATTAAAACACTCACCTCTCCTCATAGCATTATTTCTTCGTGATCGTTTATTTAGTAAAATATCCTGATAGTCCATTTTGATTATAAACGTTGAGGCTCTAAAGCATCGTTTAGAAAGACAACGGGGCAAAAGAGAGACAGACAGACACAGAGAGCAAGCTAAACTCTTCTCCATGAGAAATGGAAGTGTTCTATTTATAACAGAGAAACTGCTATAGGTATGTATCTATATTTTGTATGTTTATTTAAGCACAGAAAATTTTTTAAAAATTGCATGCCAACTATTAACATTGACTACATCAAAGAGCAGAATAAGAAAGAGATGGGAAGGGGCTGTTATTTAGTTTTCTTTATACACCTCCGAAGTCTTCAATTATCTTTCCAACACCACTTGTCCAGCTCTCAAATGCCAGCTGGGGGTCCAACAATCCAGTTCAATTCAGTTCAATATCTATCCACCTGGAGTTAGCATCAGATCCCAAAAGCTAAGGCTTAAGTCTCACAGGGCCTCCACGTCAGTCGTCAGTCACAAGTCCCAGGTTGTCACCAGGACTTCTGACTGACCAGCTATAAACTTAAGGAGTTCCCACAACCCCTGCTTACTTTTGGTAATTCCTTAGAACTCACAGAGCTTTACTCTCTATTACCAGCTTCTTATAAAGGATACAGCTCAGGAACAACCAAATGGAAGACATGCATAGGGTGAAGTATGGGGTGTGGAGTTTCCATGTTCTTTCTGGACAAGCACCCTTCTCAGTACCTCCATGTGTTCACCAACCCAGAAGCCCTCTGAACCCCGTCGTTTAGGGTTTTCTTATGGAGGTTTCATTACACAGGCATGATTGACGAAACCACTAGCCATTGGTGATTAACTCAAGTCAGCCCCTTTCCCCTCCCTGGAGGTTGGGAGGTGGGGCTGAAAGTTCCAACCCTCTCTCTAAATCATGCCTGGGTTTTTCTGCAGACCAGCTATTTAGGAGGTCCCAGCTACCAGTTATCTCATAATCATACAGAAGATACTTTTATCACTCTTGGAATTCCTAGGGTTTTGGGAGCTGTGTGCCAGGACAAAGACCAAATACTTATTTTTTATTACATAATGCAGAGAATTTAGCAGTAGCAGGAAACGGGAACAAGACGTGACCATGAAACATAAACCCCTGGGTTGGTAAATGGGACTTATCACCAAATATGGGATGAGAGATCTGAGCCCATTTTATGTAGCTCTTAAAGGACAAGATGGTATCTGGGTAACAAATGTCATGAAAGTTCAGAATAAGAAGAGGTTGAAGTAGGAAGAGTTGGCTTTGAAGTCTTCATGGAGGCCCAAGGACTTGAGTTGTGCTTTGAAGGATGTAAGCATAGGGGCAAGCAGAGGGAAAAGGATTTAAGAAGTCATTTTGTCCCCTTGCTTTTCAGGTGACAAAGATCCTGTTATAATATTGGACTCCCCCTATGAATGCTGCCTTTTTTTTAATATGCCTGTAATTATCTCTGTTTATATTTGACCTTTTTCTTCAATTCCTCTCGTGCCTGAGAACTAGTTTAAAATATCTGCAGTGATTGTGTAGAGAGGCAGGTCACCATCTGCCGCTTTTCCCACCTTGCTCCAGGATGGGTCACCTCAGCAAGAGCCTGGCCTGACTCCCAGGCGTCTCTTCTCTGATCCACGTGCACATGCCATGATGAGGTTTCCATCTCCCATGGCCTTTATTACACCAATTCAGGGCATCCCCTCAGGCAAGCTCCCAGGTGACAAGGACAGAATCATGTAAACTCCCCTGACACGCCTTCAAGTGGGTTCAGAATCAGCCCTGCCTTTCACCAAGAAGCATGAGGAAGCTTCCAAACAGGAAGGATGAGAATCTGTCAATTTTCCAATGGGAATATCCCAGGAGAGGCACAACTTAAATGGGAGCAGGCTCACTGGAGAACTGAGAAAAGTCGTGCTGTCGTATTTCAGGGCTGGTAATTGGAACTCCATTAGGACAAGCATACTTCCACCTGTGCCTCTGTGTGTGTGTGTGTGTGTGTGTGTGTGTGTGTGTGTGTGTGTGTGTTGGGGAGGGGGTGGGGAGGAGGGTGTAGGGAATGGAAAAAGAAGGAGATAAGCAGAGGAACTAAAAACGAGATACATGAGGCAAAGGTGAGTGAAGGAGAGAAGGGAGAGAGAATGAAGGAACAGCTGGAGAAAAGAAGGAGCTAGTGGAGTGAGAGTGAAAACCCCAGTATCTGCTACTGTCCCTTGAGTATGCCCTTGCTTTGCTTGTATACATGAAATGGAAATTTCAGACCATCCTAGACGTGGCGATTTGAGCTAAACAAGATATTCTTAGGGCACATCACGTGATCGAGAAAAGCATTCCAGACTATATTCTGAAGTTGGCTTCCTCCACGTATTTCATTACTCTCTCTGTGCCCCAGTTTCCTGGGTGTGAAATGGAAACAGTGATGTTAGCCTTTATATTGTCTCTCGGGAACCCTTGAAGCCTCTGAAGACAGTGCTCAGTTTCTCTGAAAAAGGCATTATGTTAAATGCCAAGATTCACCACCTTAGTAAGGAAAGGAAAGTGTGGTTTTTTATTTTAATGGTAACCTATTATGTAAAAGAAAGCATAAAAAAGTATTTATTAGGTTATGTTTGTTAACTTTATTCATATATTCGGCCACACTGAGTGCCAAGACCACAGTGGCATGAGCTGATCCCTTACCTGGAACCCACCACCTGTGTAATGAGATTGGGATAGCCTGCCCATCACACGCCACCGCACCCATGGCGTGGAGGGAGTGCCAGGTAATGATGCTCTCTGCCCCTGCCAGGGAAAGCCATGACATGGTCACCCACATTGCTGTGTTCCAGATCTCTCCACTCCTCAAGGGCTACAATTCAAGACGATCACAGAGACCACCGTGGAGGTGCAGTGGGAGCCCTTCTCATTCTCCTTCGATGGGTGGGAGATCAGCTTCATTCCAAAGGTAACCCCCACCTGTCAGACTGCCGAACAGCCTTATTTGGGGTATTCATACCCTCAACTTGGAATCGGGGCAGCAAAAAAGGCACCCCCCGCAATCTCTCTCTCCGTGCCATTAGGACACAAAGGGGCATTTTGTGGGTATATGGGCTACAGAACATTTCTTTCACAAAGGCATGGTAAGGACTGAGTAATGGCCCTGAGCCTGGCACCTGGGCCTTGGATGACAGGAGAAAGCAGAAGCAGCCACCAGCCCCAGCTCTCTGCTCAGAAAGCTCTAGGGTTTAGCAAGCTGTAATTTTAGCAAGTCTGAAAACTGAGACCTTCAAAAAGTTGGGGCATCTCTTTAGGACATAAGAAAAGCCAAACTGAGTCGGTCTCATAATCAACCCACAGCTTCCTTCTGTGCAGACAGATGCCCCAAAAGTCAGCTTGCATGGCTTCAGTCTCTAAAGGTCAGAGATGTAACACAAAAACACCTTTCATAACCTATTCATTGAGAAAATTTTTCCTTAAACAAATTATATTATTAGTCTTTGAGTTAAAAATTATCCTAAGATTCCTTTCCATTCATCAAAGAGTATTTTATTTTATTAACCCTAAAACTACTTTTTTAAGTTGCCAGAGGCGCCTGACTAGTTCTAGTTTTCCAAGATTTATTAATGCCACTGATGTCTTCCCTAACTATACCACTCATAAGGGTATAATGTTTAATCATACTCCTTTCCTCTGTCTTCATCTTTCAATATCAAACAGGATTTTTTCAGTCATTCATCAGACTTAATGACAGATGACACATTTTTGGCCAATGAGACTATGATTTCACCATTGTTTTACTTCAAAATTCTTAGAGGCATGGACTGTTCGAACTGATGACCCTTCATTTTATATCTAGTTTGTTTAGTTTATAGAGATTAAGACTCAGTGAACTTAAATGATATCAGACAGCTAGTTGGTGGCAGGCTTAAAAGAAGAATTGGGTCTCCACTTCCTACTCCAGGGCTCTGTCCACTTCTCTTATGTGGATATAGTCATGTCATGGCAAGCTAAATACATCGAAGCAGACATTCTATACACATACGTTCTTATATGTCTTATCTGCATTAAAATGGCCAGTAAAGTATGGTGGGCAATTGGATTTAAAACAGGGCAGAGAGAATCATGTCACTCTGCCGCTCAGGCAGGAAAAGAACAATGCCAGGTTGGCCTGTTTTACATCCAATATGTAAAACTCTAAGAGTGGGACTAGCCAGGGCATGCCAAGGTCAAATATACAGCCACAGAGAATAACTGTATGATCTGTAGGTTGAGGTCAGTGGGAGGTCACGTTGATTTATAAAAGTGTGGCTATAAATTACATAATAGGGCACTCCAGGTGACATGAACAGAGACCAAAGAATAGTGGAGAAGGGCAGTGCCACAAAAAAGAGCCCTCTTGTCACTTCCATTTCCAGAGGCACACAGAGAAAATGTATAATAATAGGCAAACAGACAGACAGATAGGCGGGTAGAAAGATACAAAATCCTGGACCCAACATCATCAAGTTGATCTTCTTCATTTCCTCTTCTACCAACTTGTCTCTTTCTTCTCTCCTTTGTATTATTCTTTGTTCTACCCCTTTTCTCGTCTTTGTACTTCACAGTTGGTTATGTCATGGATTCCTAACTCATCTGGGTAATAAGACGTTGACAGATTTGCAGCCAGTGTAACACCATGAGAAACTCCAGATACAGCAAAATAATAGCTCCGGCTCATTAAAAAACTGGGAATGTCTTAGTTTGAAACATGTTGTCATGTACATAAAGATGTTTACACACATACATACACAACTAGACTCTTCTAAATAGCCAAGGGCATGCTCACCATGATAAATGCCAAAAAATCTGATAGATGGTAAGCATCAGACATTTCATTTTTGGCAAGAGCCAATCTACATCACCTCATGACTAATTTTTATTGGCAAACTCAGTAGACTCAGGAGAGGCCAAAGAAATGTTCTTGAAAATTGGTTCTCCGTTTGCCAAATCCTCATAGAGTGGTGGCATTCTTCTTGATGCTGCTGGGAGTCATTCCTGGCCCCAGACCCTCAGCTGTCAGCCTGGAGGCCAGAGAAGTGGTCCCCATCTTTAATTCACAGTGTCCCACACATTTCCCTCCCACTGATTTCCTCTTTTGCTTTCTCTGCTTCTCCCTCCCCCCCACCACCCTCCAGAACAATGAAGGAGGGGTGATTGCCCAGCTCCCCAGTGACGTTACATCCTTCAACCAGACGGGATTAAAGCCTGGGGAGGAATATACTGTCAATGTGGTGGCTCTGAAAGAGCAAGCCCGGAGCCCCCCTACCTCGGCCAGCGTCTCCACTGGTGAGTGCCTCCAACCTTTCACCCTATGGCTACCCATTAGGTCACTCAGGAAAAACTGCAGACTCACCCAGGAAGTAGAGAGACAAAGGGGTGCTAGGATTTCTCCCACAGCTGAGATTAATTTGGGTACCTGGAGATGGAGCTACTCGACCAGATGCTTAGCTGAACATCTTCCTTATCCTTGCAAGCACAAAAATCTGGAAGAGTATTCTATGGGGAAATTCTTTGTTAGGATCTCCAGTGTATGTCTTCTGATCTTACTCATTAAGAGGCCTTGTTTGTCAGACCCTAGTATCTTGAGCTTTGGAACCAGCAAGAGCTAATTCACTCTTATTTATTGTGAGATTTGCAGAAAGTCATTTGACCTTCCCAAACCTCGATTCATTTGACAATGATGAACTTCATAGAAATGACATGAGGATTAAATCAGATAAAGCACACAAACTGATTAACACTGTGTCAATGACAGTGAGTGCTCAATACCTTGTGTGTATACATACACTCAGAGAACGCTTTTAGAAGTGAGAGCGGGAAACATCGTTCAAAACCAGTAATTGTGGGTTGGGTCACTGTTCAAGGTGATGACTTAAGTTGATTATTATTTCATCCCCACAGTTCCTCTCAGACAAGACCATTATATTTCTAGGTTTGATTCATTAACTGTATCGCATTTTGCTTTATTGTTTCCTTAGCTAACAAAGGATGCTGTAAATTAACAATTATGATGCATGTGTGTGTGCCCTCACCAAGAATTTCTCAAAAGTTATAAATAGCTTCTGGTATCATTTTTGGTTCTCATTTTATTGATGGGAGAGTTGAAACTCGAAGGTTAAGCAATGTTCCCTGTTAGTAACAGAGACTGAGGTAGGCGAATATTGGTACAGCTTTATTTTTCATAAACAGAAACTGACACCTAAGCAAACCAGTCATGAGTGCAGGACAAAGGCCAAGTTGGCCAGAAAAGGGAATCACAACACTATATAATGAGCCCATGTTTATGGATTAGTGATTCATACTTTGTTAATTGGATCCAAACTAAACAGCATCAGGTGCTGAGGCTTATGCTCAGTCTAGAAAACACTGGTTTAAAAGTATTGTGGCATTAGATTATGCTCCATTAGAGCACCAGTTTTCCATGGCCATGCCTCAAGGCAAGGAGGAAGTGGAGATGCAGGTCTCTAATTACTCCCACTCCCATGCCCCTCACACCCTCCAACTGAGGCAGCTCCACTTTTATCTGTTTTATATTTTGTACAGTCATTTAAGATTTTGTTCTTTTAAAAAAGAATATTAGCCCCCTCCTCCCCAAAAGGCTTTAAAACCACTATGCTAATCCAAATATGTTTTAGAAGAAACTCTAGAGCCATAAAGTCTAAAAGTACTCTGGAGGAATCTCTCCAGACACCAGTGGCCGGAGTTTTTCCCCAGTTCTGCTTCCCAAGGTTATGCTGGACCCTGAAGAGTTGATTTGGTAACACGTGTAGATTCTCCTCTTCTGATGCGGAATGTTTCAGGGTCCCCAGATCACTTCTGTGATTTGATATTAAGAAAGTATTAGTAGGTAAAAAAAAAAAAAAAAAGCTAGAAGGAGATGGTTCATAAGAGGGCAGAGAAGAACATTACAGATGTAGGATGCTTTTCTTCCAAAGTACTGACAGCATTTAGAGAAGATAGTCCAACTCTGCTTTAGTCTTCTACTTAAACCACATTTTGACAAAATTTGCAGTATTTTTTGGTTTGGAATTTCCTTAAGATTAAAATTAAAAGTTCCAGATCTAGTCATCTGTGGTAAAGCCAGGCAGAATTTTTTTCAATTAAGAAAAAAAAGTCCTAGTTCACATTTTGGGATTGTGTACAGAATTACGAAGAAATGGAAAGAAAAATATTTATTCCAGTTTACTTTTTGAGTAGGATGTGTGTTTGTTTAAAAATTAGGGCCTAAGTTGAAAGTAAGCTGATACCTCCTTGACTGGAATGGGACATGGCTACCCAATGGCCAACTGAAGGGCCAAATCCAAGGACGGCTGCAGAAAAGATGGTTGGCTCCCAGCTCTGTCTGCTGTTTTTAAGAAACAATTGTTTAATTATTTCCTTCTGCTAACGTCTGACCCACACCAACCCCCTCCTGCGAAGCTCTGAGTCCTCATCAGGCACGCAGGCTGGCTTCTTCCAGGCAGGCCATTTTGGGAATTCAAATTACAAGACCTCCTGCAGCCAGAGCCCTTGGTGCTACACTGTCACATTTTAATATGATCAATCATTATGATTAGGATTTGGGGACTTAAAGAGCTGATGGACAAAAGCCTTACATGGTCATTTGAGTTTTGGTGACATCTTTTTTTTTTTTTTTTCAAGAAGCTCCAATTCATTGAAATGCTTCACTTTCTTTCTTATGCATATAGAGAGTCATCTATTTATTTCATTTACTCAACACCCATTTACTGAGTGTCTACTATGTTTCAAGCACTATGCTTATTCAGCAGTTAGGAGATCATTTCCTCCATCTCATTATTAAATTAAATGAAATTAAAAAGGCCCAAGTTACCTAAAACCACTAAATACAGCGTGCAGAAAAGAAAACATCTGGATATATTCTGTTAAATCTCATTATTACTCCAAATATGAAAAACAGAACTTCACTTTCACTCCAAATCAGGTGGCATCAGAACCAAAATGGTCTGGTGATTTTCATTTTGGCTGGTGCCAGACCAAAAATCCTAAGCTGCTTAATAGAGAACAGGACTGGGCTAGACCCAGAAAGAGGGTGGGGTACCCAGCGAAAGGCCCAACTCGGAAAGATTGAGAGGCTCCAAGTCAGGCTGAGACAGTCCTGAGGGAGACACTCCATTCTGGAGACAGACGAGGAGGTGGTCCAGTGCAGACTGGTTAGAAAACACAGAAAACAGTCTTCGGCAAGACTCTCTGGTAACAAGGGGAAAAAGCTTTCTTAAACTAGCTGTAGCAAAAAAGATAATTTACTGGAAGGACACAGAGTGTCTTATGAAACCCCAGGGCCAGAAATGCATCTGAGTCTCACAAAAGACTTGAACCAAAAAATGGAAAGTCAAGAACCGAGTTATTCTCTATACCTTTCTAGAAGCGCCACATGGTCACTCATTTCTGCTTCTCTCTGTGTATTTGCTCCTAAAAATCTGCACCCAGTTCCAGTATGTGTGTGACTGGGGGAGGGGTTCCCCACACCAAGCAATTCTCTGCAACACCAGCTGGGTGTCCTACCATTCAACTGAATTCCAACACATCTACCCGGAGAGAGCATCGGATTCCACAGGTTGGAGTCCCACAAGACTACCCTCCACTTCAGATGCCAATCACGAGTCCAGGTTGTCACCCGTGCTTCTGACTGACCAGCTACAGATTGGAGGTTCCTACGACCCCTCCTTGGGTTTGATTAATTTGCCAGAGCAGCTCATATAACTCATGAGGAAACTCATTTTCTCACTGAATTACTGGTTTATTACAAAGGATATTAAAGGATACAAATCAACAGCCAGATGAAGAGATATATAGGTGAGGTCCTGAACAAAGGAGCTTCTGCTCCTGTGGAATTTGGGGCCCATCACAGTGGCACATGGAAGCATTCTGGTTCCCCAGCTTGGAAGCTCTCCAAACCCAGTCCTTTTGGGTTTTAATGGAGGCTTCATTACATAGGCATGACTGATGGACTGACCAGATGTCAGAGGTGGGACTGAAAGTTCCAACCCTCTAATCACCTGGTTGGGTCCCTTGGCAACCAGCTTTCTCCCTCGCTTCATTAACATAACAAACGACAACTTGCTCACTCTCAACACTTAGAAAATTCCCAGGGTTTTAGGAGCTCTGCGCTAAGAAGGGAAGACCAAATATGTATTTATTAAAAATCACCTTTTCCCCTTTCTCCTCTTCTCTTTCTCTCTCTCTCTCTCGCTGTCTCTCGCTCTCTCGCTCTCTCGCTCTCTCCCCAGATCAGATGTTTTCTATTTATTTGTGAATACGGTAGAGAATGGCCAGACCAGCCCTGGCTCTACATGGTCCAAAACCAGCTAACCAGAGAGCCAGAGTCTGTGGTTCCAGTTCCAAATCCTTGAAGAATATTAATATTAACGTTAATCAGCCCCAGCTAGAGGGGTGTAGTCCATAATAAATGCAAACATGGAAGCCGGGCCAGCTCTTTTTAGAAGATAATGAGTAATTCAAAGGAGGGCACGTCAGCCATCCAGACACACCATGAGGAGTTGAGAACACCATTTTCTATTCTACTCACTAAGCCCTTTCTATTTCCCTTCTACATTCTCTCACCTTGCCCCACCGCCACCATCATCTACTTCAATATGAACAGGACCCCAGGTGGGTGCTGGAACCAGGGTGGTAGGACCCCTAGGAAACCAACCAGCTTTTCCTAGGTAACACCATCCCACAGTGGTGTTCCCTTCAGGTGCTCAGCGCCAGAGGCCAGGACTCATGAGGGACACATGCTGAATAACCTGGAGGGACTGTGTGTGACTGCAGTGCCCTCCTGGCTCAGGAATACGCAAGGACCGGTGGGGAAAAAATGGCCCACAAGAGGCTGTTCCAAAACTGAGATCCTTGTTTTTACAGAAGAGCAAGTTTCCCCAGAAGGCATATTTCATATCCACAAATACAAATGTCTGTTGGGTTTTTGACTGTCTTAGCAGCTGGTTGACTGAGTTGTCAGTACAGCTGAGCAGGGACATCTTCTGGATACTCGTGATGCCCTCATTGGCAACCAAGTTGGAAGTCTCAGATGTTTAGATAGGGATGCTAATTTCATAGATCTTTCCTTGGGGCTCACAGAATGTGAGAGCTGGGCACACACGAGAAACACAGTTCTCTGTTGTCTCATAACCTCCTGACAGAACAGTGCTGGCCCTCTCAAGCCAGTAAGTGCCCTTCCCTTGCCTAAACTGGGAAGTGCCAATCCTAAAAACCACAGCCCCGTGACAGCAAGATTCAGGGGACCTAAGATCCAGTGTCTGTTCCCCCATTGAAAAACCATGGGTCCTCAAGAAAGAGATTTTATCTCACTGTGTCTCAATTTCCCCATCTGTAAAATGGGATAATAATACCCATTCTCTCTCTGACCGACCAGGCTAATGTAAGGAGGAAAGGAAAGGAAAGAGCTTAAGTCAGAGGCTCACTTCTCAAACTTTTTTTTTCTATTGGATCCTTCTCATTCAGTCATTGATGGGCCCACGCACATCCTGGTTCGAGATGTCTCCGACACTGTAGCCTTCGTGGAGTGGACCCCACCTCGAGCCAAAGTCGATTTCATTCTCTTGAAGTACGGCTTGGTGGGCGGGGAAGGCGGGAAGACCACCTTCCGACTGCAGCCTCCCCTGAGCCAGTACTCGGTACAGGCCCTGCGGCCCGGCTCCCAATACGAGGTGTGGGTCAGCGCAGTCCGTGGAACCAACGAGAGTGAGTCCACCACCACCCAGTTCGCAACAGGTGAGGCTGTAGGTGGGGTGGGGCGGGGGGGAGCAGAGCCTGAGGAGGGGAGAGGGTGCTGAGCCAGCTGGTATCCTCATGGCAAGAGGGGCATCCAGGGAGAGAGATGACATGTGCTTGGGCATCCACGTATCACAGACACTGCAAGAAGGAAGCGAGAGGTTTCAGGGCATCCCGGTGAGGTCACATCTCAGGGCAGAGGAGCGCACAGCACCAGTGGACGGGAGAGCTGGGTTCCTGTCCTGCCTCTGCTACCAGCCAGATCTGTGACTTGACAGAAGTCTCTTCCCCTCGGGTTTCAGGTTTCTCCTTTATAAAATGAAAAGTCTGTCCTGAAGTCACTTGACATTCCCATCGCTAGCCCAAAGGGCAATTTTGTGAGGGTTCAGTACCCCTTCCTGGAGTCACTTGATTGCAGTTTGCCGGAAATGGCTGTAATGATTCCATAACAGTGACTACACCAGCACGATGGTGCCTCTTGGAGTTGTGCAAAGCCCGGCCTGCATGCCTGGAAGCAGGCCTTCCACCTGAGAGTCTGTGACTCATCCTGCCGTTTGTGAGCACCGGCAAGAAGGCTAATGTAGACCCGGCTCCAATAGTCGGGCAAGGCCAGACCTCACGACCTGCTCCCTGGCTCTCCAGGAGCCCATCAGGCCGACCGGCTAGCGGACAAGTAGGTCAGGCACCATCCAAAGACAGGCTCCCTGGCACTCTCACTGGGTGATCGGGGGCTGTGACCCGACAGTGAGTCTCCATCTAACCCAGATACCCAGTCTTGGCCTCTCTGCCCTGTTGGGGGGCGGCAGGGGGGTGGTCACACATCAAGGAATGTCTCTGCCAACTCCCCAGTTGTTGCAGAGATCAAAGGAAACTGCCGGCTTCTGTAAGATCTAAGAACCGGCATCTCCTGATGGGGTAAAGTAGGAGAATCACTAATTCAGGCATCCTACATTGAGTGGTGGCCTAAGAGTCTGTTACGGGATGGGGTAAGCCAGCCAAGGGACTTCAGGGAGGTTCAATAAACAGCACCATTATCCTCCACCTGTGTTTAAAATCAGCTGATAAATAAGGCAAAGAGTAAGACAGATATATCCCCTAGCCAAAATATCCCCTAGCTTAGTGTTGGATGGGCTTGCCAACGGATGGACCCTGTGGACCTGGGCAAGACCCCCATCTGGCGGAAGTTGTGGGGCTACTCAGGTTAGGGCTTACAGCACAGAGGAACAAGCAGAGGCCGATCCCCATGTGCAGACGGCTCCCATGAGAGAGGGGAGCAGGAGGGCCGTGCCCGGGCCTGCTACAAAACTCACCATTGAAGCAAGTCCATCTTCCCCAGCAGAAGAAAGAGGGAGGCCGGGAATCTCATAATGGGTTTCCCTCCACCCCAAAGGAAACATTGGGAGGGGGAGAAAAATTCCCTGTTACAAGGGAGCAAGCATGGACACTGATGAAACGGAGAAGGCAGCTTGACTCTGAAAGAGGCCCTCTCAGGTATGCTCTCCAGCCCCTATGCCAGACTCCACCCCAGCCAGGGGTCGCTGGTCAGATGTTTTACTGAACACATGTTGGGATCTCCAGTGACTGTGCATATGTCTTTAAAATAAAGGGACTACATTCTGCCCATGTCTCTTGCCTTCTTTTCCCTCACTGAACCAAAACTGCTCAGGGCCTCACACACAAGCTCCCTTCTTGGTGAATTCAAGGTCAGCCCTGCCCACCCCGGAGCCTTTGCACCCCCAGGACACGGTCTGCTCCGGTGCTGGGACCTCCTGAGGGCCATGAGTCCTGCATTCTTTTTTAATTTCAACACAGTTTTTGTGTGAAAAGTGGTTTCTTTGTGCTTTACTCAGATAAGGAGTTTGAAGAGGCAGAAAAGGAGACTAGAGCTCTCCAGCGGCAGGACGGAAAGCATAATTCTTGATGTTTACGTCAACGAGATGGAAGCAGGACTGGCTGGTGGCCCAGGAAAATTCCAATCAAGACAATTACATTCTGCCTCCTAGAAACTCCCCGAGTTTCCGTTCGTTGCGTGATTCTCTGTTTCTGGTTGCCTGGAGGATGGGCAGCTGTTAGGTGGCTACCTTCTGCAGGCAGCAGCAGCCTGTACCTCCAAGCTGCCCCCCTCTGCCCGAAGCGGGTGAGGGGGCAACAGGGGCGGGGTGGGTTGCCGCGGACAGCTTTGCAGCCCAGCTCTCGAGGCCTGGGGTTGGCAGGTGCTGGTTGAATGAGGAGAAGAGGCCTGCACCCTCACGGCAGGGCCCTCAGTCATTTCAGAACTCTGCTTAAATTCAAATTAGCCAAAGTGCTTTTCCAGGTGATGGCTTCGACACTAGGAGCGCACTAATTGCACAGGCAATTAAAACGGGGATTTGCTTCCTGCGTGGTGAGCAGGCTATTTGTCTGGGTCTTAGAGCCACTCGTTAAAAGGAAAGCACCGATGGAAGCCCACTAAGGCCAATGGTTAGAGAGAAGGCAGCCCAGGGAAACCCGGAGACCAGTCTCCCGAACCTCCCTGCCCTTCGTAGCTCTGGTTGCAGTTGCCCTCATGGGGGCATTCCCGGGACTCTTTTGGTGGATCCTTCCGCAAACCACTGGAGAGAAGCACGGAACAGATTCTCCCTCACAGCCCTTGGAAGGGAGCCAACACGCTGGTCTCAGACTTGCAGTTTGTGAGACAATACATTTCTATCGTTGAAGCCACCCAGTGCGTGGCCCTTGGTGGCGGCAGCCCCAGGAAACGCATACAAAGGTCCAAGTCTGAACAGCTGGAGCTCCCACCTGCTGGGCAGGGACTGTACTCTGAGATTCTCCAGGAGATGCCTCCACAAGTTCAACCTGGATGGCCCTTGTCAGCCAGCCAAGACCAGCTGCCCTCAGTCAAAGCTGTTCTTTTCCCTGTACCACCTGGCCCCAAGCATCCTCAAAATCCCCAGCTGGAATATTTAACAAGACTTTTCCAAAGGCTTGGAGGGAGCAGACAAGACAGAGAACTGACAGTATTCATTCAGCCACTTCACATGTGCTTAATGAACACCTAGTATGTGCCAAGCACTGTCCTAGGCAGTGAGAATGCAGAATAAACAAGATAGACAAGATCCCAGTTCACATGAGTTACATTCCAGGGGGGGAAACGAGATAAGGAAGAAGAAAAGAAACATATGGGATCATTTCAATCACGAGGATTATGCTAAAAAAATGAAATGGATGATATAGAGGGAGTAGTCAGAAAGGCCTCTCTGAGGAGCTAAAGTTTTAACCAAGACCTAAGTGACCTCAGTCATGTGAGGGTCTGGGGAAGAGCGTTTCAGGCAAAAGTAGCAGCCAGTGCAAAAGCCCTGGGGTGAGAATAAGCTTGCTGTGATTCAGGAGCAGGAAAAAGGCAGTGCAGCTGGAGCACGGTGAGTAAGGGTAGAATGTTCCAAGGTGCCACCTGAGAAGCAGGCAGGGCCAGATCACGTAGAGCCCTGCAGGCCACAATTAAGAGTTCGTAACAGGAAGCAGCGGAAAGTTTTCAGCAGGAGAACTGCTTGATTTAATTTATGTTTTAGAGGTGAGAGTCTACAGCCACAGCCTCTCCACAGGGCCCCCACTGGACGCCTGGCTTTACCTTGCCCCTAGCTTGCTGGTGTGTTGCAGAGACCAGCACAGCTCCCACTTGCCAGGGTGCCCTTCAGCTGCCCCTCCTAGAGGTCAGGCTTCAAGACCTAGGGGGAGCAGACCATTTCACTCCACCCCAGTCCTAAGACACCTGCCTTCTCCAGCCCTCATTCTCAGGATTGACCTCTTTGGGGATCACTGACATTGGAAATGTCCAGTCCCTTCAGAGGAAACACAGCCGCCTATCCACAGGGCACAGGTCCTAAGGCCAAAAAAGCAAAAAACAAATTCATAGTCTAACAAATATTTCCCAGGTCTGGGGTTTTTAGTTGTGAAGAGCAGTAGGTAAATACAAGACTCAACCTGAACCTTAAGTGAATCTCTTTTTGCTCCAGTTCCATTCAGGCCACACACCCCCAAGCCCCGCCCAGTCCTTTGCCAGCCTCTCCTCCCACGTGAGATTTAGGGATGTGAGATTTAGGGATCTGCAGCCCAGAGCATTCCTCCTACATGCCCCTCTACTCAAGCTCCTCTTTCCATCCAACTGCTCGAGAAATCCCACACACAGCACGTGGATAATGCACAGTTTCCAGCATGCTAAACCCACACTGAGTAAGGAAACGTTTCTCAGAAAAATAAGCTGCAGAGGCATAAATCTGCTAAAAGATTCACCCAATTTACATCACTAAACAGAACACTTCTCACTCTGCAGCAGCTGCACTCAGATTGATTCACAACAGTCCCATCTTCTGAAAGAACAATCGGTGGAGACTTGCCTGGCATTTGCAAATTAAAACAGTCCACTTGAGGTTTTCCCAGAACAAATGGCTGGTCCACTCCAAAGTTAAATTCAAGTCTCAAAGTCAAGACCTATTTGGAACTTTTTAAGTGGCAGTTTGTCAAGACAGCACCTTCTTATCCTGTAAGTTGTTTATGTTGTTTCTGCCCAAATAAGCCTGAAGAGATGACCAGTCCTGGAAGAGAGAACCAGCCCCCCACAACTGCAGAAAAGACCCCAATGCCAATGGTCTTTTCATTGTTGTGGAATTCTTGGAACCCCAAGGAGCAAGCATTGGGGGCGCCAGATTGTTGGAACTCAGGGAGAGCTTTGGAGCCACCAGGAAGCCAGCCCAGGGCTTGGGCACCTAATTTTGTACCAGGCACCATGCTACTCACTTCTACATGCATTGTCTAATTTGTACAACTCCCTGAAAAGGCAGTATTATTAGCCCATTTTACAGATGTGGCCATCAAGGCCCAGTGAGATGAAGACTTGCCCACGGTCCCATTACAATAAGAGTCGGAGGTGGGGCTCAAACTGAGACCTGACTCCAAAGCTGACTGATTTCCAATACATCACATCCCCTCTCTATATGCAAAACTTTCAGCAGTGTCTATGCAAATAAATCCAGGGGAAGACATCTTATACTTCAAAATCTTGCAGTCAATCCTCTGCTTTTTGCTCAGTGATCAAATTTGAAATTACTCTATTTCATCTTCATCACTTGGATGCCATCTCTGATTTCCACTTTCTAGGGTTTCTCTTGCTTAGTCTCAACCTTATGATACTAACTGGCTCATTCTTCAATTTCTAGAACGCCACTAGAACTCCTGAATGGGAATGGGGGACGTGTAAAGTGTGTTGATATCTAACTCCCGAATAAAACTCTCCAACCTGCCCACGTAATCTGTCATGGCCAACCTGGCAGACCAAAAGCTGAGGGGCAGCCCCTGGGTTCACTCAAATGTGAGGCAGAGGGTCATGGGCTCTCATCCCAAAGCCTGTTCAAGTTCAAGATGCATGACAAATGCACATTATCCTGTGTGATGTTGGTGATGTCTGGATTTTTTTAGAGATTGACGCCCCCAAGAACCTGCGGCGTGGTTCCCGCACAGCAACCAGCCTTGACCTTGAGTGGGACAACAGTGAAGCAGAGGTTCAGGAGTACAAGATTGTGTACAGCACCTTGGCGGGCGAGCAGTACCATGAGCTGTTGGTCCCCAAGGGCATCGGTCCAACCACCAGAGCCACGCTCACAGGTAAGTAAGCTCCTGGGGGCATGGCAGTTCCTGAGTCCACACCCTCCCAGCTCTCTCCCTGGTCCAACCATCACCAAATCCCATTGACTTAACCCCTCAAGTACCTATCACATATGTCTGCTGTTCGCCATTGCACTGCCATCACCTGGTCTAAGCTACTACCACGTCTTGTCTTCGCCACTGCGATAACCTCCCCACTTTCTCTCCCCTCTGCTCTCCTCTTCACTGCATCAGTTATCTTTTCAAAGTACATTTCTGATCATGCCATCCCATTTTGCAGCCATTTCAGGGACTCCGATTGCTCTTGGGATAACTCCAAACCCTTGCACGGCCTTGGTCTCCTTACCATCTTCCCCAGTCTCCTCTCCCCCCCTCCTCCCCTGGTCCTCCCTGTGCTCCCGGCGCACAGGTCTACTTTTTTCAGTTCCTCAAACGCCTTCTCCCTCCTGCCACAGGGCTTGGCGCATGCCGTTCCCTCTGCCTGCCAGGCTCTCCCACCACCCTCTTTACCTCGTGACGTCTGCTTCCCTTCCAGCTCTCAGTTCACCTGTCACTCCTCTGGAACCCTGCCTGGTTCCCAGGCGAGGTCAGGTCATCCTGTCTGGCAGCCTCATCTTACTGGTTACCACTCACAGCACTCCTCAAGTTATCACTGTACACTTGTGGGTGTGATTATTGGATTGTCAGTCTCCATCTTAGACTAAACTCTGTGAAAGGGGGACCATATTTGGTTTCGCTCATCACGACTCCCCAGCGTTCAGCACAGCATCTAGCACTTACAGGTCCTGGATAAGTGATGAACGAATGAATAAACGCATGCATGAATGATGAGAGAAACTGCACATGCTCACCATGACTGGGGCATAGGCTACAAGAGCCTGGTTATGCCTTATGTACCCTATAAAGAGTGTGAGTGGAGGGTTGTTGAAAGGTCTTAAATAAGATGATGCAATGACCAGATTTGGGCAGCTGCAGTGTGGAGAACAGACGGGAGCAGGACAAGGCCAAAGGCAGGGAGAGGTCAGGAGGCTGCACGGAGTCAAAGAGAGAGATAATGGTGGTATGAACTAAGACGATGACCCAGGTCACCATGACGCTTGGCTGGGGAGCACTCCCTGTCCCCATGAGGATGTGGCGCCCAACCAGTGCTCCTCCTGGGGCCTTAGACACACCCGCCAGGAAAACCTACCTGCTGGACTTTGCTGAAAGGTAGATGGCTGGAAATGTGGGGCACAGTTTTCAGACGGAGACTATGCAAAGCAGCCATGGACCAGGGGCCACCAGTGTGCTCACAGAGACTTTGTTTATCCTGTGTCTTGGCTTCTTGCAAAAGCATTAGTAGACAAGGGATCCACACAAGAGAGTGCGTACAGTAAACAAGGGCAGTATAATCAAATCTGTTTTCCTCCTGAACTGAAATCCCAGACCACCTTGCCAAATGAGGCCAGTTAAAGTAAATATAATAAATGTTTTTTCCAAACAGACGCACTCCTGAAACACAGCAAGGAGATGGAAAGATATGCTGACCAAGCAGGTTAATGGGGGTGAATTAAACATAACAGGAACAGACCAGCTGGCATAGAGCCTTTACAGAGAGCTGGAGACATTCACAAAAATTCAGCTAAACAAAAAAACCTGCAATGATACAGGAGGGAACTGGTTCTAGGCGCAGCCCATCTCTGCCCAGAGCCGCAGGCTGCTTTGGCAATTAGCAATTTTACAAAGATGATGGCTAGTTGTTTGGATGGAGGACACACTTTAAAATCATGAGATATAGAGAAGAACTCAGTCACATCCTAATAATAATCATCCTATTATTTCCCATTACCAGAGGGGGAAACAAAAAGAAGATTCTACATCCATTTGATCATCTCTGTTATTCCAGGCACCTTCACATAGTTTTAGCTTATTTAATCTTCACAACAACAACTCATGTGGGACAGGAGAACTAAAATATTGCCTGCCATATCAGTAAACAAAGGATGTCACAGCCATCAGCCATCACATTATAGGCGCCCCAGTCAGCATCTCCATTTTACGGATGAGGAAATTGAGACTCAGGGATTTTGGAAACTTGCCCGAGTTCACAAAGCTAGCAAGGGGGCCGTGACTCAAAGGCAGTTCTGAATCCTAGTCAAAAGTCCCCATCCCTTTTCATGGCTGCTCCTACTAAAGAAGTAATATGGAAGGAACAGGCAAATCTTGCAGACTTACAAGGAATGGAAAGGTTATTAGTGAGGAGTGAGCTCAGATAGGTTGATTTTTTTTTATTTGAATTGGGCTTATGAAATAAAACTATAAATATATATTACACATAATTATCCCAGGGAGCTCACTGCTGGGAAGATTTATAAAGGCAAATAGCCTTATGTGATTTAAAAAGGGATTATAGGAATGTAAGGAAATCAAGTATATCTGTACTTGCTGAGATGCAGATTACAAGGATTGCTGGCACTCTTGCTGTGGTAGCTGGGGAAAAAGAAGGAAGGACCTGGAAGGAAGGAAGGCAAAAAGAGCGAGAAGTTTAATCCCAGCTAAATAGTTGTGTTTTCTCCCTCACTCTCCAACTTGGATGCTAAAGAGGAGAGTTTTTTCAGCTTCCGAGACTTGTTTTTGTTTTGGGGGGTTTTGTTTGTTTGTTTGTTTTTAGTTCCAAACAAGTTATTTGCTTGTATATATAAAACAAGACCCTGGACTCAGTGGGAAGGGCATTCCAGGCTCATCTGAAGCAATTCCTCCCTGGCCAGAAAGAGTATGAAGGACTAGAAACTTCAGCTGTCCCCACCCTCCTTATCCCCAGTCAGAAATAATTGCAACCCTAGCAGAAGGTACCATTCTCTCTTGCCTCAGTTTTATTTGAATGCTTGGTTCTGTGGGACATGTTAATAGCTGGGACTCTAGACTCTGTATCTAGGCCCAGTTACTCACTGTGTGATTTGGAGCCACTGACTCGACCTTTCTAAGCCTCTGTTTCATCATTGGTAAAAGGGGAATAATGCCACTTACCTCATAGTGTTTGATGGGGCTTTAATGAGATCATGTACTGAAGGAGTTTAAGACCATTCTTCTAACATAGCAAAGTACTCAATACATGGATGATGGTGATGATGATGGGGCGGCAAGGAGGAGGCGGAAGAGGAGGAGGGGGAGGAGGAGGGGGAGAGGAGGAGGAATAAGGAGGCAGAGGAGGAGGTCTGTGAGCTAATGGATGGTTTGGGACGATCCCGTGTAATAAGTGTGGCACAGAGTGGAGACCCTGCTTCTCAAAGTGGGGTGGGAGGACCAGCGGCAAGGGCATCACCCCAGGAGATGTCAGAGCCCTCTCCCCTCTAGATCTGTGGAATCAGAGCCTGCATTTTACAAGCCCTCGGGGGATTTGTGTGCACATTAATGGTCAAGAAGCACTCACTTAGAGCATGGTTTCTGAAGTCACCCACTCAGGCTTGAGACCAACTTCACTGATGTGCATCTTTGGGCAAATTTCCTCAATTTCTGTGCTTCCGCTTCCTGGTCTGAAGGACATCATGTCTACCTCATAGGTTGTTGGGAGGATTCAATGAACTCATATATATTTATATATCTGAGCACTGGTACATAGAAAACCTTCAATAGCCATTTGACCTTTTATTGTTTTTAATCCCTACAAAACTCAGCCTGGATCTCTGGCAACCTGGCCTCTCCCAGGCAGAAGTTCACATACCCTTTATTCTCACAGCCAGCTGACTCCAAGTCCTTCAAGTCCTACGGCATCTGTACTGGATACTCCTTGCAGAAGCCCTTGTCTCTGCAGCCACCACTTACCCCTTCGCTGTGGAATGCAAGCCCTTCCTGACTATGGGGCTCAGAGTCACATGGCAGGCTCACAGCACCCCCCTGCATCCTCCATCATATACCTCCCCCTTTGCAACACAGAGACCAGGCTGGGGCACAGAATACCAAACATTTCTTTTCCATTATTCTCTCTAGGCAATGCCCAGCAAATTCCCTCTGGAGTGTGAATCTGTTTCTCAACAACAGACTCGGTGTCTGCAATGATTGTTTTCTCTGCTCTGGTGGCTTCTGCGTCCTTAATGATAAGTCTTTTTTTAGGCTCAGCCTCTCATCCTGGACCATGTCTGCTTGGCCTGTGAACCATACCTGGAGTCCCAAAGGGGTCCCCGAGTGTTATGTACCTTACAGGCTCACCAAGGTCCCTCTAGGTTAGAACCAGAAGCATGTACCAGGGACTGTCACCATCACTGTTTTCTGAGTAGCAGTGAAAAACCATAAACCATGCAGAAAACTCCTAGTGGAGGGAGAGAGGGAGGAAGGGAGGAAGGGAGGAAGGGAGGGAGGGAGGAAGGGAGGGAGGGAGGAAGGGAGGGAGGGAGGGAGGAGGAAAGGAAGGAAATTTTCATTCTTTGACTGGAATTTGATTTAAAAAACGCAAACAAAAACCCAAAACCCTGCCTGTGCCCAATGCAAATTATAAACACTGCTCTGGTCTCTGTCGGAGGGGACTCCACTAAGCCGTCATCAGAAAAGCCTGTGGCTTTGGTGTTTTGCGAACAGGGGAAAGGGGTTCGTCTTTAGTCATCTACAGTCTCTTGCCTGGTCCTCCCTCAGGAACAGGAGCCCGCACTTGAGGACCCCTGTGGTCAGGAGAAGAGCAAAAGGAACTGGCCCGTGTGGCCACGTGAGCATTGGGCTCTAACCCCGCTCCGGGGCCCGGTCATGACGTCCCTCACCCACTCGATGGGGTGCCCCCTACACACCTCTTGATGATGCTTCCCAACCAGCTGCCTCTCTGCACTGAGACTCCCCGGATCTCCAGTCAACAAGGTGCTGATCAGAAAAATCATCAACAGGGCTTAGGAAGCCCAGAGGCTTGAAGATTCCTACAGACTTCATGGTGCAACATTGGATCGCAAGAAAACAAAGACCTGCAGCCAGCCACACATGACACCCCCCACACACACTCACACACACACACTTGCACAAGGCTGATGTGTGCAAGCACGCCCCAGTCAGCCCCTGTGAATTGCCGCCTTCCAGGCCTCTGGTTGCTGGGGACAGGAAACCGAGGCCTCTACCAAATCCCTCATTGTCTCCTTGGGGCTCAAATGGAGATCTCGTGGTGAGAAGGTGGGCTCCGCGAGGTGCTTGTCCACAGGAAGATTTTCCATGAAGAAATCCGAGACCCCCAGAGGAGTCCAGCTGGCAAATCAGCGCCGACCGAGGCACTTGACGTTCACTTCACCCTGTCTGCACTCCCTGACGTGCCAGGGCACAAGCCCCAGACCGAGTGCCAGAACTTCAATGCCCTGCAGGCTCCTCTAAGGAGGAGGAGTCGGGCAGTGGGCCCGGGGCCTGGGCCAGATGGTGCTCATCCTGCTTTGGGCGAAGTCACAGTGACCCCAAGTGGTCACTTTGGTAAGGCACCCTCTGAGCACAGCGCCACCTTCCAGGGGCTGCAGAGACCCAAGCAAAAGAGAGGAGATAAAGGGCAGAGGCTTCCACACCATCCTCCTCCTCACAGCTGGCATGTAAGGGCATCTGTCCCCTTATTTGCATTAAAGGGCTGGTGCAAGGGAACCAAGAGTAAAGCCAGGTGGGAATTTTTCCGTTTCTGCTTTGACTTCTTCAGCAGTGAATGCTTGTTTACAGTAAAGACCCAGACATGGGATGTTCCTGTAGGACAGGGGGTGAAGACCCACGTTCCTCATTAATCCCACTGGCAACAAGAAAGTTGCATCTGAGAACAGTCCTTGGTGTTATGATTTTCTTTTTAAATATAAGTTTGTAGGACCAGTCCCTTCCTTAAAGTCAGCAGAGAGTCTTCTCTTGATGCTTGAACATCATCCACACCCAAATGGATGTCCTCCAAAGCCTGACTCATTCGGGGAACCCTGGAGAAGCATCTGCCATTCCCCAAGAATATCAGAATGGGGAGCCTGGGAGCTTAGATCTCAGTACACTGAAAAGTAGATTGTTGCCTATCTGGTATGATTTCAGGGGTTCCCAGAAGATCCTCTGTCTCCAAATATCTCCCCATCTATGAAACCTCTGGCACCCAAATTCCCTGCTGGAAATTTCCCTATGAGGGGCCCTACATTAGGTCCCTGGTTTTCATAAGTTCTTTTACCAGATATACCTTTGCATATGTTATTCCCTCAGCCTGCCCTTTCCCCAACCAAATGTCCCCTGATCCTTCAAAATCCAGCTGAGATATTCTCTCATAGAAGTCTTCCCAACACCACCATTGCCCCCGCCATGCTGCTTCTGTGCATCATATATTTTTTTCACTATACTACATACTGAATTAAAATATTAAAAAAATCAAATCCCTTGACCCAAAGACCTAAGAGTCTACTGAGGAGACCAGCAAGAAAACTAACAATAACAACATAATAGCATGATTGTGATAAAAACTGAGAGACTGACTGCAAGCTCCTTGGGGACAGGGTCATCAGTTTGCCCCTCCCTTTGAAGGAAGATGTCCTTCAAATGCATTAGAGCAGCGGTCCCCAACCTTTTTGGCACCAGGGACCAGTTTCGTGGAAGGCAGTTTTTCCAAGGACGGGGCGGGGGCGGGGGGGCGGTTGGCGATGGTTCAGGATGTAATGTGAGCACGGGGAGCCGCAGATGAAGCTTCGCTGGCTCGCCCGCCGCTCACCTCCTGCTATGGGGCCCGGTTCCTAACAGGCCGCGGACGAGTAGGGGTCTGCAGCCCAGGGGTTGGGGACCCCTGCACTAGAGACAACCAAATCCCCAACCCCAGTTTGGTGGACTTGAACTTCACAGATATTCTGGAGATGAGTCCAGGGATTCAGAGACGGAAAGGGTCCATATATTTCTGCATGGCCATCTGAACCTAATCAAGCCCGCAGACCCCAGGTGTCTTATTCATGTTTCTGCCGGCAAGACAGAGCAATCTCAGTTTCCTGGGCCTCCTTCTCCCACTGTTTTCCTGCTAGCAGCAGGAAGCATGAAGAACAGGTTTCCTAACAGAGGGAAGTGAGTCATCCTGTCTTTATCACCCACCCACAGTCCTTGCAGTGTAGGTGAGAATCTGCTAGTTCCTCTTGCTCTCCAGCTCTAATTAATCTGTTCCTGCTCACTATCCCATCCTGCCGATTAGAAAATTCCATGTCTCCGTCGTCCCTCAACCTTTCCTAATCTTGGCTAGCTTTCAAGGTTCAAGTCCCTTCTCTAGAAAGCCTTCTCTGGCTACTCCAGCCCATGCTGATCTCATCCCCACTCTGAACTGGTTTTCTTAGTTAGCAGCCCATGGTGTAGTGCCAAATCACCTTCAAATTCCAAGGTGCTTACTCCACTCCCCTCTCCTAGCCTGTAAGACTCTTAGGGATAGGGACCATGCTATGATGTGTCACAAAGAACAATGAACCTGGGTTCTAAACCCAGTTTTATTGTATATTATCTTTGTGACCTTGGTCAAGAAATGGACTTCTCTGATCCTCTGTTTACCCATGAGTAATGCCCTCCTGGCAGAGCTGCAGGGGAAAACAAGGTAACAGGTATGAATCGCTAAGAAACTATAGTTAATAATAGACCTCCTGGCCACCAGACACTTAAAATTCTCTTTTGATTTTTATCCTTCCTTTCTTCCCTCTCTTTTTTCTTCATTATTCTTCTAGATTACTGCATGCAGCTCATTGCTTGGCATATTATGGGTGCTCAGTAAGTAATTAATTTCCTTCTTCAGTAGATTTCTTTTTATCTCATTAAGGACAAGGGTGATTCCATTCAGCTCACCCTGGTATCCCCAGTATACAACCCTGTGCCTGCCACAAAGGACGCCCTCAGTCATGTTGAGTGAATGAACTGTGTGCTTTGGGAATTCAAAGAAGAATGGATATGCAGTGAAAGAGTTGAGGAAAGCATCACCCTCTAAGCTGAACAAAGGAAGTTCTATAAGGGATGCAGAGTGGTGGTTTCCTATGAGATGAATTTTCTGAGCTATTGTTAAGAAAGGGAACAGAGCCATTCATATGCTACTACTTGCAGGAGCTGGATGGAAAGATAAGAGAGCATTGGTAGAGAGCAAGGGGTCTTTAAAAAGAGAGGAATCCCTAGGAGTCCTCCAAGTGCTGATATATAAGTGTACTGGGTATGCCTCAGATACGCATTTTCTTTTCCAGCAGAGGTGTACTTTACCTGCTGGCAAACAGCAACAATTCACTTGTAGCACAGGAAGAAAGCTGCTGAAAATCAAAGGAAGCGGCAGGCAGGAACCTATAAGCAAGTCTCACTTCCAAATCACCTAGACAGAAAGCCTGGGAAGAGAGTAATTTAAATTCTGCTCTGCACTTTTCTGGGAGAAGATGATTCCATTGTAAATTATTGAACATTTCATTTAAGCTTCATAAATAAGAAACTCAGAGGAAAACGTTACATGGTAGATCCGTTTGGCAACATGTAATTTCTGTCTTCCTCCCTCGATCTGTCACCCTTCATCTACGTCGGAGAATTTCTACTTCATTATAGGCAATTGAAGGTCTCAATCAGTTGTCTGAGAAAAGCAGTTTATGTCCCAAAGGTAATCTAATTTCTCCAACCAAGGATGTACCTGGGACTTGCCGAACATACTGACGGAGATAAATGTGTGCTTTGAATGCCTCTGGGGCGTTGCAATCACCCAACTCATTCTAGTGGCAGGTACTCGGCCCAGCCAGGGGCCAGCTCCTCGCTGACACCGGGACTCCCTAAATCACTGGTTTCATCAGAGCCAACAGGCTAAGCTTCAGCAAACTGACAAGAGGTGTGCGGAGGACCAACCTGTACCTTCCTGGGGCTCACCAAAAAACAACTCAAAATCCTGGAATAGTTCTCTGAGCAAGGTAATAATACTATGGGCTACTATCACAATGGGCCAGGCACTGTTCTTCACACACGTTGGTTCATTTAATCCTCACAATGACCCTCTGAGATAGATACTATTATTCGTCCCATTCTACAGAAACTGAAGCTCAAAGATGTGAAGTAATCAGTTACACGTGTAGAAAGTAGCAGAGCCTGAATATCAATGTAAGTACGGCAGACCTCAAAGTCAAAGTTTACCTCCACCAGTGTCGACACTTTAGAGAAAGAAAGAACTAAAGGTTAGGAAATGAATGGAGCTGGTTTGAGAAGGGAAAAAGAGGGCTGATTCTAACACATTCCGTCCAGAGAGCCTGGTCAGTAAGGCCTGGTAGGTTCTGCCATACTGGAGCACGAGGGATTCGCTGCACAGGCTGTACTGAAAGCCACAAAGAGGAGGGAGTGCAGAACTCTCTGGGTCCCAGGCAGCATTCACCTTCCTTAATCCAAGCCGCTGTTAAGGAAAGGTTGCTCAATGCATTTCCTGTCAAAATCGTTCCTATTACCTCAGGGCTCCTGGGGAAGTCACAGCTGCTCCGGGGAGGGGATGAAATGAAGGGAAGGGTAAGGCATTCAGTCCTAAAAGCCCTGAACCCTGAGGCCAGAAGCCTAAGGATCATCTCCAGCTGGTCACAGACTTACTCTCTGCCGCAGTTTCTTTTCATAAAGAAATAACTATTGATTTGAATAGTGTCCCCCCTACCCCCAACCCCCCCCCAAAACAAATATCCATTTCCACCTGAAACCTGTGAATGTGACCTTATTCGGAAAGAGGATCTTTACAGATGAAATCAAGTTAAGATGAGGGTGGGACCTCAATACAATGTGACCAGTGTCTTCAAAAGATTAGAAGACACAGACACACAGGGAGAATGCCATGTGTTATGGACTAAATGTTTGTGTCCCTCCCCACAAATTCGTATATTGTAATCCTCATTCCCAATGTGAAATGGGGGCCTATGGGAGGTGACTAGGTCATGAGGGTGGAGCCCTCATAAATGGGACTAGTGACCTTATAAAAGAGACCTCAGAGAGTTTTCTTGCTCTTTCGCTGTATGAGAACACAGTGAGAAGATGGTCTATGAACCAGGAAGCTGGGGCTCAACAGACATCAAATCTGCTGGTGCCTTGATCTTGAACTTCTCAGCCTCCAGAACTGTGGGAAACAAATATTTATTGTTTAAGTTGCCTGGCCTATAGCAGCCCAAACAGACTAAGACACCACGTACCAACAGAGGAGAGGCAGAGACTGGAGTGACGCAGCTGTAAGCTAAGAAATACCAAGGACTGCCAGCAACTACCAGAAGCTAGGAAGAGGCAAGGAAAGATTCCCCCCATAAAGTCTTTGGAAGGAGCATGGGCTTACCAACACCTTGATTTTGGCCCTCCAGACACCAGAACTGTGACAGAATACATTTCTGTTGTTTTAAGCCACGTAGCTTGTCGTCCTTTGTCATGGCAGCCACAGGAAATTAATGCAGATGGTGAAAAGACTCCCCAACCCACTTTCCTCACAAGGTTGTGAGGAAAACGACAGTCAAAACACAGTCAGGTATTTTGAAAAGAACAAATGTTATATAAATGCAGAACAGCATGACCATCGGCCTTGGTTCTGTCAAGCCCACAAAGGGCCCCAAAAAGAGCCTCCCAGAGGGACTCAGGCAGACAATGAGGGGCCCTACAGGTGATAATCTCATCTTGTTGCATATTCCTGCAGCTCCAGTCCTAATAAATGAGGGTGAGTTTGATGCAGGTTTGGTACAAGAATAAAGGCCCCCAAAGATGCCCACATTCTACTCCCTGGAACGTGTGACTATGTCATCTTATGTGGCAAAAAGGAAAGTACAGATGTAATTAGGTTAAGGATCTTAAGATGGGGAGAACAGCCTTGTCCTATCCAGGTGGGGCCAATGTAATCACCAGGGTCCTTATAAGATGGAGGAGAAGATGGGACCATGGAAGCAGAGCTCAGAGAGAAAAACAGATTTGAAAATGTTACACCGCTGACTTTGAAGATGGGTTATGGGGACACAAGCCAAGGGATGCAGGCAACCTCTAGAAGCTACAAAAGGCAAAGAAACAAATTCTTTCCTAGAGCCTCCAGAAGGAACACAGCCCTGCTGAACCATTTCAGACTTCAGACCTCCTGAACTATAAAATAATAGATGTGTGTTTTTTTGAGCCACTGGGTTGTGGTAATTTGTTGCAACAGAAATAGGAAATTAATATACCAGTCAAACCAGTTAATCTGAAAATGAATGTGGGAGAGGGTAGGGAGACACCCCAAATAATTCTAGATCCTTTATATTGAACCCTAAAGAATTTCCCCCTATAGGACAGTTTTTTCATTTTCTCCAGCTTCCTCGGGTCCCCCAGAAGTCATCCTAACATTGAATCCACAGCTTTGAGTGCCCTTGGTAGGGAGCCCACAGCAACAGGGCTTCTGCATGCCCTTACATTAAAGGCCTGACAGCCCCATGCTCAGCGAGACAGTCCATCCACAGGTGCTCCCCAGAAAGGATGCAAACGTCCCCACATGGCCTCAGTCCCTGTCTATAAAAGGTACAGCTTGGTCTTCATCCACAATGTTCAAGAAATGCTTTAAAGGCTTAGGTCCACAGTCCTTCTCGATTACGCACTCCCCCGATTCACAATGTAAGCAAGAAATCCCTTCACCAGTTGTAGCCAACCTGAGACTCTAAGTACCTCAGGGAGACCTTCCACAGCAGAGCACAGTTCTGAAGGTCACTGACAAGGGCAGCCTCACTGCCCTCCCGAGGAGACCAGCAGCAAGAAGGAAGCTCTGCACTGATCAGTTCGTCCTGTTGACTTGGTATGGATTTCCTAAGTGGTGAAATTGGGATTTCCTAATAGGTAAAAATAGGAGTGGATTCGGGAAGGATTAAACACAAGATCTGAACAAGAACCTAAGGTCATTTGCTTCCCTCCGTCCAGCCTTCCCCATCCCTGACACACACGGAATAATGTTTGTTTCTGCATCTACCAACAGATCTAGTGCCTGGCACTGAGTATGGAATTGGAATATCCGCCATCATGAACTCACAGCAAAGCGTACCAGCCACCATGAATGCCAGGACTGGTGAGTAGGAAGATTGCTGTGGAAGGAGACCGGGACAGTCTGCAAGCCTGAGGGGCCACGGAAGCTTAGCCCAGCAAGGACTGGTCAGAAGGCAATGCCCCCTAGTGAACAGGTCCCTGGGTGACGATTATCAGCCAAAGAAGACTATCTACCGGCAGTTTTTGATTCCCTGTGCCTACCCTCTGACATCTGACGTGCAGGATGGACTCCCACCGTCTCCCCACAGATCTGCGCATGGTCCCCCACAGTCTGAAGGGCTGCCCACAGCTGTGGAGAGCAGAGGTGGAAAACCCCAAATAAGTGGGTGTTGTAGCAAGTCATATTCCCTTCTAGATCACCCCACAGCAGGCAGAATGTGGTACTCCTCACCGCGTAGGACAGAAGCCCTCAGAAAAGCCACAGGCTGAAGGTCCAGACATGGAAACAACCCATTCAATCTAAGGGCAATGGAGAAGTCCACTGAGACCCTTGTTATTCTGGATCCAGCAGTTTTGCTTCCAAATCCTGGGCAAATTCCAAAGTCACTTTAGTAACTTAAGTACAAGCAGCCTGGGCTGGGCTGGGAATTTTGAACCAATCCCTGTCCCAAGGTTGTCCAGCACAGACCACCTCTCTAGAGAACCACATGGACATGGGTCCCCAGGAGTCCTCAGATCTTGTTGCCTGCACACCCATGGCCAGGTCAGTCAAAATGGCACCAGGAACAGAGGTAGCTACGGTTGCCAGGAATCGCATATCCATACTTGATGGTGGTACCTGTTTTGCCCTGGTTGGCTTACTGAGAAAGGCTGGGAGAAAATGATTACGGAGAGCTTAAAAATCAGCAGCCAGCTTTGTCCCAGAGATGGGTGTATTCCAGTGGTGTCAGAGTTACTAATGCCTTCCTGCAGATTGTTCATCTATATGCCAAGCTCCTGGCCATCTTTCAAAGGAAAGGTGCTTAACAAAGTGTGAGATAAGTGTCAGCAATGACAAGCCAGTTTTCATGGTCAGCAGACCCGCTGATAGCTTAGAAATCCACAGGGGGTCCAATTCCAATAAATACTGGCCCTCGTGTGGAACTTATGTAAAATAGGCCACTTATGTTGATCCACAGAACTTGACAGTCCTCGAGACCTCATGGTGACAGCCTCCTCAGAAACCTCCATCTCCCTCATCTGGACCAAGGCCAGTGGCCCCATTGACCACTACCGAATTACATTCACCCCATCCTCTGGGATCGCCTCCGAAGTCACTGTGCCCAAGGACAGGACCTCGTACACACTGACAGATCTAGAGCCCGGGGCAGAGTACATCATTTCAATCACAGCTGAGAGGGGTCGGCAGCAGAGCTTGGAGTCCACGGTGGATGCCTTCACAGGTACCAGGACAGCAGAAATCTCGGCTGGGTTCAGGGATCAACGGATCTTAGTGTGAGAAGGTCATCTAGGCAACCCACTCTTCCAGTGCCCCATATCCTTTAGAGAAAGGAAGAATGCAGGTGGAGAAAGAGATAGAGGAGAAACTAATAAATACCTCAAGAGGGAATGGTTGGAGGTAAAGGGGGTGACGAACAAGGCTACCTGCACGCCTGAAATTTTGTATCTGGTTTCCTATAGGCTGCACATAGTGGTTGATTCTGTTCATAATTCCCTGCCTGCACGAAATCAGTGGGCATTCTGAGGATCCATGGGATCATGTTAAATTCCTTCCAGGATAGAGGTTTTAAATCCTAGATCAGTATTATGAATAACTCAGAGGTGATGCTGGTTTTATACTGCTGAGGGCATTCATTTTTCAGTGTATGGCTTGGAGAAAGGAGAGTAGACAGGACAGGAGAGTGAGGATGTGGAAGCTCTGGGTCAACAGGTGAAGGTGTAGTCCTTATCTGCGAGGAAAGGAGATCTCTTCAGTCAGATGCCTCTTCTATCCCAGTGGCCCCACCACCTCATGTGGATTTCAGAACCATCCATGTCCTCTGCTTTGCAGGCTTCCGCCCCATCTCCCATTTGCACTTTTCTCACGTGACCTCCTCCAGTGTGAACATCACCTGGAGTGACCCATCCCCTCCAGCAGACAGACTCATTCTGAACTACAGCCCCCGGGATGAAGAGGAAGAGACGATGGAGGTCTCTCTGGATGCCACCAAGAGGCATGCTGTCCTGATGGGCCTGCAGCCAGCCACCGAGTACATCGTGAACTTGGTGGCAGTCCATGGCACAGTGACCTCTGAGCCCATCATGGGCTCCATCACCACAGGTGAGGCTGGAGGACTTGACAGCAGGTGGTCAGGGGGGTTCCCACAGTAGCCTTCAACAAGTCAATGAAATTTACAAGGAGAAACACCCAAGGAGTAGGGGACCACCTCATTTATCAAGAGAGGGTCTATGAGTTGTTCTGAAACAGCCACCTCTTCCAGGGCCGCACAAAATGTATAAGATGGGAAACCTCCATTTAGAAGGTAGGATGGACTCAATGTCTTGAGGAGGCCAGGCCTTTAATGCATTGGTCCAGAGGTCTTCCCACTACCAACTTAGGAAGAAGCCCTGGAGAGAGCTAGTCTCCAAGAGGAAACCCTTCTACAGTGAGGAGACATCTGTTCCTATTCTGGAGTGCTATTTCTTGACTGCCCAGTAAGTTCACTGATGTGAATGATGCTTCCTCAGGATCATATGGGACTAGCATGTAACCATACAGGGACCTGGTACTCTGAGAATGGGGTGATCAGCATGTTGTTTGGGAAACACAGGCACTCTCAGATGAATTGGATCACTTGTATCTCATCCTTCTCACATATAATCACAAATATGAGTGTGCATGTGGGTGAGGACATGTGTGTTTGGGTGGTTTCTTACATACTTACAAGAACTCATAAACTGAACAAGTGGATTAAACACTCAGCTGGTTTTGACCCTGCAATCTTCCAGTAGTCAAAAAAACAAAGTATATAGTATAAATAAAATACAGTTTAGGGAAGTGGATTTGTTCTGGACTCGTGCTCTGAAATCCCTCTACAGTCAATAGCAATTTTTCCAAATTGAACAAAAGGTGGGTGCTTAACAGAGATAGAGAGAGAGTTGGGTTTGTCCAAGAGAGGCTGCCCCAGAGAGAATGACCATTACTCCCAGTTCAAAATAAAACATACAAACTTAAAGGAAATTTCCCAATTGCCCTACAGATAGGTAATAGTTGCTGCACAGGCACAGACCTTGACAGCTTGACTTCATGTTGTTAAAATATTCTCCAGGAGCATGACACTGGCCATTCCTATGAGGTTTCAAGTGAGACTTCAGCCTGATCATGGTTTTAAGGTTGCCCTAGTATAAAGTAAGGTCTTGTCTGCCTCTGGGACACCATTAGCTCTTGGTCCACATAAAACCAAAAATAGGAATTTGTTTTTCACACTGTGCTTCCTGTCTTTTTCCCATAACCACCTGGGTCCTTGTAGGAATTGATCCCCCCAAAGACATCACAATAAGCAATGTGACCAAGGACTCAGTTATGGTCTCCTGGAGCCCTCCTGTTGCATCTTTTGATTACTACCGAGTATCATATCGGCCAACACAAGGTAATAAAGTTTCTTGGTTTCTCAAAGATGAATGGGATTTGGAGCTGGATGAAGATTGTTATGGGAGAACTAGCGTATCCCAGGGGATATCACCCTCCTGCCTGCAATTTCCTTCCTCTCTGCAGCATGCTGCATCAGAATGAGAGTGGGTTGATGAGGAGCAGCCAAGGAATCCAGAACTCACCAACTCCTCTCACAAAAGGCTTGATTACATTCACTCAAAAAGCAGGCCCTTCACCAGTAGAGTGAACCATGGTAATCGGTCACCATTATCCAGACAGTGTAGTGAGAAACAAAGAACTCTAAAAGGATCTACCAAGAGCCAGGGTCACATGCACTTTTCTGAGAGAATTAAAGTCCAAGGCTAAACACCCCAGGGGATGCCTAAAGACACCACAGAGCCAGATGGAGCCTTGGAGGGAACCACAGTGACGGTGGTCCTATCACGGCCACTCCAGCCAAGTTATGAGTCAGAAGAAGTTGGCCCAGACCTCACCTGCATCCTAACAGTTCTTGCTGGTGCATGTGGAATTGTTAATGAAGTAGAGGGTACAATCACTTCCAGTGAGGGGGTGGGATAATTTTCCAGACTACCCTGTCTCTGGGCTGCATGGACCACTCTTTTCCGCCATTCCCTCTATACTGCTTTAAGACTAGTTTGTTAAAAAACCACCTAATAAATAGTTTTTTTTTCCTTTGCTCCTGGGATCCTATATAATGAGGGGGTGGGATCAGCATGCAAGGTCTCTTCAAGTTCCAACATTCCCAGCCTCCCCGTCCCCCAACTGGGTGCTGAGCCTTGCACCCATATTGGCTTCATGAAAAAAAGAGTGCCACCAGGAGCTCCTGTATTATGAGCTGTGTATATACGGGATCCACTGAACTTGACCTGTGGCTTCTGTTCTTCCTTAGTGGGACGACTGGACAGCTCAGTGGTGCCCAACACAGTGACAGAATTCACCATCACCAAGCTGTACCCAGCTACCGAATATGAAATCAGCCTCAACAGCGTGCGGGGCAGGGAAGAGAGTGAGCGGATCTGCACTCTTGTGCACACAGGTGGGCATGTCTCCTTATCATGGGCCAAGTTGGGACCCTGGCTGTGGACCTGCGACCAACAAAAGAGGGAAAGAGTGAAGTTGTCCTGGCTAATGCAGAGGACACTGATCCTGGGATCCCAGGCTCCTCTCCTGGGTGCTCCTCTGACTCACATTGTTATGCAAAGCAATTTGCAATGTTCTCCCCTTTGACCTCCTCTGTAACACTAGGAGTTTAGAGAGACACCTTCTAAGAGTCTTACTGGTTTAGGTCAGACATTTTCATGGAACTTCCAGTATGAAAAGTAACCTTCCAAAGACTCATGACAGAAGTGAATTCCAGAACAGACATCTGATTCATCCTGTCTAATTGTTAAAAAGACTCAGACAAGGAAACTTTACCTTAGAGAAAAAACAAAAGGGGGCTGTTATTCCAGTAATGACCCTTGGGGTCATGAAACTCCTCATCCTATGTGACCAGAAACCACCAAGTAGCTGCATCTGTTCTTGCTTTATGCTCCAGGGAGGAGGAAGGAGGTGCTTTTCTCTGGAAAAATGATGGGCCTGAGGACAGGGCTCTGGCAGCAGCTCCCCTGCTCTCCTTCTCTGACCCCTCAGCCAGCCCATCATGCAAAACTAGGAAAGATTTGCCGTAGAAGACACAAGAGGGAACAGCCAAAGTTTCCTGTTGCAACCCCAGACCTAACTCTCCATGAGGCTATCGTTCCTGTAGCGCACAGGAAAACATCCAGCTTGCCTCATGAGGAGAACGCCTGGATTTCCTGAGGCTGCTTACTTCCCTCAGAGAATCGTATTTTCTGAACGAGGGCAACTTGGAATTCCTCACTGCTTTTGTAGATAAACTCACTAGCCCAGAAAGAACATCCCTATGGCCATGGCCAAAGAAACATTCCTTAAGAAAATCAAAAAATTATTCATCTAAAGACACCACAGGATGTTCTAATCTTCCCTAATCTCCTTCCATGCCTATGACTACAGATAACGCAGCCATGTTTTTGGTTCAATCTTACCCTTTCTATCAAGTTATCTATGACCATTAAAGTATCAACAGATATTGACCTGAAGTGATGTCCAATGAGTAAAAAGAAGCTCTCCCCCACCCCCCATACTTTCCTCAAAGTCTTAGAAATCATGTTAAAGAAATCAGGGTTTTTCTCAGTGAGGACAATAAAATGGACTTCAAGAGCCTCCTACCCTGGAAGTAAAGGAGAACAACAATTCAGGTCAAAAACTCATTCCTTGGGTTCTTGGTCATAAGCAAGTCTCTCTAAAGCAGGTATTCAGTAGTGCACCAACCCAAACTGCCCTCCTTCAAGTTCAGGCAGAGCTATTTTGGCAACTCCCAATAACCATATTACTCACAGAGATGTTTTATTTTGTTGTTTTAATATGATGTCTATGATTTTATAACTTTTGGCAATGAGTACTCCTCGGAGTCTCATGGTCAATCTCAGAAAGGTCAAGCTAACTGTAGTCTCATAAGACTTTTCTTCTTTGTTTCTTTTCAATAAGGTTGCATTCGAAGACCTTGTTCAAGGCACAGATTATGGATACAATTCAGATGTTAAAACTGTAAACATATTTTATGGTTGTTTCTTTGAAATAAAAGACATAGACAGGCGATAAGAACCTTCAGTTAGAGAACAGGACCAGATCAACAGCATATCTTGGTCCCCAAAAGTAAATTACATGACACGTAGGGTGAGCTAATGCCTAAACTACTGTAATAACCTGCATTTCTAAGATAAATCCCAACTTTATGGAAGGGAGGCACAGTAAGGAAACAAACGCATGGAGCATAGGCAAGTGAGAATAAGAACATGGTGCTATGATGAGCAACCTCTGTTCCTCAACAGGCACTCCTGGCTTTAAGCCTGGACGAAGTCCCTTGACTCTCTATGCCACAAAAAGGATCCCCAGGGCTCAGTACAGAGTCAGCCTCGTAAGTAGCAAAGCAAGAATTCAGTAATCAGATCTGACTTTAAAGGCAACCTGAGTCCCATTCTTCATTCCACAAGTATTTACTGAGTAACTTCTAAGCTCCAGGTGCTGGGGTTACTCCCTGACTTCATGGAACTCCCACCACACTTCCTGACGTTCACCAACAGAGATTGTTCTACAAGGCATGCCCCTTGTATTTATCAAAGAACAAAGAGCCTGGGAAGCATATTAGCTCATTAACTAGAAATATAATAGTTTCTATAGCATGTTCTTAGTTTCTCCATCTAGGTTTAAATATCTAAAACACAACATCCATACCTTGGACACCCCTGTAACACCTGACAGCGCTCTGCACATAAGAAGTTAATGAATGAATGAAAAAGGAAGATCTGAGGGCAATTAGGGGAGCACAGGGTGTTTGAGAGGAAGGAGGAATGGGAGAAGGGGAAGGGGCTGATGGAATCAGAAGGGAAGAAAGGAAACAGGTCCTCACTCACTTCATTATTTTGTATAGTGCAGTAGCAGACATGCATCCTGGGTGAAACTACAGGAGACAGTTCTCTGCTCTTCCATCCTGCAGTTCCTCTTACCTTTACCTGATATTTTCCTGTACTGTTTCAGCCATGGACAATCCTGTGGATCTGACTGCTACCAACATCACTCCAACAGAAGCTCTGCTGCAGTGGAAGGCACCAGTGAGTGAAGTGGAGAACTACGTCATTGTTCTCACACACTTTGCAGGTGGGTGTCTGCGGTTCTATGCATCAGGGGGGAACGGTGGGGATTGGGGCTGAAGACTAGTATGAAAGTAAAAAAAAAAACAAAACATTTTATCCATCTGAGAGAAAATTGTAAATTTTCCTGCTTTAATTTCACCATAAAGCCCTCAAGATAGCCCCCAAACTCTGTGAACTGTATCAACTATGAGAACTGAGAAAGCTGAATCTAAAAGGTATAAGAAGGGTATGTAAGCAGAAAGTAACACACCATTGTAAAGCAATTATACTTCAATAAAGATATTTAAAAAAAAAAAAAAAAAAAAGAAGGGTATGTAACCAAGAGGAAAACAAAAACAGAAATAGCACTTGGAAGACAAAACTCAGAACTTGCCCCAAAATGCTGCAGGCAAGAAAGCTGACTTTTCTAAATATTTACAGAGTGAACAAAGCACTAAAGGACCATCCATGGTAACAGGTGACAAAGGATTCAGAACTACTAAGCTCTTCTGTTGCTTTGATCTTCTCTACTCATATCCATCCCAAAAGGTTGAGCCAACATGAAATCTTGAGTTGCAACGTCTTCTTCACCATACTTGTTCACCTTAACGCTATTTGAAGTTGAACAGAGAAGCCCAAAGCAAAATAGTGTTGAGTAATTCGAGTTCCTAAGCCAAGGAAAATTATTTCCCTGCCTAAATTATACATGCGCTCACAGAATATTGTGGGTTATAGGCAGGAATCCAGAGAACAAAGATACCAGAAGAGAGAAGGCAGGCAGATGTCTTAATTTTCAAAAATGACAGATTAAGTCAATTCTGTAAGCTGAAAAGTAAACTGACTGTCAAAGCTTGGGAAAGTAAAAACCAAAACAGACTATTAAATAAGCTGGAAGGGAATCAGTGATTACTACATACCAGCACAGGTTCACTAAGTATGAGTTTTACCAAAACCACTTTATGTCCTTTTATTTAATTGGCAAGTCTGAGAGCACATTAGTATCTCAGCAAGGCATTAAAAAGACCCACTTACCACTTAGATGGAAAAATACATGGTGGACCGCATTTGGAGTTACATAGCTGATTGAATGATTGACCCTCTTCAGAGAATGAATATCATTACTATGAATACATCCTAACCTCCCTGTGTGCATGCAAAAGCCACTTCAACCCCTACCACTCCTCCTTGCACATTACGACCCTGCATTTCTTAATTCTCACCTGCCTTCTCAAACCACCGTGCACATGCTCTTTCCTCTACCAGGAAACTCTCTCCCTACTTATCTGCCTAGTAAACCCATCCTTTAAACCTTAGTTTCAACACTATCTCCATTATTCCCCTAAGGCAGTCAGATGCACCTGCTCACAGATACGAAGCACAGAGCTCCATCACAGCCATTAACTTCCATTCATTCAACAACTACTTTTGCTGCCCTCCCATGTGCCATGCACTCTCTAAGGCTATAATGATTCAGAGACCAAACATGAGTTCTTGTCTTTGCAGAACTCACTTCTGGTGATGATGCAGACAAGTAAAGAGTTACAACCCAACGTGGGCAGTGTCATGATTTGGGCAAGCACAAAACACCAGTGTGCCACCTCTGATGGGCCACTGTGATTTGGGGTGAAGGTGTTGAGGGGAAGGAAGAAGGCAGATCTTAGATAAAGTTAAAGACAAAGAGAATAGGAGAAGAAGGGGCGTTCCAAGAAAAATAGTACCCTGTATGGAGAGAGAGAGAGTGGGGAGTTTGAGGAACTGCTGTAGTTGATGTGGCTGGGAAGCTGACTGTTGGCAGCATATGCAAAGGAAGATATTAAAGAAATAGAGCCCTTATGTGAGCTCTTCCAAAAGACAAAACTGTGATCAATAGAATCCAAATTCACATATATCTTAATAAACTGAAACAGTGGCCCAAAACTCAGTCAACAAGGTAAAATGCAGTAGAAATGAATGCAAAGCTCTTCCCATGGGTGCAAAAAATCGACTAAAATCAACTACACAAGGTAAGGCTGGGTAGTGGGTTATAAACAAGATCTTTGATGAATAATAATCTCAGCATGTGATAACAATATCCCATGACTGTCTCAAAACCTATGGATTAATATACATAATTGGCACAAATAGAAGCAGAGACTGACCCTGTTTCTTTCATTATCAGTACAATGAAAACTGACAATGTACTGACATTACAATGTATTGTAATGAAACAATCTCAATGATCGTTTTCAATTCTCTTCTGAGTTTTGTATTTCAGCAGGGACACTGATAGACTGTTACTCGTTTAGAGAAAGGTAGCCAGGATTGTGACAGTTTTAGAATCATCACATACATATAATGGGGATTGGGGGCTGAATTTTCTCAGTCTAGAAGAGAAAAGACTTGACTAGGAAGGGTGGGGGGCAGGAAGAGGTCAGGTGGACAAAGGATTTGGTTTATTCTTGTAACTCCAGAGACCCGAGTAGAAGTTATACAAAAGACAATTTGGCCTCCAAATAATTTCTCAATTAAGATGCAAAACAAGATGAGAGGGGAGCTTTATATAGAATAAAATGCTAAGCTCAATAACTTGTAAAAGATTTTTCCCAAAATTCTCTAATATTGCATCTTTATGAAATGCCTTTGGATATGATAGGTCTTTCCTAAGTTGAAGAGCCTTATTCATTCCTCATCCATAACCATCTGATTTCAGTTGCTGGAGAGACCATCCTGGTTGATGGAGACAGTGAGGAATTCCAGCTTGTTGACCTGCTTCCTAGGACCCACTATACCGTCACTATGTATGCCGCCAGTGGGCCTCTCACCAGTGGCACCATCAGCACCAACTTCTCTACCCGTGAGTACATGGTCAGCTACATATCTAGTAGCCTGGGAGGCTTTTACTGTTCCTGAAAATGATCAGTTTCCATGTGCTGGACTAGATTATAGTCTCTAGGTTTTGGACAACGCAGCTATGAGCTATTCTTATTTTAGTTAACTGCAGCCCAAATGCCAGTGAAAGTGAGTTGCAGCTCTCTTCCTGGGTCTGGCTGACAGCAGTAGAACCAGGCCAACAGAGGCCAGTACTGAGAATGCATCTGGCCCGGAAAAATCTGATGGATATTAAAGGGCTTAATATTGGGGAGGGAGTTGCTGGGTATGGTCATGGCCAGGAGAACAGTAGACAAAGGTATAGATGTGGGAATGTTATATGTTCAAGAGTGAACTCACAGACATGCAGGTTTAACAAGGTCATGATTTCAGACCTAGAGGGTCAGATCGGAAGATGTCACATCTAGGCCCAGAGGGTCACGTGAGGGAAGGGGGAATAGCTGCAGGAATGTTCATGACATGATGATTATCTTCTGACCCAGGAGTGCCCTTTATGCCCCTGTCCAAGCTAGAACTGGGGTTAGCATGTGAGCAGCCCAGAGACCACATAGATAGACAGACTGATCTACATGCCTGGAATCAAAGAGGAAGGAGATAGAGGGACAGGCACTCCTGGCATTTTCTCCTCTCTGCAGTCCTGGACGCTCCTGCAAATCTGACAGCAAGTGAAGTCACCAGACAAAGTGCCCTGATCTCCTGGCAGCCTCCCAGAGCAGAGACTGAGAATTACGTCTTGACCTACAAATCCACTGACGGAAGCCGCAAGGTGAGATTTTTCTGGAAAGGGGAAAGACCGTTGCTGTCAAGCAATCCACAGGGAACAAGCTAGGTTTGCCACTATGGATACCTAGCGTGCTGTGGAGGAAAGAGCCCTCATCTGCAAGCCAGCGATTTGGGTGCTAGTCTTGCCTCCACTATTACTCTCCATACAAGTTGAGGCAAAGCACTCAACCTCTCTGAGCCTCAGTGTCTTCTCTAGGTAATGGGGGCATCTGCCCTGCAACTTCACTTAGTTGTGCTGATGCGACCAATACGATGACGCACCAGCTTCCAAGCCAATATAAGTACACAGTATTGGAACGGTTTTTCACTAACAGGGCCAAGCAAACATGAGCTGGATACCAAGTTGGACAGTCTCATATGCCTCTAGATAAGCATTATAAAGGCTACATCTATATAGCCCACAGTAGAGATGACGAATTTCGGTTTTAGGTGATCAGATGAAACAGTTCACCTAGAGCACTGGTTGTCAAATTTTTGTTAACAGTGTAATCCTTTTTTAAAGTGAAATCATATTCAGAAGCCAAATACACAGAATAGATTTAAGTAGAGCTAGTCTGTTGGATGTGGAAGAGGGAAGCCTAGGTTCCTGCATCCTCAGGGCTCCAGGAGGCCCTGTGCAATCCAAAAACCACTGGGTTCAATAATAAGCGTAAGTTTCTCCCAATGTGCATCCGTGAGATAGGAGCTGGCCTCAGTCTCACATAGGAGCTGTTTTCTCTGCTTATTGGAACGGTTTCCTTCTTACATAATGTGGGATGGAGAGGATAAAAAAGGCCACTGCAATACTGACCTTGGGGTCTGAACTCCCCTTCCCCACTGCCCTCCATGGTGACCCCTCTGCTCAGCCCCTTCCACCTCCCTCCTCCGCTCATCCCGCAGGAGCTGATTGTGGATGCGGAGGACACGTGGATCCGACTGGAGGGCCTGTCCGAGAGCACAGACTACACGGTGCTCCTGCAGGCGGCCCAGGACACTGAGAGGAGCAGCATCACCTCCACCGCCTTCACCACAGGTGAGAGATTTCCTGCCGCTCTGATACCTTCTCCTCCCCTGCGTGGCGTCTGGCTCCTCGGCTGCCTCTGCTGAGACTTGGCCAGGGAGGAGCCCATCAGAGAAACTCAACTGCCTCTTCCTGCAAAGGAAAATAATTATTCCCTCCACTCCTGCCCTCCAAGGCCCTGCCAGGAACCTCTCACTACCAGGGCAACCACAGGAACTGGCAGTACAAAGTCCTGGTCCACCTGCACCAACCAAATGCACCAAGTAAGAGAGCAGGCTCCTGTTTAGATTTTCTGCAAGGGTCCTTCCAGCACAGTTTGTCCTTCCCTCCTTCCTTCCTCTGCTGCCTGTAATCAGATTCACCTAGTAAAAGTCACAGGAGTAAAGCCCCAATATTAAAACTGTGGTTCTTCTCCACACACAAAGCACTTTTGCATTTCTATGGTCTCAACTCATCCTTGTAACAACTGGTGAGAAGGGCCTTATTATCCCCATTTCATCTCAGATGATGAAACTCAGGTGCATGGAGATCAAATAACTTACATGGTAGTAAGTGGCTGGGTCAGAACTTGAATCAAGGTCTTCTTCTTCTAAATCCAGCATTCTTCCTGCCTTCCCTCATTTAAGTATCAGCAGAAGATACTGGAAATGCTCTTAAGGGATAAGGGTGTCCTAATGTGTCTAACAGGAAATAAACTAACACCTGACCTTTGAGGGCTATCTGACAGGCACTGCTGTTCTAACTGCATTACGTGTACTATTTAATTCTCATGACAGCCTATGAGGTATGTTCTAGTATCCTTATTTACAAATGAGGAAATTGGGCCACAGAGAGGTGAGGTAACTCACCCAAGATCCCATATTTCTCAAGTAGGAGAGCTGGGATTGACCCCCAGTTGTTCTGCCTCTGGGGTCTGTGCTGTTAACAACCCTTTCTAATTCTTCCCACGGTACCTCTCTACAGTCTGTAATGTGGGACTGCCCAGTCCAGACTTTGAATTCTCTCCCCCTCCCATATTCGGAAGGGGTTGGCTCTACACAGTGTGGGGCAAGTGTAGGCATGTTCCTTATCCCTAGACACACTTCTGCCTGCCATCTTAGAGCACCAGGATGATTGGATTGCTGTCCACACCCCAGAGCCCATCCTCCCATCACCAGAGAGAGGTGAGAGAAATTCCCCCATCCCTACCCAGGTGCCTCCCCCACTAGGCTTGTTCTGAATAACAAAGCAGGACACTGGATCAAATACATTAAAACGTCGCTAGTGATTCTCTAGGGTAGTGAGATTATGAATGAGTCCCCTTTTTCCTTCTGTTTTATACTTTTCAATATCTTGCAAAGTGTCGACAATGAGCACATTAATCAGAAAAACAATTTTTAATTAAAAAATAAAAATAAACCTTGGTCACACAACCAAGACATGAATCCAAGATGGGTCCTTGACAAGTGGAATTTGGAGGACACTTGATCTCTTTTATGGGCTGAAGTCAGTTACACTCATGACCTCCATGACCTTTCTAGGGGTATCTTATCTCAGAACCAAGGCGTCACCCTCTTCTTGGTCAAGCTCTTCCCTGCACATTCACAGGTTAATTAAAGGGTCCTCTAGGGTTTCCTTTCCCAAGCCACCACTCTAAGACCCATGGATTGGAGCTTCTTCACTGAATTAAAATTTTCCTTCCCCTAAAAAGAACACAGATGACAGAAACATAAACAGAGCCCCTGATCTGCATATTTATTAGGTCTAAACTAATCATTTCATTCCAAAAATGCATGGGTTTCAAGGCTTGCTCAGCGTAGTATGAGCTTTCAATTCCCATCCTGGTAACGCCACAGCTAGTGGTTGTGAGCAGGATGACAATATGCCTGAGGTTTCTGCAGTATCTTGCAGCTGTGCCTTGCTCCAGGTCTGCCTGGGCTGTAAAAGTATGCCAGCTTCTGTGCCCACCGCTGGCCTCTCTTAGATGAAGCTGCCCCCAGCAGGTGTGCAATAGTTGGAATCCCAAATCCAGCTGGGGGCCCAGCAAGATCGAATAAACAGAGGGTTGACAATTCATGGAAATCTGGGGAAGAGCCCAGGGTAGTGGTTTTGTTCAGAGGACAGCACAGGGGGACCATCAGGCTGTATTTAGGTATTTCTTTGTTTGTTTGTATGAGACTTCAACTGACACTGGGCGAGTGCAGCATGACCAATACCCCTCGGAAAGGAGAACACTGAAGAGCCCACTTGCCCGTACCATCAGTGTAAGTTACTGCCCGAGTTGCTCCAAGCAGTTTGGGGAATCAGAGAAGGACTTGCTACTACAACTACAGTGGTACATGGCAAAGATGGGTCCACGTTTAGAAGTTTTCACAGAGTTTTACTGGAAAGCCCAAATTCAAATCTCAATCACTGATGCATACCAAACCCTGCTGGCTTTGTCTTGGAGATTTATCAGAACCCCCTGAAATGACCAGTTACAGAATGAAAAGTTCAGGGACAGAAGTAATGCATGTGACATCACCTTGCACAAAGCCTGGCACATAGCAGACATAATAAATGGTGGCTGAGTGGAATAGTTAAATCCCAGCTGCAGAGCACAGAAGAGGGGTTTCTGGTTAAAGAAAGCTCTAGGAGGAGAGGATTCTCAGTATCCTTCAAAGGGAAGACACAGGCAAAAAGGTACTGCCTGCAGAGTATGATGCCCAACGTCCCTCTGATTGCAGGCTCTTTCTGCCACCCCACATGCAAATTTCCCTGAATAAATTACACAAAGCCTACAGAGTCATTTGCATGTCAATATTAATGAGTCCTCATTGCCTGTGCCACGCCCTCCCCCTTTTCTACCCCCATCCTCCAATTCCCCCACCAAAAAAGCAAATTTTATTAAAGAAGAAGAGAGTACAAGGGTACCAGCTTCCTAAGTATGGGGGTGGAGATGTTCTCAAGAAGAGAAGGATTGGGGTTTCCTTGATAGGTGGCATGAGCTAGACTCCTTTACAAGGAGTCTGGGAAAAGAGAGGACTCCGGCACCTGGGCACCCAGGCGTTTCTCATCCCAGAACTCCCCTGTCTGCCCGTATATCTCCTGAGATGCCCTGAGAGCGGGCTTCCTCTGGGAAGAGTGGTAGGGGCAGCAGCACCTCAGGTCTGATTCTGCTCTTCTCTGAGCACCCCCGACACTCAGCACATCCCAAACCATCCTCTTCCTGCCCCTCCATCAGGACCAGCGCTTATTCCCCTCATACCCCCGCAGCCACGTGGTGTACCCTGCAAGCTCCATCTGCAGGATCCTGTCACTTGCTTAAAAGAGAGAGAGAGAGAGAGAGAGGGAGAGAAAGAGAAAGAAACAAAAACAAAGAACAGAGTATCTTCACTTACTCGAAAGATTGGAGACCTGCTGGCCTGAACCCCATGAATCACTCCTGCTGGGCAAGAGGGCTGAGGAACACCAGAGCATCCTATGTTATGGCAAACCAGGGCTGATGGATTTAGAGGCTAATTTCATTCTAATAACTGGCATCCTTTCTGACTTCACTGACAGTACCTGAGCTTTCCACTTAGCAGCATCCTATTCTTAGGACAGGCTGATCTCAGCTGATCTTTCTAAGTGTTTTCTACATTGTGTCTTAGGGAACAAAAGAGCTTAAAGCTGGACCCCATAGTGGCCTCCATCCATTGACAAGCCCTCATCTTGTCCTGGGTGGGCCAAGTAAAGAGATTCATTTCAAGCAGATGCCTACTTAAGGGTCTAGCAAAAAGTTGAGATGTTAAAAAAAATAAAATACAAATAAAAAAGAGAGAGAAAAAAGGGAAGAACTGGCTCCCACAAAACCTCAAAAAACTCCTTTGATCAAGATGTCTCCCCTTGTTGCATTCCTGCCATATAACATAAGCCCATTTCATTCTTTCCATCATGTTAATAGCTTCCTGTCCTCTTGTCTCTGGTGTTTGCACAAGACTCGGGGGGGAATTAAATACAAGTAGTATGGAAGAGAAAAAAAAATATGGACACATTATTTATAATTTACTGTCGCCTGAAATTTCATTCAAGGTCTACTTGTCTTTTAGAGACATGAATATAAATGAGGAAACAAATATTCCCCACAGAGCAACAAGGACTTTGTGAAATGATCTTCTGAGAAGCCAATTTCATTGTCTATTTTAATACTATAAGAAGCAAACAAGGTGCTCACTAAAGCTTGTCCTCCGAGACAGTGAACACAATAAAACTGGTTGTCTTGACCTTGAGGTTAAGTGAAGACAATCATTTTCGGAAGCACCCAGAGATGGGTAATGAGAAATTTTCTTTATTGCCTTTGCTTCCGTCCCTGCTCTTCCAAAGCCAGGCTGAGCTGCTCTCTGGGGCTTTTCAGGAAAACTCCGAGAGTGTACTCTAACACAAGCTTCAGTTTTTGAGGTTGTGAAAATTAAAGAAAATGGGCAAACCCTAGGTTCTGGAACAATAGATGGTGGATCATGCAAGCCCACATAGTTATCAATGGGCAAGGAAAGCCTGATGACGACTATTCATTGCAATCTACTCCTATATATGCCACACTTCCCCGCACCAGAGTAGGGAACTGAAGGGGCTTCTCTCCGCTCCACTACTTAGAAACAGCTCTGAGTAGAGCTGAGTAAACAGCTCTGAGTAAACTTCACTGAGACAAGCAAACCCCTAAAAGGAGAGGCCCACCTTCTCCTTTGTCCATCAGGGTTCCTGTGCTAGATAAGGATTAGCTATTATTATTTGAACTTTTGAAGTCTTTCTTAAAAAAATCTTTCCCTTGCCTGTAGGACACAAACATATTTTTCTATACATCCTTCTATTAACTTACTGGATTTATTTTTATATCTAGTCTATTTTGTATACAGTATTAAGGAGGGATACAGTGAGCCAATTTCCCCAGCATCTTTTACTGAATAGTCCATCTATTCTCCATTGATTTGTAGTGCTGTATTGTATATTAAATTCCCATATATACATGGCTCTGTCTCTGAACTCTGAACTCCTATTCTATTCCATGCTCTATTTATCTGTTCTTTTGCCAACACTACATTGTGCTTTTTTTAACCTCCCCCAACGTTTAATGTTTTTGACATCATATTCTACATCTTTTTGTTTTGTGTATCCCTTAACTACTTATTGTGAATATAGGTGATTTTACTACTTTTGTCTTTTAAACTTCCTACTAGCTTTATAAGTGGTTGATCTACTACCTTTACTGTATGTTTGCCTTTACCAGTGAGATTTTTACTTTCATAATTTTCATGTTTCTAATAATGGTCTTTTCCTTTCCACTTAAAGAAGTCTCTTAACATGTCCTGTAATGCCAGTTTAGTGGTGCTGAACTCTTTTAGCTTTTGTTTGCCCATAAAATTCTTTATCTCTCCTTCAAATCAGTAGGATAGGCCTGCTGGGTAGACTATGGTTTCCTTTTATCACTTTGAATATACCCTCTGGCCTGCAAAGCTTCTACTGAAAACTCAGCTGAAAGTCTCATGGGAGTCCCCTTGTATGAAACTAGTTGCTTTTCACTTACTGCTTTTAAAATTCTTTCTCTTTAATTTTTGCCATTTTAATTATAAAGTGTCTTGGTGTGGACCTTTGGGCTCATCTTGTTTGGGACCCTGTCCTTCCTGAACTTGCATGTCTCTTTCCTTTCCCAGGTTAGGGAAGTTTTCAGCTATTATTTCTTCAAATAAGTTCTTTGCCCCCTTTTCCCTCTCTTTTCCTTCTGGGACCCCAATAACGTGAATGTTAGTACACTTAATGTCATTCCAGAGGTCTCTTAAACTATCCTCATTTTCTTAAGTTATTTTTCTTTTTTCTGTTCAGCTTGGGTAATTTCCACTACTCTGTCTTCCAGTTCTCTGATCTGTTCCTCTGTATCATCTAATCCACTGTTGATTTCTTTTAGTGTATTTTTTTTTTTAATTCAGTTATTGTATTCTTTAGCTCTGTTTGGGTCTTCTTTATATTTTCTAACTCTTTGTCAAACTCTTCACTGTATTCATTCATTCTTCTCCTGAGTTCATCAACCATCTTTTTGATTGTTACCTTGAACTCTATTGGGTAGATTGCTTATCTCCACTTTGTTTAGTTCTTTTGAGGTTTTTGTCTTGTTCTTTCATTGGAACATATTCCTATGTCTTCTCATTTTGCCTCATTCTCTATTTTTATTTCTACATATTAAGTAGGTCAGTTATGTTTCCTCATCTCGGATTGGTAGCCTTATGTAGGAGACGTCCTATGGGGCCCAGCAGCACACTGCTCTCTGGTCACCAGAGCTATACACTCTAGAAGCTCTCCCTACGTGGGCTGTGTGGGCCCTTCTGTTGTGGCAGGGCTGACTATTGTGGGTATGCCTGTAGGTGGGACTGGCCTCTGGCCTGGTTGGCTGCCTGGCCCTGACCCATGTGGCGGTTGCTGGCCCATGGTGGGCAGGGCCAGGTTCTGGCGAGGCTAGCTGTGTAGTCCAGGGGATCCGAGGCTAGTGCCAGACCACTGGTGGGTGGGTAAGCCCCTGGTGCTAAGGCTACAAGGAGGATTCCAAAATGGCACTTGCCAGCACCAGTGTCCTTGTTGTAGGACAAGCTCCCCAAAATGCCTGCCACCAACATCTATGTCCCCAGTGGGCATCCCAGTTGCCTCCTGCCTCTTTGGGAGGCTCTCCAAGATAAGCAAGTGGGTCTGATCCAGGCTTCATTCAAATTCCTGCCTCTGCACTGGGACTCACTTGCCACTATCTCCCCCCATCCCAGACCCTGGCCTCAACTAGGGTGGTCAGGAAAGGCCTCTCTTTGAGCTGAGACATTTCAGCCAGGAGTTGCAAGATGAGAGTGAATCACACAAGAAAAGCATTCCAAGCCTAGGGAAGAGTAATTACTACAACTCGAGGGAGGAATAACTTTGCCATGTTCAACAGATTAAAAGAAAGCCAGGAAATTGGTTCAAGATGGCGGAGTAGAAGGACGTGCTCTCAGTCCCTCTTGAGAGCAGCGGAATCACAACTAACTGCTGAACAATCATCTACAGGAAGACACTGGAACTCACCACAAAAGATACCCCACATCCAAACACAAAGGAGAAGCCGCAATGAGATGGTAGGAGGGGCGCAATCACAATAAAATCAAATCCCATAACTGCTGGGTGGGTGACTCACAAACTGGAGAACAATTTTACCACAGAAGCCCACCCACTGGATTGAAGGTTCTGAGCCCCACGTCAGGCTTCCCAATCTCGGGTTCTGGCAATGGGAGGAGGAATTCCCAGAGAATCAGACTTTGAAGGCTAGTGGGATTTGCTTGCAGGACTTGGGGAAACAGAGACTCCCCTCTTGGAGGGCACACTCAAAGTAGTGTGCACATCAGGACCAAGGGGGAAGGAGCAGTGACCCCATAGGAGACTGAACCAGATCTACCAGCTTGTGTTGGAGGGTCTCCTGCAGAAGCAGGGGTTGGCTGTGGCTCACCACAGGGACAAGGACACTGGCAGCAGAAGCTCTGGGAAGTACTCCTTGGCATGAGCCCTCCTGTACTCCACCATTAGTCCCACCAAACAGCCTGTAGCCTCCAGTGCTGGGTCGCCTCAGGCCAAACAACCAACAGGGAGGGAACTCAGCCCCACCCATCAGCAGACAAGCAGATTAAAGTTTTACTGAGCTCTGTCTACCAGAGCAACACCCAGCTCTACCCACCACCAGTACCTCCCATCAGGAAGCTTGCATAAGCCTCTTAAATAGCCTCATCCACCAGAGGGCAGACAGCAGAAGCAAGAAGAACTACAATCCTGCAGTCTGTGGAATGAAAACCACATTCACAGAAATATAGACAAAATGAAAAGGCAGAGGACTATGTACTAGATGAAGGAACAAGGTAAAACCCCAGAAAAAAAGAACTAAATGAAGTGGAGGTAGGCAGCCTTCCAGAAAACGAATTCAGAATAATGATAGTGAAGATGATCCAGGACCTCGGAAAAAGAATGGACGCAAAGATTGAGAAGATGCAAGAAATGTTTAACAAAGACCTAGAAGAATTAAAGAAGAAACACCTAGAAGAATTAAACAACAAACAAACAGAGATGAACAATACAATAAATGAAATGAAAAATACACTAGAAGGAATCAATAGCAGAATAACTGAGGCAGAAGAACAGGTAAGTGACCTGGAAGACAGAATGGCGAAATTCACTGCAGCAGAACAAAATAAAGAAAACAGAATGAAAAGAAGTGAAGACAGCATAAGAGACCTCTGGGACAACATTAAACGCACCAACATTCGCATTATAGGTATCCCAGAAGGAAAAGAGAGAAAGGACCCAAGAAAATATCTGAAGAGATTATAGTTGAAAACTTCCCTAACATGGGAAAGGAAATAGCCACCCAAGTCCAGGAAGCACAGAGAGTCCCAGGCGGGAAAACCCAAGGAGAAACATGCCGAGACACACAGTAATCAAATTGAACAAAATTAAAGACAAAGAAAAATTATTAAAAGCAACAAGGGAAAAACAACAAATAACATACAAGGGAACTCCCATAATGATGACAGCTGATTTCTCAGCAGAAACTCTCCAAGACAGAAGGGAATGGCATGATACATTTAAAGTGATGAAAGGGAAGAAGCTACAACCAAAATTACTCTACCTGGCAAGGATCTCATTCAGATTTGACAGAGAAATCAAAAGCTTTACAGACAAGCAAAAGCTAAGAGAATTCAGCACCACCAAACCAGCTCTACGACAAATGGTAAAGGAACTTCTCTAAGTGGGAAACACAAGAGAAGAAAAGGACCTACAAAAACAAACCCAAAACAATTAAGAAAATGGTAATAGGAACATACATATTGATAATTACCTTAAATGTGAATGGATTAAATGCTCCAACCAAAAGACACAGGCTTGCTGAATGGATACAAAAACAAGACCCATATATATGCTGTCTACAAGAGACCCACTTCAGACCTAGGGACACATACAGACTGAAAGTGAGGGGATGGAAAAAGATATTCCATGCAAATGGAAATCAAAAGAAAGCTGGAGCAGCAATACTCATATCAGATAAAATAGACTTTAAAATACTGTTACAAGAGACAAGGAAGGATACTACATAATGATCAAGGGATCAATCCAAGAAGATATAATAATTATAAATATATATATATATACACCCAAATTAGGAGCACCTCAATACCTAAGGCAACTGCTAACAGCTATAAAAGAGGAAATCGACAGTAACACAACAATAGTGGGGTACTTTAACACCTCACTTACACCAATGGACAGATCATCCAGACAGAAAATTAATAAGGAAACACAAGCTTTAAATGACACAATAGACCAGATAGATTTAATTGATATTTATAGGACATTCCATCCAAACACAGCAGATTACACTTTCTTCTCAAGTGCACACGTAGCATTCTCCAGGATAGATCACATCTTGGGTCACAAATCAAGCCTTGGTAAAATTAAGAAACTTGACATCATATCAAGGATCTTTTCCAACCACAATGCTATGACATTAGAAATAAATTACAGGGATAAAAACGTAAAAAACACAAACACATGGAGGCTAAACAATACATTACTAAATAACCAAGAGATCACTGAAGAAATCAAAGAGGAAATCAAAACATACCTAGAGACAAATGACAATGAAAACACAATGATCCAAAAACCTATGGGATGCAGCAAAAGCAGTTCAAAGGGGAAGTTTATAGCAATACAATCCTACCTCAAGAAACAAGAAACATCTCAAATAAACAATCTAACCTTACACCTAAGAAACTAGGGAAAGAAGAACAAACAAAACCCAAAGTTAGTAGAAGGAAAGAAATCATAAAGATCAGAGCAGAAATAAATGAAATAGAAACAAAGAAAACAATAGTAAAGATCAATATAACTAAAAGCTGGTTCTTTGAGAAGATAAACAAAATTGATAAACCTTTAGCCAGACTCATCAAGAAAAAGAAGGAGAGGACTCAAATCAATAAAATTAGAAATGAAAAAGGAGAAGTTACAACGGACACCACAGAAATACAAAGCATCATAAGAGACTACTACAAACAACTCCATGCCAATAAAATGGACACCTGGAAGAAATGGACAAATTCTTAGAAAGGTATAACCTTCCAAGACTGAACCAGGAAGAAATAGAAAATATGAACAGACCAAACACAAGTAATGAAATTGAAACTGTGATTAAAAATCTTCTAACATGGGCTTCCCTGGTGGCGCAGTGGTTAAGAATCTGCCTGCCAATGCAGGGGACACGGGTTTGAGCCCTGGTCTGGGAAGATCCCACATGCCACGGAGCAACTAAGCCCGTGCACCACAACTACTGAGCCTGCGCTCTAGAGCCTGTGAGGCACAACTACTGAGCCCGTGCGCCTAGAGCCCGTGCTCTGCCACAAGAGAAGCCACAGCAATGAGAAGCCCGCACACAGCAACAAAGACCCAATGCAGCCAAAAACAAATAAAAATGAATAAATTTAAAAAAAAATCTTCCAACAAAGAAAAGTCTAGGACCAGATGGCTTCACAGGTGAATTCTATCAAACATTTAGAGAAGAGCTAACACACCCATCCTTCTCAAACTCTTCCAAAAAAATGCAGAGGAAGGAATACTCCTAAACTCATTCTACGAGGCCACCATCACCCTGATACCAAAACCAGACAGAGATACTACAAAAAAAAAAATTACAGACCAATATCACTGATGAATATAGATGCAAAAATCCTCAACAAAATACTAGCAAACCAAATCCAACAACACATTAAAAGGATCATACACCATGATCAAGTGGGATTTATCCCAGGGATGCAAGCCTTCTTCAATATACACAAATCAATCAATGTGATACACCATATTAACAAATTGAAGAAAAAAAACCATATGATCATCTCCATAAATGCAGAAAAAACTTTTGACAAAATTCAACACTCATTTATGATAAAAACTCTCCAGAAAGTGGGCATAGAGGGAAGCTACCTCAACATAATAAAGGCCATATATGACAAACCCACAGCAAACATCATTCTCAAAGGTGAAAAACTGAAAGCATTTCCTCTAAGATCAGGAACAAGACAAGGATATCCAGTCTAGCCATTATTATTCAACATAGTTCTGGAAGTCCTAGCCACAGCAATCAGAGAAGAAAAAGAAATAAAAATAATACAAATTGGAAAAGAAGAAGTCAAACTATCACTGTTTGCAGATACATAGATAACCCTAAAGATGCCACCAGAAAACTACTAGAGCTAATCAAGGAATTTGGTAAAGTTGCAGGATACAAAATTAATGCACAGAAATCTCTTGCATTCCTATACACTAACAATGAAAGATCAGAAAGAGAAACTAAGGAAACAATCCCACTCACCATTGTAACAAAAAGAATAAAATACCTAGGAATAAACCTACCTAAGGAGGTAAGAGACCTGTACTCAGAAAACTGTAAGACACTGATGAAAGAAATCAAAGATGACACAAACAAATGGAGAGATATACCTTGTTCTTGGACTGGAAGAATCAATATTGGGAAAATGACTATACTACCCAAAGCAATCTACAGATTCAATGCAATCCCTATCAAATTACCAATGGCATTTTTTACAGAACTAGAACAAAAAATCTTAAAATTTGTATGGAGACACAAAAGACCCCGAATAGCCAAAGCAGTCTTGAGGGAAAAAAACAGAGCTGGAGGAATCAGACTCCCTGGCTTCAAACTATACTACAAAGCTACAGTAATCAAGACAATATGGTACTGGCACAAAAACAGAAATATGGATCAATTGTACAGGATAGAAAGCTCAGAGATAAACCCACACACCTATGGTCAACTAATCTATGACAAAGGAGGGAAGGATATACAATGGAGAAAAGACAGTCTCTTCCATAAGTGGTGCTGGGAAAACTGGACAGCTACATGTAAAAGGATGAAATTAGAACACTCCCTAACACCATACACAAATATAAACTCAAAATGGATTAAAGACCTAAATGTAAGCCCAGACATTATAAAACTCTTAGAGGAAAACATAGGAAGAACACTCTTTGACATAAATCACAGCAAGATCTTTTTTGACCCACCTCCTAGAGTAATGGAAATAAAAACAAAAATAAACAAATGGGACTTAATGAAACAAAAGCTTTTGCACAGCAAAGGAAACTATAAACAAGACAACTCTCAGAATGGGAGAAAATATTTGCAAACAAATCAACAAAGGATTAATCTCCAAAATATACAAGCAGCTCATGCAGCTCAATATTAAGAAAACAAACAACCCAATCAAAAAATGGGCAGAAGACCTAAATAGACATTTCTCTAAAGAAGACATACAGATGGCCAAGAGGTACAAGAAAACTGCTCAACATCACCAATTATTAGAGAAATGCAGATCAAAACTACAGTGAGGTATCACCTCACACCAGTTAGAATGGGCATCATCAGAAAATCTACAAACAACAAATGCTGGAGAGGGTGTGGAGAAAAGGGAACCCTCCTGCACTGTTGGTGGGAATGTAAATTGATACAGCCACTATGGAGAACAGTATGGAGGTTCCTTAAAAAACTAAAAATAGAATTACCATATGACCCAGCAATCCCACTACTGGGCATATACCCAGAGAAAACCATAATTCCAAAAGACACATGCACCCCAAGGTTCGTTGCAGCACTATTTACAATAGCCAGGTCATGGAAGCAGCCTAAATGCCCATCGACAGACAGTCAAATGGATAAAGAAGATGTGGTACATATATAGAATGGAATACTACTCAGCCATATAAAGGAACAAAATTGGGTCATTTGTAGTGAGGTGGATGGACCTAGAGACTGTCATACAGAGTGAAGTAAGTCAGAAAGAGAAAAACAAATTTCGTATATTAACGCATATATGTGGAATCTAGAAAAATGGTACAGATGAACCGGTTTGCAAGGCAGAAATAGAGACACAGTTGTAGAGAACAAACGTACGGACACCATGGGGGGAAAGCAGGGCAGGGGGTGGTGGTGGTGGTGGTGGGATGAAGTGGGAGATTGAGACTGACATATATACACTAATATGTATAAAATAGATAACTAATAAGAACCTGCCATATAAAAAAAATAAAATTTAAAAAAATATTGGCAAAATTACCCAAAAAAATAAAAAATAAAAAATAAATTTAAGAAATAAAAGAAAGCCAATGAGAAAGTGGGACGAGTGCAAGGCAGAGTCAGAGCATGCAGGAAGTTATAGGATGTGTTCAGGACTTTAGTTTTTATTCTAATTGCAGGAGGCCATTGCAATCAGAGCTGTTGCACTGGAGAAGCTATTGGAGGGTTTCCATCAAGTGAGAAAAAGGATGAGATAGTATCACATGTACATTATTAAAAGATTACTCTGGTTAAAATATGGAGAATAGATGCAAGTGGAGCCAGAATAGCAAGAAGAGACCAAGTAAGAGGCTTTACCATAACCCAACCCTCTCCTTGCCATATTAAATCAAGAGCCACAGAGAGGGGCCAGGCTGGAAGCTACCAGTCTGTGATCAATTAATCTGCCATGCATTTGGGTCTCCTGATATAAGTAAATCCAAGGAATAGTCAAGTAAATTCGAAGGAAAGATTTGGAAGCCTGTTGCATTTGTCCTTTGTGGGTAGAAGGCAGGTGGTCTGCCGTGCTTAAGACCTTCCTCAGCAACTCTGCTTAAGATAGAGACACTCAAGCTGTCTACTGCTCAGTTAATTCTATGTTTCCATTGACTCCTTAAAGACTGTTGTTACCTCTCTACCTTGATTCCCACTGCTACCTCCTGAATGGGGTCTTACCTCCACTCTCACCCTCATCTAATTCGTTCTCTACACTACAGTGAGAATGATCTTTCTAAAAACTTGAGCTTAAAGTCCATCAGGACTCTTCATCCTGTTTCCTTCAGGAGAAGGTCCACCTCCTTAAATGGCATGATCCAGTCCCTCTTATCTCCCCAAAACTCTCCCTTATCCATCCAACCCAGCTCTTCCTCTTGTTTTCTGGCTAAACCTGCAGTTTCCTACATAGGCCATTTTTTGCACAGACCTAGAACACCTCTCTTCCACCAATTTGTGGTTAACTTCTACATCAGTTCCTAAATTAAGAAGCACTTTCTGATTAGTATTTGCTCATCTCTGCCCCATACCAGGCTCCACCACTCACCCTACCCTCACCAGCCCCAGAATTCATTGCATGCCCACTTCCATGTTTTGATAGCTCCCTATGTTTATCTCTTTTCCAGAGTACTTAGAACTTGGGATTATATTGTTCTATTTCTTCCACCAGAGTGTGAGCAACCTGAAAGATGGAACTGTGTCTTTTTCTTCCTTGTATTCCAATCTGTTAGCCCAGTATTTAGACCCCCAACAGACACTTCTTATATGTTTGTTGAATAAATACACAAAAGAATGAACAGGTAAATGAATTGGAAGATGCTGTGAAGGAGGCTAAGGTGGTAGGTTTGACAGCCCATGTGGACTAAACAGATAACTTTTCCCTGTCCACAGCCTCAGACTGACTCCCAAAACCCTGCTACCCACAAACTCACTTCTGTGAAAAAAATGTAAGTGTGGGTGGCCAGAGGTGGTCTCACCTGTGCTAGTATGGAGCAGCACCCTTTTCTCTGCAGTTGCAGAGAGACTTGCTGAGGTTGTTCTCAGAGAGAAACACTGATATCATGGTTTTGGTCCTGATGCTAAGGCCATTAAGAGTGGGCAGTGGGCAGACACTTTCCAAAGCCATTAACTCTGACCACTTTAAAGACCACATTCAAGAACACAAAGCAAGTAAGGGACAGAAAGAGTCTCTCCCTTCACTCCCAGCTGGCTGGGGGCTCTCCATTTGCACTGTGTGTCATATAGCTCACTTCCCTCTACTCAGCATTCAGCCTCCGGATGCCCAACCCAAACCAATTTCTGAGCAATTCTTCCAGTGAGTGCCCCGGCCCTGTTGCACTCCCAATTATATCTAGAGATGCTTAACCATGAGACATTTCAGTGTACCGATCACTTGGCATTGCTTTCCTGTTAACTTGGTAATCACCACAGCCTGCATTAAAAAAAAAAAAAGCGGGGGGCGGGGGGAAAGAAGCCTCTTTGTCAGGCCAGACCCTAGTAATTGTATCAAAGGGGAAGGGAAGAAAAGCCTTCCAGTTTTTCTCTTCATCCTAAAATTTCTGCCTTGGGAAAAATTACTGGGATGATCTTTGTTAGGATTAAAGGTGAGTTTTTGATGATATTAGATGGTATAACATCCAGAGAGCTAGGGATGCCTGAAAACTGCCCTATCTCTTAAAAATGTGTGAAGCCACAGTATATACACAATGAACAAAGCAGATTGGGAATCAGTGTATTCTTTATTATTAGCTAAGCCTGAGTCCACCCCAGAGGACAACCTAATGTTAAAAACTGGAACACAAGGCTTAAACTCAAGGATAGAGTCTCGTATCCCTTCTCACTCAATTTACATCTTGGGACCAGCCCACTCAAGACATGCTTACTGGGAAAGAGAGAGGGAAGGAAAGGGAGAGAGAAGGAAAGGGAGAAAGGGAAAGAAAATAAGGAAAGAGGGGAAGGAGGGTGAGAGACAGACAGACAGACACTCGGTCTATTTATCCACCCTGCCATATGGATCTCAGCAGAGAAAGCAGACCATCACACCCCTTGGGGCACAGTCTAGCTAACCAGTTCCACCTCTGCACTCTCTGAGGAGAGGGAAACATACTGGAGAAAGAGTGGAGTTCAAGTCCAGCTGGTCTTCAGGCTCATCTGAAGAGCTCTGGTGAAACACTGATTCCTGACACTTACCCCCCAGCATTCTGATTCAGCAGATCTGCTGCAGAACCCAGGAACCTGAATTTTAATAGTCCCTGGCTTGGGAACAATTAGTGAGCCTACTTCCTCTCATCAGGTGAAAAGGAATAATAATTTGATCATGGACTGGTGGTATGAGGTAAAACTTTTACAGTCTTGAGGGTCGGAGGCGGGTGGAGAAGAGTGGTTTCACGGTAAATGTTGTTCCCAAGATGTGAATATTGCCGCTGCAGATATTCTGCATAAGAAAAATGCTTTTGATTATCTTTCCATTAATGCCACAGACTAAATTATGATAAGTGGAATCTCTAAACCACCAGGTGGCCTTGCCATTTGTCAAAGGTAAGGCAAGCACACCCAGCAACTATGCATCAGTCCCACATATATCTGGTGAGTGCCTCCACCGACCAGTCCAACGTGAAGGCCCAGAAGGAAGAAAACACGACCCCTCCTCTCCCAAGGTGCAGTCTGAGACCTTCATCCGATCAGAACTTTTGACACTCCTTAGGTCACACTTTTTTCTTAAGTTGATTTTATTCCCGTTTTCTTTTTTTTTTTTTAATAAACCACTTTATTGAGATAATATATCACACAATTCTCCCATTTAAAGTACACAATTCAATGGTTTTTAGTATATTCACAGACTTGTGCAACCAACACCAGAACCAATTTTAGAACATTTTCATCAACACAAGGGATAATCCCACCCCCCCCATAAGCAGTCATTCCTCACTCCTGTCACCCCAGTCCCTGGTCACCACTGCTCTGCTTTCTGTCTCCATGGATTTACCTCTTTGGGTCATTGCATAGAAATGGAGTCATTCAATATGTGGCCTGTCGTGTCTCGCTTCTTTCAGTGAGACCATGCTTTCAAGGTTCAGCCATGCTATAGTGTGTGTCAGTATTTCATTCCTTTTTTTTTTTTTTTTTTAGTATTAGTTGTTTTGTTTGTTTGTTTGTACTGCAGGTTCTTATCAGTCATCAATTTTATACACATCAGTGTATACATGTCAATCCCAATCGCCCAATTCAGCACACCACCATCCCCACCCCACCACGGTTTTCCCCTCTTGGTGTCCATATGTTTGTTCTCTACAACTGTGTCTCAACTTCTGCCCTGAAAACCGGTTCATCTGTACCATTTTTCTAGGTTCCACATACATGCGTTAATATACGATATTTGTTTTCCTCTTTCTGACTTACTTCACTCTGTATGACAGTCTCTAGATCCATCCACGTCTCAACAAATGACTCAATTTCGTTCCTTTTTATGGCTGAGTAATATTCCATTGTATATATGTACCACTTCGTCTTTATCCATTCATCTGTCGATGGGCATTTAGGTTGCTTCCATGACCTGGCTATGGTAAATAGTGCTGCAATGAACCTTGGGGTGCATGTGTCTTTTGGAATTATGGTTTTCTCTGGGTATATGCCCAGTAGTGGGATTGCTGGGTCATATGGTAATTCTATTTTTAGTTTTTTAAGGAACCTCCATACTGTTCTCCACAGTGGCTGTATCAATTTACATTCCCACCAACAGTGCAGGAGGGTTCCCTTTTCTCCACACCCTCTCCAGCATTTGTTGTTTGTAGATTTTCTGATGATGCCCATTCTAACTGGTGTGAGGTGATACCTCATTGTAGTTTTGATCTGCATTTCTCTAATAATTGGTGATGTTGAGCAGCTTTTCTTGTACCTCTTGGCCATCTGTATGTCTTCCTTAGAGAAATGTCTATTTAGGTCTTCTGCCCATTTTTTGATTGGGTTGTTTGTTTTTTTAATATTGAGCTGCATGAGCTGCTTGTATATTTTGGAGATTAATCCTTTGTTGATTTGTTTGCAAATATTTTCTCCCATTCTGAGAGTTGTCTTTTCGTCTTGTTTATAGTTTCCTTTGCTGTGCAAAAGCTTTTGTTTCATTAAGTCCCATTTGTTTATTTTTGTTTTTATTTCCATTACTCTAGGAGGTGGGTCAAAAAAGATCTTGCTGTGATTTATGTCAAAGAGTGTTCTTCCTATATTTTCCTCTAAGAGTTTTACAGTGTCCAGTCTTACATTTAGGGCTCGAATCCATTTTGAGTTTATTTTTGTGTATGGTGTTAGGGAGTGTTCTAATTTCATTCTTTTACATGTAGCTGTCCAGTTTTTCCAGCACCACTTATTGAAGAGACTGTCTTTTCTCCATTGTATATCTTTGCCTCCTTTGTCATAGATTAGTTGACCATAGGTGCATGGGTTTATCTCTGGGCTTTCTATCTTGTTCCATTGATCTATGTTTCTGTTTTTATGCCAGTACCATATTGTCTTGATTACTGTAGCTTTGTAGTATAGTCTGAAGTCAGGGAGTCTGATTCCTCCAGCTCCGTTTTTTTCCCTCAAGACTGCTTTGGCTATTTGGGGTCTTTTGTGTCTCCACACAAATTTTAAGATGATTTGTTCTAGTTCCGTAAAAAATGCCATTGGTAATTTGATAGGGATTGCATTGAATCTGTAGGTTGCTTTGGGTAGTATAGTCATTTTCACAATGTTGATTCTTCCAATCCAAGAACATGGTATATCTCTCCATCTCTTGGTATCATCTTTAATTTCTTTCATCAGTGTCTTATAGTTGTCTACATACAGGTCATTTGTCTCCTTAGGTAAATTTATTCCTAGGTATTTTATTCTTTTTGTTGCAATGGTAAATGGGAGTGTTTCCTTAATTTCACTTTCAGATTTTTCATCATTAGTGTATAGGAATGCAAGAGATTTCTGTGCATTAATTTTGTATCCTGCAACTTTACCAAATTCATTGATTAGCTCTAGTCGTTTTCTGGTGGCATTTTTAGGATTCTCTATGTATAGTATCACGTCATCTGCAAACAGTGACAGTTTTACTTCTTCTTTTCCAATTTGTATTTCTTTTTCTTCTCTGATTGCCGTGGCTAGGGCTTCCAAAACTATGTTGAATAATAGTGGTGAGAGTGGACATCCTTGTCTCATTCCTATCTTAGAGGAAATGCTTTCAGTTTTTCACTGTTGAGAATGATATTTGCTGTGGGTTTGTCACATATGGCCTTCATTATGTTGAGGTAGATTCCCTCTGTGTCCACTTTCTGGAGACTTTTTATCATAAATGGGTGTTGAATTTTGTCAAAAGCTTTTTCTGCATCTATTGAGATGATCATATGGTTTTTATTCTTCAATTTGTTAATATGGTGTATCACATTGATTGATTTGCGTATATTGAAGAATCCTTGCATCCCTGGGATAAATCCCACTTGATCGTGGTGTATGATCCTTTTAATGTGTTGTTGGATTCTGTTTGCTAGTATTTTGTTGAGGATTTTTGCATCTATATTCATCACTGATATTGGTCTGTAATTTTCTTTTTTTGTAGTGTCTTTGTCTGGTTTTGGTATCAGGGTGATGGTGGCCTCATAGAATGAGTTTGGGAGTGTTCCTTCCTCTGCAATTTTTTGGAAGAGTTTGAGAAGGATGGGTGTTAGCTCTTCTCTAAATGTTTGATAGAATTCACCTGTGAAGCCATCTGGTCCTGGACTTTTGTTTGTTGGAAGATTTTTAATCACAGTTTCAATTTCATTACTTGTGATTGGTCTGTTCAAATTTTCTGTTTCTTCCTGGTTCAGTCTTGGAAGGTTATACCTTTCTAAGAATTTTTCCATTTCTTCCATGTTGTCCATTTTATTGGCATAGAGTTGCTTGTAGTAGTCTCTTAGGATGCTTTGTATTTCGGAGGTGTCCGTTGTAACTTCTCCTTTTTCATTTCTAATTTTATTGATTTGAGTCCTCTCCCTCTTTTTCTTGATGAGTCTGGCTAATGGCTTATCAATTTTGTTTATCTTCTCAAAGAACCAGCTTTTAGTTTTATTGATCTTTGCTATTGTTTCTATTTCATTTATTTCCACTCTGATCTTTATGATTTCTTTCCTTCTGCTAACTTTGGGTTTTGTTTGTTCTTCTTTCTCTAGTTCCTTTAGGTGTAAGGTTAGACTGTTCACTTGAGATTTTTCTTGTTTCTTTAGGTAGGCTTGTATAGCTATAAACTTCCCTCTTAGAACTGCTTTTGCTGCATCCCATAGGTTTTGGATCGTCGTGTTTTCATTGTCATTTGTCTCTAGGTATTTTTTGATTTCCTCTTTGATTTCTTCAGTGATCTCTTGGTTATTTAGTAACGTATTGTTTAGCTTCCATGTGTTTGTGTTTTTTACGTTTTTTTCCCTTTAGTTCATTTCTAATCACATAGCATTGTGGTCAGAAAAGATCCTTGATATGATTTCAATTTTCTTAAATTTACTGAGGCTTGATTTGTGACCCAAGATGTGATCTATCCTGGAGAATATTCCGTGCGTACTTGAGAAGAAAGTGTAATCTGCTGTTTTTGGATGGAATGTCCTATAAATATCAATTAAATCTATCTGGTCTATTGTGTCATTTAAAGCTTCTGTTTCCTTATTTATTTTCATTTTGGACGATCTGTCCATTGGTGTAAGTGAGGTGTTAAAGTACCCCACTATTGTTGTGTTACTGTCGATTTCCTCTTTTATAGCTGTTAGCAGTTGCCTTAGGTATTGAGGTGCTCCTATGTTGGGTGCATATATATTTGTAATTGTTATATCTTCTTCTTGGATTGATCCCTTGAACATTACGTAGTGTCCTTCCTTGTCTTTTGTAACATTCTTTATTTTAAAGTCTATTTTGTCTGATATGAGTATTGCTGCTCCAGCTTTCTTTTGATTTCCATTTGCATGGAATATCTTTTTCCATCCCCTCACTTTCAGTCTGTATGTGTCCCTAGGTCTGAAGTGGGTCTCTTGTAGACAGCATATATATGGATCTTGTTTTTGTATCCATTCAGCAAGCCTGTGTCTTTTGGTTGGAGCATTTAATCCATTCACATTTAAGGTAATTATCAATATGTATGTTCCTATTACCATTTTCTTAATTGTTTTGGGTTTGTTTTTGTAGGTCCTTTTCTTCTCTTGTGTTTCCCACTTAGAGAAGTTCCTTTAGCATTTGTTGTAGAGCTGGTTTGGTGGTGCTGAATTCTCTTAGCTTTTGCTTGTCTGTAAAGCTTTTGATTTCTCCGTCAAATCTAAATGAGATCCTTGCCGGGTAGAGTAATCTTGGTTGTAGGTTCTTCCCTTTCATCACTTTAAGTATATCATGCCACTCCCTTCTGGCTTGTAGAGCTTCTGCTGAGAAATCAGCTGTCAACGTTATGGGAGTTCCCTTGTATGTTATTTGTCGTTTTTCCCTTGTTGCTTTCAATAATTTTTCTTTGTCTTTAATTTTTGCCAATTTGATTACTATGTGTCTCGGCGTGTTTCTCTTTGGGTTTATCCAGTATGGGACTCTCTGCGCTTCCTGGACTTGGGTGGCTATTTCCTTTCCAATGTTAGGGAAGTTTTCAACTATAATCTCTTCAAATATTTTCTCTGGTCCTTTCTCTGTCTCTTCTCCTTCTGGGACCCCTATAATACAAATGTTGTTGCATTTAATGTTGTCCCAGAGGTCTCTTAGGCTGTCTTCATTTCTTTTCATTCTTTTTTCTTTAGTCTGTTCTGCAGCAGTGAATTCCACCATTCTGTCTTCCAGGTCACTTATCCGTTCTTCTGCCTCAGTTATTCTGCTATTGATTCCTTCTAGTGTAGTTTTTTTCAGTTATTGTATTGTTCATCTCTGTTTGTTTGTTCTTTAATTCTTCTAGATATTTGTTAAACATTTCTTGCATCTTCTCAATCTTTGCCTCCATTCTTATTCCAAGGTTCTGGATCATCTTCACTATCATTATTCTGAATTCTTTTTCTGGAAGGTTGCCTATCTCCACTTCATTTAGTTGTTTTTCTGGGGTTTTATCTTGTTCCTTCATCTGGTATATAGCCCTCTGCCTTTTCATCTTGTCTATCTTTCTGTGAATGTGGTTTTTGTTCCACAGGCTGCAGGATTGTAGTTTTTCTTGCTTCTGCTGTCTGCCCTCTGGTGGTTGAGGCTATCTAAGAGGCTTGATGGGAGGCTCTGGTGGTGGGTAGAACTGACTGTTGCTGTGGTGGTCAGAGCTCAGTAAAACTTTAATCCACTTGACTGTTGATGCGTGGGGCTGGGTTCCTTCCCTGTTGGTTGTTTTGCCTGAGGCAACCCAACACTGGAGCCTACCTGGGCTCTTTGGTGGGGCTAATGACAGACTCTGGGAGGGCTCAAGCCAAGGAGTACTTCCCAGAACTTCTGCTGCCAGTCCTTGTCCCCACGGTGAAACAGAGCCACCCCCTGCCTCTGCAAGAGACCTTCCAACACTAGCAGGTAGGTCTGGTTCAGTCTCCCCCGGCGTCACTGCTCCTTCCCCTGGGTCCTGGTGCGCACACTATTTTGTGTGCGCCCTCCAAGAGTGGGGTCTCTGTTTCCCCCAGTCCTGTCGAAGTCCTGCAATCAATTCCCACTAGGCTTCAAAGTCTGATTCTCTATGAATTCCTCCTCCCGTTGCCGGACCCCCAGGTTGGGAAGCCTGACGCGAGGCTCAGAACCTTCACTTCAGTGGGTGGACTTCTGTGGTATAAGTGTTCGCCAGTCTGTGAGTCACCCACCCACTAGTTATGGGATTTGATTTTACTGTGATTGCGCCCCTCCTACCGTCTCATTGTGGCTTCTCCTTTGTCTTTGGATGTGGGGTATCTCTTTTGGTGAGTTCCAGCGTCTTCCTGTCGATGATTGTCCAGCAGCTAGTTCTCCCGTTTTCTGACTTTATAAAAATGGATCCTTTTAAAAAAAATTTTTTTTTATTGAGATACAGTTGCTTTACAATGTTGTGTTAGTTTCTGCTGTAGAGTGAAGTGAATCAGCTATATGTGTCCCTCCCTCTTGGACCTCCCTCCCCAGCCATCCCACCCATCTCGGTCACCACAGAGCACAGAGCTGAGCTCCCTGTGCTATACAGCAGGTTCCCACTGGCTACCTATTTTACACATGGCATATGACCACCCTTCAGATATTTGAAAACTTCTCTCCTCCACAGCAAATCATCTCATTTTCCTATATTTGTTTTTGGTAGTTCTACCTTTAAAGCAACTAATACGTTTGAGCCTTTTGAAAGTATCTGTAATAGAAAAATTAAATAATTGATCTTATCAATGTGAAGAAGCCTGTATAAGATTATTTATTTGTCTGTTCTAAAGTTTCGTTTGGTTTTATATGTGTATTTGGATGAGGCTGTCGTTTTGAGGTTTGGGAGAAGATGTTCTGTGGGGGATATGTTGGATATTGGGAAGAAATTTGGGGTTCTGGCCCCTTTAAGGCACTGAGTTGATTCAGGAGAAAGGGCTATTAGCACATAAGGTAGGAGTGAGCTGAAGACCAAGCATGTTTTGTATTGATCTAAAATGAGAAACTCAGGCAGTGAGAAAAGAGGGGAGAAAGGAAGGCAGACAGGATAGTTGCTCCAAAGATCCGCTAGAGAATGGCCTGGAAGCCATGAAATAATAACTGTGCTCCCAAAGCAACAGGGAGAGAGAAGGCACTCACCCACACCTACCCCTGAAACGTAATTGGACCCTCTAGGAATAGGTGGGATCAGGAACTCTACTGAGCTCTAGGACAGGCTGGAGATGAAAGTTGAGAGCTTTTCTGCAGCTATTAAGGAAATACGTTTTGAGAGGGTTAAGATATTTAATGTGAACATAGAACTTTTTGAGGTAACTTTAACTTCTGGGGCTTCATATGCTTATAAGATAAATATAGATTTTAGTTAATCATTTGCTATCTGGACAGATATAGATCCAGTAAACTGTATCATATGTTATATCCCCTGTTTTAGTAGAGTTCAAGGAGCACTTGACTCGGGGTCTGAAAACTTGAGTTCAAGTGAATGCAGGAAGTCATGCGATCTTTCTGAGTACAGTTTCCTTCCTTGTAAAATAAGACTTCAATCTATAACAATTCTGCCTTCCTCTTGTGTTTCTTGCAAGAATTAAATGGAAATAAAAGCACACTTGGTAAAATACTAGTTCTATAGGAATATACTGTTATTCCCTGGTGTATGCCTGAAGCAGGCGGTGCCTTGTTCTAAACTACCTTAAATGCGAGCGACCCTTGACCGTGGTGTGGAAGCAAGCTGGACAGTCCTTGTGCAAGAGGAGTTAACACATCTCCAAGAGGGGCCTTGCATAAAGTCTACCGAACCCCTACAACCTCTCCCTAACACAGGATGCTTCAGTGAGGTTGCTACGTTACCTCCCTTGTGTGGCATTATGCTGCCACTTGCTCTGGCCCTCCGGCTGACTCTCCAAGGGGCCCTCTGTCACACCTGCAGTGCACGAGTTCCGCCACTAGGGGGCACTGTAGGTCCCATGAAGTCCCTACCCCACCTCTCTTCCTAGCTACCCTTCAAGGATGCAGAACCACATCAACGGCACCACACTTTCCAGTGACCCAGAGATCATATATTTATAGAGCACCCAAACCACTTTTCCTCCGGTGCCAAGCTCTGCCTTTAACTTGCTCCATCAGCTCCTGCAGTACAGTACAGCTCCTCCCATGGGACCTCTGCTTTCTGGCTTGCCTGTTAAACATTAAAATCTGCCCTGAGGCTAAGCTCTTCAAGACACATGATTTAAGCTTTTCTTTCAGGTAATTAGATATTGTTCTACAAATAGGGCTGTTCTCTCTGAAAGATGAGCAGCAATTTATTTCCTCTGCCCTCTCCTTAAACTTAAACTGAACTGTAAAACATGGCCATTTGATTGTTTAGTGCAATCAGGAGATTATTCTGCAGGAGGAACAGATATCCATCTTCTTGCTAACGCTAAGCTTGTTCAGGCATTCCTTACTGGCTGCTGTGAAGACGGCGGACAGCTGTGCTTAATCCCTCTTGTTCTTTTGAAAGGTGGACTCCGCGGTGTTTTATTGTTCTCCATGCTTCTGTAATCATCGCCTAAGTAACCAATTACTAGGTACATTAACATACCTTCACCCTTGGTGGAGGAATATTTTTATTATCCCCATCTTTCTGATAAAAAGATGATGCCAGGAAGTCAGGCTATTTGCCGAAGCTAAACAAGTAGGTGAATATGGGGGAGCCACACAGCGAACCCAGCTCTTTGGTCCTCAGATCCCGTAAAACTGTGTACTGTCTGATAAACCCAACATCAGATGAAAAGAGGGAATGCAAGATGATGCAGGATTCATACACAGATTCAGTGAGGATTCCTTACAGCTCTTGATGAAGTACCGTGAGACCTTCTAAACTGTTCTCTGATCCAAGGGGCCCTTATGCATAGTGGGAGGAAGGACCCTTTCTGGAAATTGCTTCTTTTCTTGTGCAGGGGGCCGGGTCTTCCCTCATCCTCAAGACTGTGCCCAGCATTTGATGAACGGAGACACTCTGAGCGGGGTTTACACCATCTTCCTCAATGGAGAGCTAAGCCGGAAGTTACAGGTGTACTGCGACATGACGACCGACGGGGGTGGCTGGATTGTAAGTACCTGCGGCTGTTCTCCATGCCCACCAGCATCATTGATGCTTCAGTCCACCTGGCTCAGCACCCATCCATCCACACTTCACCATCCTCTGGCCATCCTTTCACCCACTCCCCTCATGCCCAACCTGGGGCTTTGCATTGTCCTCAGGGCCTTGCTCAGCAGCCCATAGGTTTGGTGAAGCACAGGAAGGAATAAGAATATCGAGGCTGCAGTGGCCTAGCCCAGTGAGGAAGCCCCAGGAAAACGGCTCCTTCTGTGGGGATAGTTCATGCAGGAGGGAAAGGGAGTAGTGGCTCAGAGAGGCCCAGGGGTCTTGCCTGATGAAGACTGCGGAAATAATAAAGAAATAGAGGAGATGAGTCCCCTGCAGGAGGAGGTGAGTCTCCATGGGGAGATGATTAGGATCTTTCTATTGGAGAATTGCATATGGCGGAGCAGATGAGGGGCAGAACCCGGATAGCCCCCTCTAGTTACAAAGGCCACCCCTGTCCCCATCCTTCCCTGGCCTCTCTGGTTCTCCCCAGAGCTGTCATAGCCTTCAGGGAGGAGAAGCGGTGGGGAAAAGAGAGACACCATTTCCTGTCACCACCCTCCTCCCATGTCTGATAGGGCAGTACAGAAAGAAGCGGAAGGGCAGCCTGGCGAATGGCCTCACACATCAGTACAGGCCACTACGCAGATGGGCGAGTTCCGGCAGCCTGGCCTGCAAGCAGAGCAGCATTAGCTCAGGCAGTGCAGATGGAAACCCAGCCCCTCCACCCACCCTCCTCCTGCAGATCCCTCCTCTAGCACCAACACACAGCGCTGGATTTTTCACAGTGCAAAATGGATAGCTGTTGAATGGAGTTAAATGGTGGCTGTGCTCATAACAGCCACTCTTGGGAAGCATTTTCTTTTATGTTTCTGACATATTTGTGCCTTCTTCTTAAAGCATAATTGGAGATTGAAGTCGAGGCTGATGTATTGGAGGGTAAATGAAATTAGCACTTAAACAGCTCGGAAAGTGAATGATATGCAATTGCTTTGCCTGAAATAGGATGATGACAGTTCCTAGCTGATCTGAAGTTGGTCCCATTCTTTTGGTGAGAAATGCTTTCTAGTGCATTCTGTGGTGCAAAAAGATTAATTTGAGAGCCAAGCCTATTTCCCTTGACTAGTTGGGGGCTTCATATCCTTTCTACATTGCAGGGGTGCAAATAAGTGTCAACATTACACCCTGGCCTATTCATCAAGCGCCCCTGCGCTTCACAGAAGGGCTCTGAGCATCTCCTACGACTGCTGTGCAAATACCGAGCTCCGTACTGCAGTGGCGCTTATCTGAGAATCTTTGTCACTGCAGATATAAAACCCAGTTATAGCAGTTTTACTCGTTAGAGTTTACTTTCCTTAGCATTTTCTTCATTCCCCCTCTTTCTCTTCACAGGTATTCCAGAGGCGGCAGAATGGCCAAACTGATTTTTTCCGGAAATGGGCTGAGTACCGCGTTGGCTTCGGGAACCTGGAGGATGAGTTTTGGCTGGGTAACGCCTCTTTTTTGATTCCCTTGGAATGCAGCTCGGGCTCTTTGTCCATCTCTCTCCTTTCTGTGTCCACCTGGGATTATCAGAAACCCTGTGTCCGTTGAGAAGCTGACAGCTCGTGAATTGCTTTCAGTACCTCTTGCTCTGTTAGGCTCCACTATTGATCTGTTTCTATCATGGTGTGGTGTTTTCCTCTTTGCTCTGTCTCTTCCCATCCTCATTAATAGTCTCTTATGCTGATGGGTCTTGACATGAGGCAACTTTTACAAACGGGGAGAGCTGCCTGGTGAGGGAAGGGGGCAGAGGGGGCAACAGGATGGCTGGTCATCTCTCAGAAGCCAGGCACCAGCCAGGCAGCCTGCAGGTCAGAAGAGAAATGAGGCAGTCACTCAGCTCTAGTTCCTTGGAAGAATGTTATTACTGACTTGGGACGGGAAGGGAAAAAATGAAAATGACATTAGAGGTGACCAGCAATTTCCTAGAGGTCTGACACAAGCAGGAGGTGTAGATTGAGAACTGAACTGGTGTGAGAAGATAAACACGCACCTGACCCAGGCAGATGGCAGTGGAGCCAATCCCAGAAAGTAGTAAATTTATTTTTCCCTGCATCTCCCTCTTGGTTGGATTTTCACAGTGATTATAAAGGGAGGCAGGGGAAAGGCGGATAATTGTGTTCTGTATTCGTGGTCTCCTCTCTCTCTCCCCTGTCACTATCCCACTTAGCCTCAACGTCTTTCTCCTGGACGCTCATATAACAACCCCTAACTGGCCTTCCTGCCTCCTGGACCACCCATTGTCCACATGGCCAGGAGAATCATCTCCCTCACGCCAAAATCTGAGCAACGGCTAACCCCATTTGTAGAACTTTTAAACCACTCCCCATCACCAGCACGTGAAGACTAAACACCTTAGCTATGGTACAAGGCCCTCCTCTTGGGCCTGCTCCCCACCACCAAGAGCCCTGCTCCTCTTCCCTACACCTCCCAACCAACACCAAACTCCAAACGCTTTTTTTATGGAAGTATAGTTGATTTACAATGTTTCAGGTGTAGAGCAAAGTGACTCAGTTATATATATATATATATATATATATATATATATATATATATATATATATATATATATATACACACACACACACACACACACACATACTTTTTAAGATTCTTTTCCATTATAGGTTATTACAAGATATTGAATATAGTTCCCTGTGCTATAAGTAGGTCCTGTTGTTTATCTATTTATATATAGTAGTGTGTATCTGTTAATCCCAAATTCCCAATTTATCCCTCCCCACCCCAAACTCCAAACCCTTAGAATCACTAATGTTTCCTCTGCAAGGAACGCTCTGCCATCCAACTCTCCCCCTCCCCCATACACCTTGCTGTGCTCTGTGCATATTCAAAGTCCCAGCTAACCTCTTCTTCCTCCATAGGACCTATCCTACCCATTTTTCTCACCCTTTGCCTGTGGGAGAATTAGCTACTTTCTCTTTTGTGGTCCAAATCAGCGTCCATTTTCCTTTCTGTCTCTCTTGACTATACTATGTAAACTTCTTTCAGGGCTGGGACCAAACCATATTCATTTCTAACCTCATTACTTATCACAGTGGCTGGGGATAGTAGGTACCTAAAGAGTAGATAACAATCAATCAATCAATCACTTGATAAGAATTTATTGAGTGCCTATTAGATGCCCAGATCTGTATTTGCTGTTGAACATAATAAAAAATATAAGGTAAAAATCACATAAAAACATTGAAAGAGGGCTTCCCTGGTGGTGCAGTGGTTGAGAATCTGCCTGCCAATGCAGAGGACATGGGTTCGAGCCCTGGTCTGGGAGGATCCCACGTGCCGCGGAGCAGCTGGGCCCGTGAGCCACAACTACTGAGCCTGCGCGTCTGGAGCTTGTGCTCCGCAACAAGAGAGGCCGCGGCGGTGAGAGGCCCGCGCACCGCGATGAGGAGTGGCCCCCGCTCGCCGCAACTAGAGAAAGCCCTCGCACAGAAACGAAGACCCAACACAGCCAGAATAAATAAATAAATAAATAGCGTTCCCTTTAAAAAAAAAAAAAAAAAAAAAAACATTGAAAGAGAAATCAAGTAAATCAGAAAATATCCTTACCTTCTAAGAGTTTACAAACAGCTTGGGAGATAAGTATAAAGCACAGGAATCAATGCACCGATAGCAGACAGTGCTCATGTTTCCCAAACCTCAGCTACGGTACACCACGTTCACAATTTTTACCATATCTGGGAAATATCTGAACTACCACGCACTTGAATTTTCTATATCTCGCTTGTTTTTTTAAAGAAATCTACTGTTTTGTGAAAGAAACTTTACAGCAGTGCCAAAAATGGAAAGCTAGTCATCATGTGCCATAAATAAAAGGGAGTCTCAAAAATAAACTCAATGAAAAGAAAACAGTATATATATTATTAAATGCCAGTTGTTGCTGTGTTGGTGGTACTAAAAATGGAGATTAGAAAGTGTTGGGTGTAAACCACAAAGTACAAGATCCAAACTGAGACTGAGAGTTACCGTTAGGATCAGGGTTAAAGTTTCCCCTTAATCTATTAAGAAAAAGAGAGAATTTGGAAATATCTTTCTCCCTACATGTTCAAAGTTATTTAGTCCTTATTCCCCAACTACTTCTCATATCATCAGAGATGCCCTCCCACATTGGGAAACACTGTACTAATCTATGAGCTACTGACAAGAAGGCTGCAGATACTCAGAGAAGGAAGAGTCAGCTTCCTGGAGAAGGCATTGAGGGATGAGTAAGAAGAATGCAGGAGGGAAGCACACAAGAAAAGAGGGAAGGCAGGGATCCTTTTGACATGTGCAAACGGGACAATGGAAAATCCATCCAACCAGAGCAAAGATGCAGCTCAGGGAAAGAAGAAAATGAGGTAAGATGGGTTGAACAAAGGCACGTTGTGGTACCTAAAGTGGGGAAGAGAAGGTTTGACTCAACGCCATATGTAATAGGGAGCCGGGGAGGGCTCTTAAATAGAAGCACGGCCTGGTGATGTGTAGTTCGGTGACAATACTCAGGTTAGGGGTAACACTCTGACCCATGGTTTATGTTGTAAGTTGGGTTCCCTAGAAGCAAAGCCTGAGACAGGGATTCTTGTTCAAGTGATTTATCAGAGGAGTGCTCTCAGACGGGGAATGAGGGAAGTAGCATAGAGCAGGGGGAAATGTTCAACAGTGTGATCTTGGTGGGAGACTAGCTTCAGTATGATCCTCAGGGAAGCTCTGGATCATGAATTGCTCCTCAGAGTTGGTCCCCAATGGGGCAAGGGGGCTGGGATTTGGTACCTCCACATCAGGTATTGATGGAGGTTTGCCCCAAGGCATGGGGGAGGGAGCAGGTAACTTCCAGAGTAGAGCAACTCCTGTCTGGTCAAGGGCAATGATCCAAGAAGGAGGCAGCTGTGAGTTGTTAGCAGCTGGGGGCTATGTCCACTGTCCAATTAAAGGGCATCTGGACTGTCTGTGATCTAACCAAACTCTCCAGATGTGTGTTGGCTCCTATTTCCACTTGCCTTCGAAGGACCATTTTTCCCCCTCTTACAATTCTCTCTTCTCTCTACTTCTTCATTGAATTTTCCCCTATGCATCTTATACTAGAAAACATGCTGTAACATCTCCCTTCTTCAAAATAAAAACAGTACAAAATAAAAAAATAAAGGGCATCCGGGCAGGGCACCACCAGGATCCACCATATCCACACAAGCACAAGTCTAGGGTAACAACAACCTGGCACATAGCAAATAGCAAACAGCTTTCAACATATAACTTAACATAAAGCTTGAACTCTCAAACAGGACAGGGAAACAGAAAGATTGAGGAGACCCTCAGCCAGTCATTTCACTTCTCTGGACTTCAGCCTCCTTTTCCACAACACAAAGAGACTAGCCTAAGTAATCTCTAGATTCCCTTCCATCTCTGCAAATTTTTTTATTCTAAGTCATGGTATACTCTGATAGATATCAAGTGTCACAGTAAAGCAAGAGGACCCCAGTTCAGTAAGCAGGTAGAAATTAGGAGGACTCAAAGATCACCAGCAATGCGAGGCGTGTGGTTCAAAGTCTGGGCAGGTAGTCAAAATCAGAAAGTCCCAGAGCACAGCCATCCAGGGCAAAGAGACAAGAAAATACATATGAGAAAATATCACCAAGGAAGATCTGGGCTCTGCCTAACTCTGGACTCACGGGGTCTGCACCTTACAAGAATCTATTAGACCAAGGCCTGGGAAGCTTAGAGGCCAAGGAGAGAGTGGGTGAGGGAGGGTAACTGCCCAGAAAGACGAGTGAAGACGTAGCAGTGCAAGATATAGCAAGTAGACTAGAGAGAAAAGAACTGGAGTTAGGAGACAGGTGACAATATTCTCTGACCCAGTTATGGGAGCCTCAGGAGGGCTGGAGGCTGAGAGAACAAGGGGCAGTGTAATTAAACGTGGACGGAACCCCCTCCCAGGCTACTAGGAGATGGTAGGATATCCTGGACCCCGAGGGCCTACTGTGAATTACTCTGATCAGTCTTTCTACCTCTTGCTTCCTATCACTCACACCAAAGAATTCACAGCCATGTGATGCCTCTTGTCATCTTCAACTAACACCATGGTTTGCAGTGGGAGGTGGCGGGGGACAGGGCCCGGAATCCTGAGGCTCGGGGCTTGTCCGGTACTGGGTCATGACTAGATGGTAGGACCCCTGAGCTGACCTGCGGTGGGAACTCATCAGCAGAACTGGTCTGGTCTTTTTGCAGGAGGAAATTCAGTCTGGTAGGGTCTGTTTGATAACAACCTGGGAAGGACTGAAGGCAAAAGCAATCCCAGTACCCCTCCTCTTTCCCAGAACATCTGTTTTGAGGCCACAGTCGCATTTTGCCTCCCATTTCCAAAGCCACTGAGGCCAGGCTGACTGCGTTCTCTGCGCTTCTCCACAGGGCTGGACAACATACACGGGATCACGTCCCAGGGCCGCTATGAGCTGCGCGTGGACATGCGTGACGGCCAGGACGCCGCCTTCGCCTACTATGACAAGTTCTCGGTCGAGGGCAGCAGAAGCCTGTACAAACTCCGCATAGGAGGCTACAATGGCACCGCAGGTACCTTGGCCCCGAGCAGCCCCCGAGGGCAGTGGGCCTGCAGCAGGACCGGGCCCCCATGTTCTAGGCCTGAGCTTCAGAATTCCCCGCTAGCCAAGGAGGAGGGCGGAGGGCTGGCGCACTGCCTCTGGTCCACACTGCCCCTCACCACTCAGGTGACCTGAAATCAATTTCTCAGGACTTCAGTTTCCTCATCTGGAAAATCTTAATAATGATGCCTGTCCTAGTTCACAGAGCAGTCAGGAAAAAATGTGATAAATAGAGCGAAAGTGCTTTTAAAGTTAACAAAAAAAAGTACAATGTGAGGGTGAAGGATTATTTTTCTCGTCTAGATTAATCAATATAGGCTCGTATCCAGTGACAGCATAATCATCTATTGTCTGGTAGAAATCTCCCCTGTAATGACATCTAGGAAAACCATCTTTGAACTAATAAAAATAAGACAGATCCCCCCATTCTGAGCTCTACTCCCCTCCATCAGCAGTCACCATAACACCTCCATCAAGGAGCACACAGCAGCTCTAAATGTTCCCCATGGGCCACATTCCTTTTCATTCCTCCACGAGAACCCCATACATGGTCATGTTTTCTGTACAGATTTTTATGGCACTTCCACTAAGTAGACCAAAACCATCTCTATAAGCTCTGTTGCATTAATAGTTTTATCAGAACATAACATCCAGTCTGCTTCTTAGGCTTTGCCAGTCCATTTTCAGGGTTCTCTTATAGCACATTTCCTAAAACCTGTTTTGCCAAATATTCCACTATCTGGTACATGGAGTTATTGGTCCTTTCATTAACTCCAATTATAGGGCTAAATGCTAGGATATAAATTTAGCAACATTTTTATAACTCTTGGAATTCAGAAGATCATCCAAGTGTTGCCTCTCCAACGACTGCATCTGCTCAGTTATTTCTCTGCTCAGCCAGGTACTGTTACTCCAAAGAGAAGACACACTTTCCCTTGTTCTTTTTCATATGGGAGATCATTCCCAATGGCAATCAGACCTGCCCGAAGTGCCCCAACAAAAGATCCAATTTACCACACTTTGGGCATAAAATAGCCATTGAAATGGAGTGTATTAAACAAAATATCAGACTAAATCATTGCAAAAATAACCTGATACCAACCACTCCCTAAGATTAGAATCGTGCCTGCAGAAAAGCAGTTCTTAGTTCTCCCACAGAAAGAGAAGCAAGCCCTCCCACTTCCTTACATGGCCTCCCTCCCTCCCTCCACCTCACCTGCTCCAGGCCTATGCTCTTACCTGTCTAACTTGGGCCCAGCTGCTGCAGCCTCTGTTGCAGCTCTATCTCGCTACCGGGCCCCATGGAGGTCATAACTGTTGGACTGCGTTCTACTGTCATGTCTCAGAGGCAAGTCCCACCAACAATTTGGCCAATCATCATAAAGTAATTGCAGTCTGACCTCTTATGTCATATATTCAGTTCATCTTCTTCAAAAGATGAGAAACTAGGCTTATGTAGGCTGCCCCCTTCTCTGGGCAACTTCACACAAAGGTTGTTCTTTCCAGATTGGAAGGTCTCCAGGGAGGAAAAGCCCATCCTCTCTCTGGCATTTACTATTGCCCAAGTTCCCTGGCCTTTATCTTATATGTTGCTCATTTTTACTGGCCCTTCTGGCAACAATCCATACCCATGGCCTCCAATTCCAAGTTCAGCCCCTTCTCCCATCTCCGTTGTTCTCAAGGCTACAAAAATCCAAGTCTCTAACCAGGATTCTAATTGGATTAGAACTGAAAATTCCAAGTCAAGTTATCAATAAAAGGTTGTTGAGCAACCCCTAAAAGTTCATTGTGTGAATTGTGAGGACTCAGAAGAAGCATAAGACATGACCTCTGCAAGAACTAAACATCCATTTACAAAAACAGACCATTAAGAAGCAACTCATCACAAAATGAATGGTACTCACTCCCAGTTTACTGGGCATTCAGAGAAGGGGGCTCTGGGTGGTTGAAAAAGGCTTCGTGAAGGCAGTGGCGTTTGACTGGGATCCTGATGGTAAAGGAAACATTCCAGGGAAGGAAAATCCTGGGAGAAAAATCACAAAAGGAGCAGTTACTGTGGAGGGAGGGAAAGTGCAAAGGGCCTGGCTGTCCAGGACAGGGTGTGAGTTCAGAAAGAATAAAAAAGAAAGTGGGTGGAGCCAGGCCCTGGAGAGCCTTAAAACCGAGGGGGCAGAGGAGTTCTGTCTTAATATGGTGGGCAGTGGAGAGCCACGGTGGGTCCTGAGTGACACAATGGATGTGGGGTTTTAGAAAGATCAAAGTGACAGCCATAAATAGGATAAAGTAAATCTGAGTGAAGGACAGAGAACAGCTGGAGCTGCTGCATTAATCCTGGTAGGAGATCATAGGAGACTTGACTGATGTTAGAAATTAAGAGAAAAGTACAAATCTGAATAGCAGTTTGAGAGAGAAAAACCAAGACTTAGATAATGTACTGATGTGCAGAAAGCACAACAGAGTGGAAGTGGGAGAGAACTGTTCCAAGGGAGTAATGAGGGCAGCTTCTAGATTACAGGGAGACAAGCAGGAGATGAGAAGGTAGGAACGTGGGTAGAGACAACATAGGGAATTGATGGTAAAGAAAGGGTCTTTAGAGAGTAGGATTAATTCAAGATTTTTTAAGGCAAAGGATATGATTATGAGTTAGGGTGAGAGGAGATGAAAACCCTAATATATATATATATATATATATATATATATATGTATGTATGTATGTGTGTATATATATATATATATATATATGAAAAAAGGAAAAAATAAGAAATCTTTTCTGCCTTCTCCAGGACCTGGAAGACATGGGAAAGCATGAGTTGCAGGTAGTGGGATTAGCTCTGGGTGGACACAAAGCCTGGGTTTTTAGAGACTAGGAGGGGGAAATGAAAAAGATGGGATAGAAATCATGACATATGGACTTAGGGACCCAACTGGCCTGAAGGAATCAGGCTTCCCCATAAAACAAAGATCATCTTCCTAAGAGTTAAGTTGTGGCCAGAAGCACTTGGAGGCATTGAGTGGCCACTGTGAGTGTGGACTCGGAAGCCACAGGATCACAACTATGACCTATCCTGGCTTAAAGTGACCTCAGAAGCATCTAAGACAACACTCATTCAGTAGCGTGAGCCCCTTCACAACATTTCTAACCACAAATCCTGCCAAAAGTTTGGCCAGTAGGTATAAATTAATTACAGTTTGATACCTCACTCACCTCAAATACTCAATTCATATGAGTCCCCTGCATAAAATCCCAACAAGAGAACACCCAGCCTCTAAAAACAGAGATCTCTCCATATCTCCAAATAGTATATACCATTTATAAACAGCTCTAATATTTAGCTAATTTCTCCTCATATATTTAGCCCAAATATGCCACCTTGCAGTCTCTGCCTACTGATCCTCATACTTTCCCAAAGAGTTTTTGTTTTGGGGGGGATTGTTTGTTTGTTTACTCAATAGTCCATCAAATATTTGGAGTCAGTGATAATGGACACTGTCTCCCCCTTCAAGCCTGCTCTTCCCCAAGATACAGCCCTGGTTTCCCCAACCACTTCTCCTCCGACATGGTTAGGATTTTCTTATCATCCTGTTTCCTATGGACAGGAACTCTAGTTAGCTAATGCCCCTCTTCACATGTGGCCCCAAGTTCTGAACAGGGGGATATTGGGTGTGAGCTGACTGGGCCTGATGAGCCATGGAGAAAGCCAGGCTGTACGGTGGTGACCCGGACTGGCCCAGGTCGCCATGGTTCATCTCTGTCTCCTCTGAGACAAAAGGAGCCGTGAATGTCTGTGTCCCAGTGCTGGCATGAAAGAAACAGACGGGGATGGTGGGGTGGAGCTGAGTGGACAGAGTTCTGAGCAGAAGGCCAGGGGAATGAGGCACAGTAAGTCCGCTACATACAAACGAGTTCCATTCCGAGAGCGCATTCGTAACTCCCATTTGTTCGTTAAGTCCAACAAAGTTAGCCTAGGTACCCAACTAACACAGTCGGCTACATAGTACTGTACTATAACAGGTTTATAATACTTTTCACACAAATAATACATAAAAAACAAACACACACAAAAATAAACATTTTTAATTTTATAGTACAGTACCTTGACAAGTACAGTAGTACAGTACAACAGCTGGCATACAGGGGCTGGCATCGAGTGAACAGGCAAGAAATAAAGATACTATGCTACTGTACTCTATACAGTACTGTGCAGTAAAGTACACAAAAGCACAACTACTTGGAGAGGATGCACGCACGTGACAATGTACGCCAGACATGTGAACTAACTTATGTGACTGGACGTGCAAACACACGTTCGCATCTTTGAAAGTCTGCAACTTGAAGGTTCATATGTAGAGGACTTACTGTAATGAGCTGGGGAGAGCAGCCCGGAAGTAGTGGACCCAAGGGGTAGGTGGAGTAAGAGCTCAGTGCAGCCAGGCTGAGGAGCCAGAGAGGAACAGAGAGGTGAGTGGAAGGTCTCTTAAGCAGACGCCAGGTTTGTTGGACATGGGTCAAATGTCCAGAACATCCTGACAAAAGAACAACAGGTTGGACGGCCTCATGAATGTGTCTTTTTTCCAGGGGACTCCCTCAGCTATCATCAGGGCCGCCCTTTCTCCACAGAGGACAGAGACAATGATGTTGCAGTTACCAACTGTGCCATGTCATACAAGGGGGCTTGGTGGTATAAGAACTGCCACCGGACCAACCTCAATGGGAAATACGGGGAGTCCAGGCACAGCCAGGTGGGTGAAGCTCTGCCGCTGCATGAATGACCCAGAGCCGTGCAGCCCACGTCCCTTGGCTTTATGTTCTAAGTACACAGGTGGGTCTTATATTTCCCTTTTAAAAAGATACACTCAGAGTGTTGAGAAAGGACTCTCATAAAGAGGAAAGTAATGCAGACACTGGGATAAGAGCAGGACAGAGTCGAAGCCAGAGGACGAAAAGGGAGGCACCTGGACTCAGGAGCTGGAACTCACCCCAGAGATGCCCTTGACAACCAGTCAAGTCCCATTTCATTTTCTCATCTAGCATATCCCATGAAAAGCTCATCAAGTTCAGGGACAGCTTCAGAGGCTCAGCTTCATCCAAAGAAGTGTCCTAGGAAGGGAGAGATCAGAAATAGCAGTGTAAACGGGACTGTCTTTCCCCATTAGAGACCACAAGTCCATAGGCTGGGTTGGGTGATAGGGTGACCAACTGGGCCAACTGGGACCTCTCCAATTTTAGCACTGAAAGGCTAGCAGCCAGGGCACCCCTTAGTCCTGGGCAAACCCAGATGGTTGGTCACCTGATAGGTGGAAACCACCTGACTCTCCCATCAGGAGTGAGCAGTCAAACACAGTTATGCTCTTCGAAATGCTTCTATACTGTTGGGAATTTGAAATTCAACACTAGTTACTGGTGCGTGCAAATCCTGAAAGCCAAAACCAGAAAGCCAGCAATAAGGAATGACCTGCAACACATTCCCACTATAGACCCAGGCCACTGGCAATGTCTAAAGAGAAAAGCTAGAAAAAAATCTCTGCTCTTTTGCCCTTTTTGGGAACTCAGCCACAAGCTTCATGTTAATGGAAAATGACTAAATGCACATCTTGGATTCTCCACTCTCATCATCCCCTATCTTTTCAAGCTGGCAGTTCCGTTGAGGGGGTAGGGGTGATCTGACATGCTTATCTTTCTCCTTCCCAGGGGATCAACTGGTACCATTGGAAAGGCCACGAGTTCTCCATCCCCTTCGTGGAAATGAAGATGCGCCCCTACAGCCACCGTCTCATGGCGGGGAGGAAACGGCGGTCCTCGCAGTTCTAAGCAGTGGGCGGCTGCAAGCCAACTGACCTTTTCTGTCATTTGTTTGTATTTTATAATATGAAACAAGGGGTGGGGGACATAGTAATGCTTTGCAACATATTAAGAGCGTTTGAAGGAAGCAGGATGTAGCAGGAATCAGCTGAGAATCAGCAGCTCATGGTTTCTGCTGCCCCTGGGCCTGACCTCTGTCTCCATGCTCCCTCCTACCCAGTCATCCTTAACCTGCCTCTCTTTTCCCACCAAGGAGGAAAAGTGAGACGTTTTCTTAAAAGACCAATTCAAAGGCAAATCCTGGAGTCAGACTCTGTGACGGTGACAGGCATGTGCCTTCTTTGCTGCCCTCCTTCTGAGATGCCCTTCACTTCCAGGTATTGTGCTCTGGTCACTGCCTTGGATGGCCAGGTTCTCACCTCAGCCCAGAGAAGAGGCCTCAGCAAGAAAGCTTTGCCAACAAGTCCCCTTAAAAGGAAACAGATTAACCTCACCCTGTCCCAATAACCCAAGGCCTTTCTAACCGGCCAAAGATTATCATCTGACACTCTTACTCTTACCAGCCAAGTGTCCTCTGTCACCTTTCAAGAGTAGTGGCCTCTTTTCCAGCCAACCTATCCTTTGCCCACTTCCATCCTAACCCTTAGACCCCCTATGGCCCCACAAGCGCAACCACTGTTTTGGATTCTAGCTCCCAAGGTGTTGCCTGCCCCTGGCCTGGGCTGCATAGCAGTTGTGTACCTAGGGGTCATAAGTCCCTGCCCCTCCCTCGGGTCACAGACAGCAACTTTCTTTGAAGATGGGAGGGGGAGACAGTTGTGGTTTGTAGCACTTTGGGGTCAGGCATGGAGGAAAGGACAGAAGAAATAGAAATCAGGGCCCCCGCCACTGAGATGACCAGTTCCACGGGGAACACAGATCGCACTTAGCTCCATTTCCTCTATTTCTGGTCCTATTTGTCATGGATTTTTTTTTTCCTGAATTGCAAACGTAAGGCCTCATTCCTGTCTTCAGCCAGGCTCTCCTTGGGGGGCGGGGGGGGGTGCTTAATAAGAGTCAGAAGAAGTTATATGACCAGCCAGCCATTCCCCTGACTGACAATCCTTGGGAAGAGGTGGAATTTTAGGGTTTTGGTTTCAGTTTTCTCCTCTTTTTTGGTCCTGTGAGAAACAGGAATGACCTCCTTAATGAGGTGAGCTCATGAGAAGCCTTTCTCCATCTTCTTTTATTATTCTGCCTTTGAGAGGAAAAATGAAAAGTGCCAGCGGAAATAACATCTAGAAATCCAAAGGTGAAGAGGGGAGGAGTGCGGGCCTACCTCCCATTTTATGAGATGTGCTCTCTTCACTGGCATGATTTGATTTTTAAACCCAAGAGAGCTGGAGGCTCTAAAAGCCATGACCCTTCAACTTCTCCAATCAAATGCCAGCTGCAGGCATCCCTGCAGCATCTGCTAAAATCCATGCCCGGTCTCCCCAGCTGCCTTTTCCCTTTCCTCTCCTTTTCCTTAAGGCCCCAGTTCTGTTTTTCGTAATGCCCACATTTAGTCAAACTGGGGCATCCTGGGCCTTTCCCAACCAATCACGGGATGAGCCTGAGAGTTGGAAATTTTCTAATGGAAACATCCACAATCTAACCAAGCTCTCTTAACCAGGAAAGGAGAGTCCCTCAGACTGACAACCACACTTCTGAGGTTATGAGGATGGAGTCAGCTGCCACTTGCACTCTCCCTTTAGCAGACCCTCAAGGCCTTGTTCACTGCCATGGTGTGGATGTGACTGCCGGACCAGTGTTGGAAACGGAGGTTCCATTTCTCAGTTCACCATGGGCTTCAAAAAACTAGGGGAAGGAAGAAGAGACAGAAACAATCCTTTCAAGAAACCCGTTAATTAAATAAGATTTAGATAGGGAGTGGGACACCAATGAACAGTAGGAAGCATGTTGAAGGAGGAACCTGGCGTCTCAGGAATAGGCCCAGCTCTGCCACTTTGTTGGCACTATGACATCAGGACAGTTGTTTCACCTCTCAGGGCCTCAGTTTCCTCACCTGTTGAAAGAAAGTTTAGACTAGAATGGTTTCCCTTTCAGTTTTGACAGTCAGAAAGGCTAGTCTTTGATCTGAAAATGGAAATTTGCATTGGTGAGAGAGCACAATCAAGTAATGAAAATTCACCAGAAGCCCTGCTTTATGAAAGACAGGAAGAGAGAGACAGACAGAGAGAAGGAAGGAAGGAAGGAAGGAAAGAAAGAAAGAAAGAGAGAAAGAAAGAAAAAGGAAGGAAGGAAGGAAGGAGGAAGGAGGAAGGAAGGAAGAAAGAAGGAAAGAAAGAAGGAAAGAAAGAAAGAAAGAAAAAGAAAGAAAGAAAGAATCAGAAGTCATCAGTCAAATATACACACAAGTGTACGGCACACGCGCACACACACACACACACACACACAAGAAAACATTGCAGAAAAGACTGTGCCAAATAAGTGGCTGAACTCATTTTGTCCATAAAAGCAGAACCCAGGGACCTAGTGCCAGTACAGCCCACCTCATCAAGGGAACTGAAACGGAAAAAGATTATGAGTCTCCATGTTGTCAATTCAGGTGAAAGCCAAGAAACATCAGTGGAAACCAAAATCTGTCTTTTATTGGAATCATTTTACCCTATGGAACATTTTTATAAATAGTATCAGCAGCATTGCCTAGATTCATGTTAAAGACTTTTAAGGCTAGAAAGGAACTTCAAAGATTAGCTCACCCAACATTCTATAAAAGGATTTATAGATTCCTTTTATTAAGTAGAGTGATTTTCTCACAAATTTTCACCATTTTTAAAAGACACTGTGCCCCATTACCTCCCCAAGGCCCATGGTCAACTTGACTCAAAGCTTCATAACTAGACTCATGCATTCCTGCTTATCCTGTTCCTCCAAGTACCCGTGCTCTTCCCAAGGGTGGATCCAGTAAGCAATACTCACAAAGCACTCACCCTCACACACCAAAGTTTCCCTCAAGGGACTCAGAGGGAATAGAAGTGGACCCTGGTCAGAGGCAGTTAAACTGCAGACACATCAGGATGCGTATTTAGAAAAAAAAAAAACAACCCTACCACCAATGACTGCAATACACTCACTGCCTAGACCTAAGATCCAGACAGTTTCTTCTTTTTGCATTTCCCCATCAGATAATTTCCAACCCAGTAAACTCACATTCTCCAGGATTATATCTGGAAGGTGAAGGGGCGGGGGTAGGGGGGAGATGACAAATCTGTGGAAAATTCCTGCTGGCCTTTAGACAGATTTAACTGGAGGAGGGAGACTTGCTAAGTGTGACCACTGGGGCATTTACAACCCCCAGTCACCTACTGACAGTGGGGTTGAGGATACCCAGTGCCTCCAGGTTTTCAGGAGAACTCATACCAAACCAGGACCCAGGAAAACTGGCCAACAGATTTGTAAAAGAAACAACAACAAAAATGGCAGCAAGGAAATGCAAAGCAAACTTCCAGAAATAGTTAAATCCACCCTACCCTTCACCTACCAGCTCCCACTCCACTACTCATGGAGTAGCAAGACACCCAACACCTGTGCCCTCCCACCTGGGAAGCAACCAGCTCTCTGCACAGTGAAGCTGTTATTTCAAAGACAAACCTGAAGAACCAAGGTTGCCAATGAGCTCAATGCCAAATCAAACAATCCTTAATCACATTTACACCTTCAAAATCCAGTCCTAGAACTGAGCTGTAGGTTAAGGGACAAAAGGTCATTATGGAATTTTTTCAAAGAGCCCTTTTAAAAGCATCAGTTGAGAGAGGGTTTATGAGTTCCCCTTTGTCCTCTCCTCTAGAAGATAAATGGAACCTGTGAGAACAGTGGGTGCACCAAGCTGAGGGGGTTGAAATAGACTAGCTGGTGGCCTGGATTTGCAAATACCCCTTGGGCATGAAAACATTTTTCTTTTTCTTCTTTAACCTCCACCCAGAATTTCAGGAAAGGTGGAGCCACTTAACTCAAGATATGTGATTTTCTACACTTGCTTTCTTATCACCAGACTCCTACTCAATCTAATCCCTTACTTCCACTTCTTTCCCTCCAAAGGGGGCCCTATACTTGCATCTCACTGTCCATTCTTAAAACTTTGATAAGGAACCTCAGAAAGATTCGCACTTCAGTTTCAATAATCCCAAGAGGGTGGGGTAATCTGTTTTCACTTGCCTCAAACTTGCCATGGCTGCAAGAAGGGCCTTGGGACCTCAGAGGGCTGGAGTGAATCTGTGAAGTTTAGGAGTCTGCCTCTTGCACAAAGCTCCAGATACCAAGAGCTGCTGACTCAGTTCTGCTTAGCCTCCCTGGGTGGTCTGTTTTCCTCCCAGCAACAATAACAGAGAGGTTCTTTGCTCTGAGGAAAGGTGAGTCACGGGGCTGGCTTCTGCACTGTACCTATAGCCTCTCTCTGGCTCTACCTTAGGGTCCCTTGGCCAAGACCCTGAAGATCTTTGACTAAATGCTTCCCTAAACCTTTGTTTCTTCCATAACCCAACCCCACACAGATGGGATAAGGTTTCCCTCAGCAAAACTGGAACATTCTGGCACTACCAGGCCAAAGGAGTACTCACAGGCCAAATAGAAACCTCTAAAAACAAGTAAGGGAAAAACTCTAGGATAAAGAATGTGTTGGTGTAGATTCAGGTCCAATTTGAAAGAATGGGTCTGGTTCATCCTAATGGTATCCACACTGGATTTACTTATGTCCATTCTGGGCTCTTCAAGCTTTGAGAAACAGCTGGGAAGAAAAAAATTAAATGTAAAATACAAAATAACATAAAAAAGAAGCTGATCGGTCATTGGAGACAAAAAGCAAGCTTTCTACAGATGGTCCCACAGTAAAAAAAAAAAAAAAAAAAATACAGAGACCAGGCGTGAGGAGCCCTGGTAAAGGGACCAGCATTAGTTCCTTGAGTTCTAGCCCCCAACCTCCCCACAGACCTCCTGTCAGTTCACCCACTTCACCAAACGAAGGCACCAGAGGCCTTCACAGCACAGAAATGAGAAGCAGAAGGGCTTTCTTTGCTTGCTCCACCAATCTGCCCGGACCTCGCTTTTTCTTCACAGCAGCCACAAGCCCGATTTGCCATCTCCAGCATTTCTGATTCCTTTTTCAAGATCACCCCTTGCCTGAAGCATGACTTCACTGCACCTGCAGCACTTCATTGTCCAAATGTCCTCGGCAAACCTTGCAGTGTTTGGACAGTGTTGCATTTTCTCCCCACCGGAAATCCTCCCTCCTTCCCCAAGCTTAATAAGGCTATTGCAGAGCATCCAAATAACACAGCTCTTGTTCCTCAGAAAACCCCTGTCCACTGTTAACTTCATAAAACAGCTACTCATTGTCGACTGTGAAGCTGGGCTGATGCTAAATTTCCAGTTCGTTTAAGCCTTCTGGTCTCACGGGCTCAGCTCTCCCAGGTACTGGCACTGGCTCATTGGCATCAGGGGATCATGGGAGGCAGTGCAAACATCTCAGGAGGCCTGGAACACTGAAGCCACGAGAGAGGGTGTGGGCCCAGGTGCATGGCCAGGAGGCAAATGCATGGATGAAAACTATTGTTTTCTTCCCATCACTGGTTTGGCAGCCCCCAGGAAGACCCTGCGTTCTTTATTAACATCTTGTCCTTGACACTAATAAGCTCAACACAGCCTCCAAAAGGCAAATATGGAAACCTTCAGAGCTGGAAGGGACTCTGAAAATCATCTAACCCATCCCCCTCATTTCATTCTCCAGGTAACTGAGGCCCAGAAAGGTTAGGCAACTTGCCCAAGTTCACCCAGCTAACTAGTAACAGAGCTGAGATCAGATCTGGCATAGGCTTTTTCATTTTTCTCTCCCCAAATGAAGACTAAGAGAAATGGTATTTATTGCATACCTACTATTTTCCAGATACTGTGCTAGGAGCTTGACATCTATTACTTTGTTAAATCTTCACCACACTGTTAAATCTTCACCACACCCTGGCTCAAGTTTAATCATTTTACAGATGAGAGAATAGAAGAACGGGAAGGTTAAGTAACATGCCCAAAGTCACACAGCTGCTAAGTAGAGCCATAATTGGAAGCTCTCTAACTAAAGTCCATGCTTTTGCTGCTTCATGAGGCTGCAGCCCTTTAAATTTATTTAGCCAAGTGGCCACCATCTTGGATTTACTAATATTCTCACAAAGGGGCTTCTAACGCCACTTCCTCTCTCCTCTCTGTCTTTTAAGGGAGTTCTTGCATAGTCTTTGCCACATACTCCAGGGGACCTTCAACCTCACCATCAGAAGTAAGAAACATCCTGGCAACTTTTTCCTTTTCCTTTTTTTTTAATTTGGGAGGTGAAGAAGAGGGTCACAGTGGGTTGGGAGAGGAAGGTAAAGACCAGAACACAAACACTATTTCCCCCACCCCACTTCTTGGAGAATATGCAGCCTCTGTCTCATCCAACATTAGAAGAGTGGGAAATTCCAGAGTCATTCTTCTCAAACTGAGGCAGAAGACGTGGCCAGGATTGAGGAGGGGGATGCCCCCAGAATAAGCATGGCACGTGTTCCTGGAGTGTCAGTTTTACTCTTGAATTTGGGAGGAAAAGGATTATATTATTCATGTATTCAAAGCAATGCATATGGCATCAAATGCAGAAATGCCAAGAATTTTTAGGCTAAAACCTGTAAGTTATAGACTGACTTGGGCTCCCTCCTTCTAGACTCTCAGGGGTACTAGGACCTTCATGGTTCTTTGCAGGGACATGTCAGCGGAAACTTTTGAGGAATGAGGCTAGAAGAAGGCAGGAGACAAATTAATCTTGTTCATTCCCTGGTTTCTTTACCCTTCTCCCTTCCTGCTCCCACCTCCCAGGGGGCAGGGGGCTCAGAGGACAGGAACTATAATCTCAGCTCTCTTTGCTACTTTGGGGAACTTAGAAGGCACTTGGTACTTGGTAACTTGTATTTTTTCACTGCCTGGCCCAAACTCCAGAAACCAGCCCCTGTCTCTTATTTGAACAACATTTATATGTAAAGGAATACGTGTCCTGGGGGAGATCTCTGCATTTTATGGTCCTCTCCCATGTATGGGCTGCTTGGGCAGCAGCGACCTCTGTGTTAGATGCAGCAGACACCACAGGTTCCAAAAACATGTCAGTCAAGAAAGTGCTCCCCTGCCAACTCTCCGTCCCCACTCATGACCTCCCTGACGCCTAGACTCGCACCACGGCCCCATAGACCAAGGTTCACAAGCTATTGCTAACACACAGACTCCCCCTTCCTCTCATTCCACACATCCATCCCATCATTCCAACCTCAAAGACACTCCAGGCCCACAGGAATTCCCAGGTACCAGAAGCAAGTCACCGTGACTTTGAGGGAGCTGTTACCTGGGGCTCGGCAGCTGGAACCCACCCTGGTGGTCTCTAGACTGTTGTTCTGAGAAATCATAAACACCAAATCCTCCAGTCCCTCCAAATTTGAGTTTGTCGTTTTAACTTTTAACAAGCCTTTTCAGGTAAAAATAACAAAGACCGGTTTACTCACTTTGTAGCTACAATGTGCCTGGAAAAGCATTTCCTTAAAAGAAAGACTGGAAGGAAGAAAACAACAAGAAGAAATGGAGTACACACTCCCCAGGCAATGCACACGTAAATGAACTAAAATAACGTTAAAAACAGACAGAGGAAGGGAGAGGACTAACCCATTTCCCCCATCTTTCCGTGGCACTGTAGCTCAAAGACTGGAATCTCCACTTGTTAACCATTGTTAACTAGTATTTTTAGTCCTGGTTGCTTTTAGCCTCTGTATAGTTCCTTTTTTAAACACATTTTCTATACGTTAATAAAAGATCCTGAAGGAATGACGTGCTTCTGCTGAGTCCTGTGGGGAATCTCGGAGGTGCACCTTTCTTCCCGACAGGCCAGCCTTCTCCTCTGCTCCGGCCCCTCCCCCGCCCCTCAGTGTTCATCCATCACTTCCGCCAAAGTATCTTCTTTGCATCACCCTCTTGGGTAGTGAAGGGGGTCCTGGACCCAATCCCATCGTGTATGTGGAGTCTTCCGCACACCAAAAAATGATTCTCAAACACTATCGACCTGGAATAGAATCAGGTAAAGGGCTCAGTCCCGGGAGACCGCCCTCCGCTTCAGACACCAGTCTCAAGACCAGGTTGTGATCTGTGCCTCTGGTTGGCAGCTACAAATTGGAGGTTCCAAGACCTTCTCCTTGGGTTTGACTAATTTGCCAGAGCGGCTCACAGAACTCAGAGAAACATTTTCCTTACTAGATCACTGGTTTATTATAATAGGATATAACTCAGAAACAGCCAGATGGAAGAGATGCATAGGACAAGTCATGGGGAAAGGGGCACGGAGTTTTCATGCCCTCCCCAGGCACACCGCTCTCCCCAAATCTCCACCTGTTCACCAACTGGAAGCTCTCCGAACCCTGTCCTTTTAGCTTTTTATTACATAGGTATGATTGATTAAATCATTGGTCATTGGTAACTGTTCCAACCTCCAGCCTCTCTCTCTCCCCTCCCTGGAGGTCAGGGGGTGGGACTGAAATTTCCAACACTCTAATCGTGTGGTTGGTTCTCTTGGCAACCAGCCCCCATCCTTAGGTGCTTCCAAAAGTCACCTCATTCACATAACGAAAGACAGCTTTATCACTTCTCAACTTTTAGGAAATCCCAAGGGTTTTGGGAGCTGTGAGCCAGGAACGGTGGATGAAGACAACTATGTATTTACTATAAATCACAATAACACAGGTAGGCTGATCTCATTCCCAATGTCTTGCTACTCCATCTGTGTTTCTTGCCTCCCCTGTTCCTATTCTCTCATTATAGCCTCGTTATCTCTACCTCCTTCTCCCCACCTCCTCCTCCTCCTCTATCCTTTCTTCGTCTCTCTCTCTTTCTTCCTTCGCTATCTCCCACTCACTTTGAATTCTCCATCTCACCCTTTGCATTTATCATCAGGAAATGTCACTGCTGGGTGGCAGCCTCTGCTGGATGCCCCAGCATCACCCCGACTGGTCCTGTCTATGATTTTGAGCCCTTGATCAGCCACAAAGACTGACTCATTATCCAGCTCCCTCAAGCCTGCAGTGCCCAGTGGTAGCCAGATCGCCAAGGCTCTAGTGCCATCTATGGGCACTGGTGGAGAACATCTAACAGGCCCAACTCGCTGAGCCTGCCTCCCATTGGCTCAGTCAGTCTCCAGCTCCTTGTGACCACCTGCCTCTCAGACTTGGTTACCTGGGATAACACTGTCTCTTTCTCTCCCTTGAAACTAGTCCCAGCACACACTGTCAGATCAACTCTAACCTCCAGGTAACATTAGGTGAGACCCAGCAAGGTAACAGCCCCAAGAGGGGGGTCATGAGGGAAACTTCCATGCAGTTCAGTTCTACAGGCATGCAGAGCCAGGAAGTACAGAGATGACTGTGACAGAACACAGTAGGCGCCATAAACCCAGAAAGGCTCTTCCCCAGCTGGCTGGGGCAGGGACATGGGGGAGACTACCTGAGGAGGTCAACCTGGCTGGGTCTCACGACAATAGGCATTAGCCGAGGGAAAGATGAGGGAACAGCATGAATGAGAGTCAGAGGGCATGAATGAGAGTCAGAGGGCATGAATGAGAGTCAGAGGGCATGAAACAGCAGGGCCAGGAGTGGTGAGTATTCATGTTGGCCTGGCTCCCTGGGGCCCTGAACGGGAGTTTGACGACAGAGCCGCTCACAGGGACAGACTGAGCACTGTGAAATCCGAAGCCAACAGGGACAGACTTTTCTCCACATCCCCATATTAAAAGGGAGACATAGAGCGTACTTTTAAAAAGGGACAGATTCCCAGCCTTGGAAATAAATTTTTTAAAGGTTTATTCCTCTTAGGAATAAACCTTTTCTAAGCACCAGCAGGCCTCTCCTCAATCCTGTGGCTGTGTGAGAAACACGGACAAAAATCCCAGCTTCCAATCACGTGACAATCTCCACAGAAGGCACCCTACTCGAAAGGGGGCAGAACACTTTTCTTAGCCTTTCCCTGTGCCTCTTTTCCTAAAAAGCAGATTTCTGTAATATCAGACAAGAGAGGCCCTTTTTTTAAAAAATCACATTTCCTGGTCCCATTTTAAATAAGCCACCCTGGAAACCCATATGTCAGGATTATGTTACCAGAGGAGTGACCTTTATAATATTCAGATAAAACCCATCCCCTGAATCTCGTCCTGCGTGTATCTGGGAAAAGGAAACTAAAGGGATATAATGGAACTCAAAGGTATTTCAGGAATTAGTATTTATTCCTGAGGTGCCTGAATGCTAATGTTATGTTCTAACTTAAATGAGTATAATTCACCCATTGCTTAAGACCTTTGGGTGCATTTACAACCATCTGAACACAGATTTAATCATTGCTGTGTTGTGGGAACGAAGAACTGCCACGGGTAAAATTAAAAGTGGATTATTAAGCAAGTGAAATGTTAACAGCATTAACAATCAGTGCGATTACCAAGAACCCGACCTAAACACAGTAGCGTCTTCTCTCCCTTCTCTTCACTCCCAGCAGTGGCTTCTTTGCCAGTTAGCAGTAAGACATCATCGCAGAGTAAGAGCCCATGGGGCCTGTATCTCTCCTCTCATGTGATATGTACAATAGTCTCCATTGCCCAGGCTTTCAAGGAACATGCATTGGACTCGTAAATCTACACATAACTTCATCTCTTATTCCTCTTCCCTCATCTCACCATCTGCGTTCAATGGGCACCTGCTATGGACCAGACCCAACGCTGGCCCTGCATGTGCAGAGATGAAAGGGCCGCCTCTGCCTTGAAGAGGTTTCGCCTCTTTTTGCCTCTTTCTGCTTCTGTCCACTGGTACCAAACTCCCTACTCCCCAATCAATGTTCCACACATATGTGAGTGAAGACCCTCGATTCAAAGGTTTTAAAATAAAATACAGTAAGTTTTCCAAATTTATGTTTATGTGTTCATGAGGAATTGGAAAGAGATATACAGTAATAGAATTCAGTCAATTAGGATGAGGGTTGTCATTTCAAAACTGACAATTTTTTTTTTAACTCAGACACATTTCAAACACTAAGAAATGTGGCAATTAAGGAAACTTCTTGAATCCAAAAAGCTAACAGAACCTTCTCAAAGGACTGATTACTATAGAATCTTCCTTGGGAGGGGGAAGGGGGAAAAGGGCATCAGAAAATGTTCTGGTACTTTCGGATGTGGATGCCCTTTAATGCCTTAAGTAAGAATTGCTATGCTCAGAGATGACTACTAAGCACTCATTCATAGCTTGTGTAAAAGCTTTGGGTCTGTTCTTCCTGACAAACAATAAGCCCTTTAGAGGTTTCTGGGAAATGAGTATAAATCACAAGAAATGCAGTGGCAATTATGAAAATTCAATATGCTAGCTGTACAGGAAATTTAAAGATCCAAGGAAAACAGAGAGAACTCTGAGGGAATGTGTAAATTATGTCTGTGTGTAGGCAATACCTGGTGTGATTTGTGACCCACACTCACTTTTTACGACTTTTTCCCCCACATAAATAAAACCCACAGAGTAATAACAAAAACTTGTATTTACAACCAAAGCTACACTGAAACAATGAGCAGCAATGACAACATGGATTGCTATTAAAGGCAACTCAGCTGACTTACAGACTTAGATGAGCAAGGGATCACTGAAGAGGTCAAGGTGGAACCACCTGCCCTCCCCCAGCCCCATCATGTACCATTTAGAGACTCTGAGAGACATTTATATAAATCTACCTTTGACCCTTTTTTTTCCCCCAAAGAAATGACCTGAATTTTAACTCAGTTTGAAATGCCCATGCTTGCTATAGGGCAGGGTTTCAATACAGCAGTGCGACTGACATTTTGGTCAGATAATTCTTTGTTGCAGGGAACTGTCTTGTGCATTGTAGAATATTTAGCAGTATCCGTGGTCTCCACTCACCAAACTCCAGTAGGACCACCACCCCCTCCAAAAATATCTCCAGACATTGCCAAATGCCCCCTCAGGAGCAAAACATCACCTTCAGTTGACAGCCACTGTCTAGGGAGATTTATCACAAAAGAAGATGACTTCAATCCCAGCTTCGTTGAAGCAACATTTTCAGAAGCTTCAGCCAGTCCATTTCAGTCCAAAAGACAAAAGAGTCACCCAAATTGAACACTGCTGTAGATGTCTATTGAATTTCTTTTTATATAATTTATAAATGTTTGAAAAGCATATATCTGTGTTTTAGTTTCATTTTGTTGTAATTACTCTGGGAATTTTTGTGGTATAAGATTAGATTCCAAGGCAGCAAGTAGAATTTATAAGATGGTGCTTGCTGAAAATGATAGTATGACTTACAAATGGTTCAATCTGTCATGGCTCTCCAGGGCTCAATTAAGTTTCAAATCTAGGGTCACTAGGAAATTAGACCTATGGCTCTGTTGCTCCACATGAAGGACAATAATAAATGGTATTGATTGTCTAAGATCCCCAGATACTTCTCAATCTCATATGTCCTGAAGGTTTCTTAAGAAAAAAGAAATCAAAGGAGAGTTGGGCAGCAAAGACAGCAGGAGGGAAGGCTTTGTCCCCAAATTCTACTTAGGTGTAGGATTCTGGTCAAATAAGCAAGGAAGGACAGTATCACTGCCTATGTTCCCCAGAAGAATGTGTATATCAAAATCACTTGCCTAAGAGGGTGCTCTGTGATGTTTGTTAGGGAAAGCAAAAGGCTGAGACCCCCAGCAAGGGAGAACTTTAATTGTGTCACAAGAATAGAAATGGAGCAAAAGGGAAAAATAGATAGCTGTCCATGAAAGAAATCTACTGTAGCACGTGGCAGAGAAGCACACCTACCATTAAACCCTTTCCCCAGCTCACCCTCCCAAACAAGCTCCTCCAGAACAGGAAGGTGGATGCAAGGAGGGATGTCATTTTTACTTCCAGATTTTTCAGAGGAGTCACTGTGTTGATTTTTCTTTCCTAGTGTCCCAGCCATGCCCGTAGAGACACTTGGCCTAGTTTTGTGCTTAGAAAAAGCAGCCACCATGGTAGATCTCTGTAATGTTATGTTACTTGTAAAGGTCATCTGGGCTCAGGAGAGTATCAACATGCAAGTGTGACTAACAGCTCTTTTGGTCAAATGGGACAGGTCTTGTTCAGTCTCTCAAGAGATTCTGATGAGGTCCCTTTCCTACAGGGATGGGCACAGCCACAGAGCTTGCAGCAAGGGAGGAAAATGTGGGGTTCACATCTTGGTACCAAAGGAGATGTGCTGCTCTCCATCATGGTCTTTTCCACCACAGAGTTTTCTTCCAGATCAAGAGCCACTGAAGCAGCTCAAAAAGTGCTTCTCCCACTAGGGTCTGGCTTTATCAGATTGCCAGACCATTTGTTTCTCTTCCAAGACCAAGCCACTCTGAAGAGTCAGCCCTCCAGTTTGGTGAAGTAGAAAGCGTATTTTCTTTCCAAAGGCTTGGAGGGGATTGGGAAGGGATTGGGAAAGTACCAGTGAGAAGAGTATCCCCCTCATCTGTGAGCTCCTTGAGGGAAGAGCCTGGGTTTTCCATTTCTATTCCCAGAATTTAGCCCAGCCCTCTGTATGGACTCAACATAGAATTGACGTAAACAGAATCGAATCAATCCTATCTTATGTCTATAAAAGAGACTCAATTAACAGCTTTAATTATGTTAAAATTCAGGATAGATCCCTAAAATAGCATACTTTGAGGCTATTTGAGGAACAGAGGAAAGAATGCTGGATATTAGGTCAGAGGCCTATGTGATCGAACCATTTCTGCCACTTACTGGTAACATGCCCTAGGGTAAGTCCCTTTGCCTCTCTGAAGCTTAGTGTCCTTATCTCTAAAATGGGAACAAGAATAGCTGTCCTTCCTACTTCAACAGACTACTGTGAGAGGCAAACTTTAAAATGTGCAGAAAATGCTTTCAAGTAGGTATCCTCACTACTGGAAATGCGATAACTTGGTGAAGGTATAACAATGTTGAAAATCATGCTTAAACCTCAAATATCTTCCCAGCAGCGTTATGATCTAAACTTTCACTAACCTAGTTCCCTAAAGCAACTTATTGCCTTAAAAAAATGCCCTGGGAAAAATAAGAGCATCAGCTTGCTATCATGGGCGAGCCGATGGCCACCTGAGAACAGGAGGGGGCAAAAAGATGAAAAGCCAGAGAACAAGGAACAGAGGACACAAGAGTGGAACAAAGCAGCCACAGCTGAGGTCAGCCCCACTGCTGACTCTTCGGGTGGAGAGAGGTGAAGAGGACCAGGCTACGTTGAAAGCCAACCCAGTATGTTCCAGAGCTACTGCCTAAGGACAGTCTGGTTCCATCTCATTCCCCCACCAGACGCTACCCTGGGACATAGAATCAGGACCAGGGAGACCCTAGCAGGCACTCAGCAGTCACCAGAGATGCTTAATAGCACTCTTTTGGATGTGTGGGTGAGGGCTCCTCACTGAGACCCTGTATTTATCAAAACTCCTCCCAGGAGACCACACCTGGCTGTGGTTGAAACCTGCTGGGCTCCAGCATTAGCCCCCCAAAGGGCATGCTTCACTAGCACAGATGATGACTTCTAGGGAGGGGGGCTCCTGTCTGGCTTCTGAGGAGCTGTGGACTTCAGTTTCATTGAGTGAGGAGTCTGGGGCTAGAGCTGAAATACTCAAGGGACGGAGAGGCTGAGCACTGCCGTCAGCCCCACTACGTTCCCCCGACACACGGGTCAGACCCTTAGCCCTGCTCCTACATAAACATGAAACACATGTTTGAAGAATATTCACTTGAAAAGGCCATTATTCTGGATGCCCACGTCTCAACCCAGCCTTGCCCTCAAACTTTGCTAAGAAACCTCACATAGGACTTCCCTGGTGGTCCAGTGGTTAAGACTCCGCGCTTCCAATGCAGGGGGCATAGGTTCAATCCCTGGTCGGGGAAGTTCCACATGCCGCACGGCGCAGCACAAAAAAAAAAAGAAAAGAAAGAAACCCCACATAGGAAAAAGTATCTGTTTCTGCTCCTCAGAATGGACCCCAAACTTCCCACTGACAGAAGCTTGGTCTCTCAGAGCAGGCCCTTGCCTGACCCCTGTTCCCACCCACCCCAGGAGCTGGGCACTCATCTCTCCCCCACTTCCCCCTCCAGCTATGGAATGGGGACCACGGCTTGTCACAACCCAGCTCTGATTCTGCCTGGTGCTATAGGGCAGCGGTCCCCAACCTTTTTGGCACCAGGGACCGGTTTCATGGAAGACAATTTTTCCACAAACGATGGGGAGCCGCAGATGAAGCTTCGCTCGCTTGCCCGCTGCTCACCTACTGCTGTGCAGCCCGGTTCCTAACAGGCCAAGGACCAGTACCGGTCCGTGGCCCCGGGGGTTGGGGACCCCTGCTATAGGGGGCAAAGGGCTCAGAGCCACCTTCAGAGCCACTCATCTGTCCCAGGTCCTGACTTAAAAAAAGAAGAGGAACAGAAATTACCACGGTCACGCTGAGTCCTCAGTTTCTGCTTACACCCAGGGGCACAGACAAATCTGTAGTTCATCAAGCCAGTTGTCTTCACTCTGGTGGTGTCACATGGACTGTGACAGATATGCTGAGGCACTGGAGCCTCTCGGCTGCCGTGTTCCCCCGTCAAGGCACGGGACTGCATGCTGATAGGAAGAGCACGTCTCCCCAGGCAGAGAGCCCGCTGCCCAAGAGACCCCACAGGGCAGAGAGGAAGACCGTGTCCTTCAGTGCAGTTTCTCATCTGAGCCCTCCCAAGCATGCCTCACCTAGAGCATTCATTCCTCGTTCTTTCACTTGTTTGTGTATTCATTCATTCACTCATTCAACAAAGAGTCACTGAACACCCCCTGTCTGCCCTCACTGTGCAAGGAACTGGTGGAAAGCCAGGGCCGCTGGAGCTCAGATGGGTGGTGAGTGGGTAACACAGATGCAGCTGTGAAGGAGGGCAGGACCTCACCAGACAGAGCCTTGCAAGACACACAGGAATTATGATCTATTTTATTATTTTATGAGTAGTGGGAAGCCACGGGGGGGGGCGGAATTCTAAACAGGAGAGTGAGATGATCATACATGCATTTAAAAGAGTTGGCTGTGGGCTTCCCAACTCTCACTTTTCCCCCACCCAGTTCCCAGAGCTCGGGGGCCAGGCAGGGATGGAGCCGAGACACTCCAGCCGGGCCAGCCTGCCCCTTCTCTCTCAGAGCCCTGGCATCCCTGCCTCAGCCTGCTTGAAGCAACTGTCTCCTTTGAGAACACTTGAAAAAGCCCCTTGCCCGTCAGAAGCTTTTCCTGTCAACAGCTTTTCTTTCCTCGTATGGAACTCATCGCAGTCTCCTTCACAATCCTCTGAGGTCGGAGGCTGTGCTGAACAGCAAAGAAAAACACTACCTGACCCAATGAAGGCTCTCAATAGATATTTGTTGAATAAATAAATGAATGGGGGACTTCCCTGGTGGCACAGTGGTTAAGAATCCGCCTGCCAATGCAGGGGACACGCTTTCGATCCCTGGTCCGTGAAGATCTCACATGCTGCGGAGCAACTAAGCCCGTGCATCTACTGAGCCTGCGTTCTAGAGCCTGTGAGCCACAATTACCGAAGCCCGCGCACTTAGAGGCCGTGCTCAGCAACAAGAGAAGCCACTGCAATGAGAAGCCTGCACACTGCAACGAAGAGTAGCCCCCGCTTGCCGTAACTAGAGAAAGCCCACGTGCAGCAACAAAGACCCAACGCAGTTAAAAACAAATAAATAAATTTATTTAAAAAAATAAAATAAATGAATGGTTCAGCCTATAAGTGCTCTAGTTCTTCAGAAAAAGAGAGCCTTCATTATGCGCTGGGTATAGGTGACCACCAAAATACAACCTAACTGGTCCCCGAATGATGGTCAAGTCTATTCTATAAGCCATTCCTGCAAAACAGCTTTCAGCTTTCTTCTGAACTTGGTTGTTTTGCCAATCATTTATCTTCCTTTTCTATTTTATTGTGCCAATTCCTAAGTCTTTTAAGGTAGAAAAGTGTCTTGACCAAGTTGTTTGATTCAGAAGCCTGTTTCTCTACTTAATAAATCAGCTCAAGACAAAAAAATACATAAAAGAGTTGGCTGTGGCTGTCATATAAATGACAGGGGATGCACAAGATCTGGGGGGGGGGGAAGTCAGGAGTGGTTCAGATGAGAAATTAGGATAGCTTGGGCTCATGTGGCTTTAGCAGAGTTGGGGAGATAGACATATTCAAGAGATGTTTAGGGCGTAAATGGACAGAACTCAAACATGTGGATGAGGGACACTGAGGTCACAAAGATGGCCTATAAGATTCTGGATGGCATGACTGGATGGGCAGTGGCCACGCAGGAAGGGAGAAGGCACCAGGTGAGAGCCAAAGGCAGGAACTCCATTTTGCATGTCAGATAGAGGCGCTCTGAGATATCCAAGCAAGAGGGCAGCAGCATGTATAGGCCCACAGTTCAAGGAGACGCCTGATTTAGAGATATTTGGGGATCACATATTCGGGGCCAGCTTCATGCACATGTGACCTATGCAGTCACACAAGGCCCTACACTTAGAAGAGCTCCACTCTTGGTCTAATGCTCTGCTGTCATCATCTTGAAATTTTGAACAAGGGGATCCACATTTTTATTTTGCATAAAGTCCAACAAATTGTAGAGTTGGTCCTGAACATGTATCATGATATCAAGAAGGATACTGAGAGTAATTGAAGCTGCAGACATGGATTCATTTGTTCATTGCACAAATATGTATTGAGAACTCAGTGTGTTCCAGGTATTGTCCTGTGCACTGGGGATACAGCAGAGAACAAAAGAGACAAAAAATGTCTGCCCTCCTGGACCTTATAGCATGGTAGATGGAGAAAATCAGCAAATAAGATAAATTAGTATAATACATAGCATGTGAAATGGTAATAAGCCTCTGAAGATAAAGAAATAAATAAGGGGGATGTATTAGTCTTCTCACACTGCCATAGCAAAATATCACAGGCTGGGTGGCTTAAATAACAGAAATTTATTTTCCACTAAAAAATAAATATATAAGGCTGGGGAAAGCCTCAATGAGAAAATGACATTTGAATAACGTCCCATGAAGAAGGTGAGGGAGCAAGCCATGAGGATATCTGGAAATAAAGTGTTCCAAGCGGAAAGAGTGGCAAGTACAAAGACCCTGAGGTCTTTGCTCACGTTCTAGATGCACCAGTGAGGCTGATGGAGAGTAGCAGGAAATGAGATCAGCTCAGCAGTGGGAGGCCATTTAGAGAACAGCCCTGGCCAAGAGAAATAGGATGAGAGCCACATATATAGTTTTCAACTTTCTAGTGGCCTAGAAAGGTAAAATAGATTTAACAATATATTACTTAAACCAATATATCCAAAATACTATTTTTCAACACGTAAGCTAAAAGAATTTATTAAAAAGATGTTCGATTCCTTTTTCTACTCTTATCTCCAAACTCTGGTACATATTTTACACTTATAGCACATCTCAGTTTGGATGCTAAATTTCCATCCGGCATACTTAACCTGTGTTATGGGCTGAATTATATTCCCCCAAAATTCATATGTTGAAGCCCTAACCACCAGTACTTGTTAGGGCGGGGAGAGGGGGCAGGCTGTCCTGTGCATTGCAGCATTTTGGGATATTTAGCACCAGCCCTGGCCTCTACCCACTAGATACCAGTTGTGCACATACACACACGCACACACCCCAGTTTTGACAACCAAAACTGTCCCCTGGGGGCAAAATCATCCCCTGCCCCTTGAAAATCACTGCTCTAAGGACAGGGCACAGTGGTTCAGGCCTAAGCCAAGCAGCACAACCCTATCCCGGCCCACAGTTAGTGGTTCATGGTGAACACAGTCCCAATTCAGTTCCAGAAAATTGGGACAAACATTTTTTGGCAGCTTCCTGGAATAAAACTCTCACTCCCTCTGAATTATGGGGTATATGGATGAAATTCTTGGGACCAGTGCATCCTTTTTCTCTCCATGAAAAAAGTCAGGCTCAGAATGAACCTAACACCACATGAGGCTAAACAGACACTGAAAGAAACTGGGTTCTGATGACACAGTTAAGTTTCAGAATCCAGTCTGACCTGGATTTGTGAATACATCCTCTTTTTTTTTTCAGTTTCACTTGGGTTTTCTGTTATTTGATACTAAAAGAATCTTAACCTATAAAATATGGTAAGTAGGTTCATGACATTTAGGCCCCAGCAAATTTTTTTTTAACTTATTGATTTTTGGCTGCGTTGGGTCTTCGTTGCTGTGCACGGGCTTTCTCTAGTTGCGGTGAGTGGGGGCCACCCTTCATTGAGGTGCGCAGGCTTCTCATTGCAGTGGCTTCTCTTGTTGCGGAGCATGGGCTCTAGGTGCGCGGGCTTCAGCAGTTGTGGCACACGGGTTCAGTAGTTGTGGCGCACGGGCTTAGTTGCTCTGCGGCATGTGGGATCTTCCCAGACCAGGGCTCGAACTGTGTACTGTGCATTGGCAGGTGGATTCTTAACCACTGTGCCACCAGGGAAGCCCCCAGCAAATTTTTGACTCAGTCTAAAAAATACCTACAATCACTTCTAGTTTTGAAAAAAAATTAAGAAAAGTTGAAATTGCCTCTTTCCATCTTTGACCTCAACTACCTCCATCCCCAAAGTCATGTCAGTTGTATACTCAAATGGATAATGTCAAAAGAGTTCCATCAGATAGCCTCCATCAAAGTGTCCTGGATTCCCAGCTCATCCAGATGGTCCTGAGAGACCCCCATATAGCAGAAAAGAAAGACAACTGGACACTTAAATTCTAGATGTTTATACTATTGCCTTGCTGTTGACATTGGGGAAATCACCCATCCAGGGCAACTGTTGTCAAAAACTGTAGTCCACAGATCCTCAAGTGTCCATGAGACCTTTTCAGGGGACCCTAAAACTCCAAACTCTTTTTATAAGAAAATAAGATAATATTTACCTTTTTCATTGCACTGACATTTGCACTAATGGTGGTAAAACTGCAGGTGCCTTAGCACAAATCAAGGCAATGGCAACAAACTATACTCATAGCTGTATTTTTCCCTCACAGTAAAAAAAAGAAAAGTCACTTTCACTTAAGATTGTCCTTGACGAAAAAATAAAAATTATTAATTTTATTGCACCTTGATCCTCAGTGCATGTCTTTTTAATTCTGTGTGACTAAATGGGAAGAATTCTTAAAGCACTTCTGCAGCACACCCAAGTACAATAACTGCCTCAAAGAAAAGAACTTGTGCAATTGTTTGAGTCACCAGCTGAACTAGTTGTTTTTTTCACGGAATGCCATTTTTACTTGAAAGAACATCTGACAGACCAACTACAGAATTTCAGACTTTGGCAGAACTTTACTTAAAAATGAGCCAAGGGAGCCTGTCATTTTGAGGAAAACAATTGACAGTATTTGTAGCTAGTGATAAAAATTGAGCTCTCAAGAGAAAATTAGAATTTTGAAAAACCTGTATCCACCATGCTGAGCTTGACAGCTTCCCAATACCTAAGAACATTGCAGATGAGCTCAGCAGTGATGTTTAAAAATGTGATTGTTTGATTTTGTATAATAAAATATGTCAAATTTGAAATATCTCCATAACTCATTGAATGGTTTTTCTATTATATTTATGTTTTCTATTATGTTATTTTCCTATTGATCTTAGAAGTTATTTTTATGTATTCTAGATAGTAAGCATTTGTCAGTTACGTGCATTTCAAACGTCTTCTTGCACTCCATTGCTTGTTTTTCCACTCATTTATGGTGCCTTTGATAAAGAGAGTTTCTGATTTCAATGTAATCGGATTTATCACTTTCCCTTAATAGTTAATGGTTGTTGGTCTTGTTTTCTGAGACATGAATATATTCTCCTGTGTTATCTGTGGTTTTATCTTTTACATTTAGGTTTTCAATCTACCTGGAATTTTTTATTAGGTAGAATTATATGAAATTGACTATGTTTGACTGTTTTTCACCTACAAAATAATAGTTCTCTATGGCTCAACACAATATATGATATGAGGCAGGGGTATATTTTCATTTTTTTCCATATGAATAAAAATTTTCCCAGTACTATGTATTTAAAAGTCTATCCTTGCCCACTGATCTGCAATGCCACCTTTCTAATATAGGACTTTTTGTCTATCCCAGACCCAATACCACATCATCTCAATTATTATGGCTTTAAAATAACTTGATATCTGTAGGGTAAGACCTCTCACCTTGTTCCTTTTCTTCAACAGACTTTGGTTATTCTTGACTTTTTGCACTTCCAAGTAAACTTTAGGATCAGTTTGTCAACTTCCACCAAAAAACCGATATTTTTCTTGGAATTACATTGACTCTACACATTAATTTGGAAGAATGGGCCTCTTCACAGGTTGAGTTCTCTAGCCAGTGGACACAGAATATCTCTCAACTTATTATATCTTCTTTAATGTCTGTCAGTAAAGGATTATAATTTTCTTCTGAAGAGGTTTTACACATCTTTCATTGGATTTACTGCCAGGTACTTTTTGGCTCTGAGGTTTCATTTCACTGTACTTACAAGCTAATGTTGGCCTATTATTGTTTCATGAATGCTGGTAGAAGACAGGAGACTCCTGTAGAAATGAAAACTTCTATTACTCCCAACAAGAAGCATGTGAATTGGTTTTCCTTAATCCAAGTCCCATGAAGGAGCCCATACAGTCCATCCATGCAGTGGGTTTGCCTTATGGTTAAGGATCACTGAGTTTGAGAAACCCATTATTTTATTGTAAGCAATAAGCAAGCTTGCTCTTTGTCCCAAAGGAAGACATTATTTCATCCCTCAAAAACTCTCGATGCAAAAACAACCTTAAGATCAGGCTCATGTAAGAGTTGTTAGGACAATGCATTCTTGACATATCCAACAAAACATGCAGGAGTATGAAAGACTCCTGGAGGAGGATCTCACAACAGTATTTCCCATAACCTTGTAAAAATTTCATTTTTCATCTGTGGCTGATAGAAATATAATTGAATTTTGCACATTAATTTACTATCTAACAGTCTTACTAAACTCATTAATTCTAATAACTTATCCTTGGATTCTAAAGGATTTTTACAAATAAAATCATAGTACGTTTGAATAATGAAATGTTTTCTTTTGATTCAAACTTTGTATCTTTTATTCTTTTCTTTTTTCCTGCTGTATTTCACTGGCTAAAATGTTTCACTGGCTAAACTAGAGTGATGTTGAGAGAAGTGATGATGGTACTCTTATCTCATTCTTTATCTCAAAGACAAAGCTTTTAATGTTTTACCATTATAAGTGATGCTCTCTCTAGTCCTCTTCCCCTATTTCTGCCAATATCCTTTATTAAATTAAGTAATTCCTTTCTATTTCCAGGCTGCTGAGCATTTATAATAAATGGATAACAATTTTCTGCATCTATTAAAATTATTGCATGATTTCCCTCCACTCATCTAGTAATGTTATAACAAATTTAATTTTCTAATGTTAAAACCTTGCTTTATTGAGATAAACTCAACTTTGTCTTTATATATTATCATTTTTATACACTGTTAAATTTGATTAGCCTTTCTTTTTGCTTATGTTGGCATTTGAAGTATAAACTCTCCGAGTACTGCTTTAGCTTCACCTCACACATTTTGATTGGCAGTACTTTTTATTACCATTCAGTATAAAATATTCTCTAATTTCTATAAACATTTCTTCTTTGAACCAATTATTTAGCAGTGTGTTTTCCAATTCCAAACATACTTTTAAAATTACCATTTTATCATTGATTCCTTCTTAATTGGATTGAACTGAGAAGACCCAATCTACGTTATTCAGCCTTTTTAAATTTGTTAGGGTTTGCTTTATGGCTCAGCATACAGCCAATTTTTTGGTAAATATTCTGTATATTTTGAAAAAATGCATATCCCAGGCAAGTCAATTATATGTGTCCATTAAATCAAATTTTTTTCATCACGTTGTTCAAATATTCTATATTCCTACTGATGTTTTTATCTGCTTGTTCAATCAATTACTGAGAAAGGGGAATTAAAATGACCCACTATGATTGTGGATTTGTCTATTTCTCCTTATGGTTATTATTACTTGCTTGAATATTTAGAAGTTTTGTTATTAAGGTACACATAATTTTATTTTTTTTTTATTTTTAATTTTTTTTCAAAATTCACCATTTATTTTTTCCTCCAGTATCTCTCAGCCGCTGGGTCCCAGATGGAGAGAGTCCCAGGAGAAGTCCTCTAGTCCTGGTTGGAGGAGGGGACAGGGAACTCCTAACTGTGAGAGAGCACAGTAGTCTCATTTCTCCCCTTCTCTCTGTTTTCTGAGTTTCCAGTTCCCAGGCAGCCCCATGGCAATAGTGGTAGAAGCTGCCTCAGAAACACACAAGAGCCAGAATTCCGAGGAAAGGCATCTTCTGCTCTGGACGGGGGAGCCCTGACTCTATGACAGTGGCAGACTCATGTTACTTTTGTTTTCTTTCTCGGTTCACCCATCACTAGGCAATGGACATATGTACAGGTGCAGGAGTGAATAGGAAAGCACAATAAAGCAGGCTGAATAGAGCCTTAGTTTTCTGGTTGTATGATTGAAAAGGGAGCTGCAGGGAACTGGAAAGTATCTGGAAGAGCACAGAGAGGGAAGAGTTCAAGAGAGAGATGCCACAAGTTGTCTATGAAGTCCTGGGTTCACCTCAGAGCTACACGTGCCTGGATCTGGTCCTAATTATAGACCAAAGTTGAGAACTGAAGAGGCTACCATCCAGGACTCAGACTGGCCACTGAGTGGTGCAAAAGTGAGGCAGAGCTGAATAGTACTGCAAAAGCTTTGAAAACTGGACAGCCATAGGAGCCATGGACCATGCATGGAGGGCAGGCTGGAATGTGTGGCCAGATCCTAACCAGGACAGCTGCCCTTGTAAAGCTTTATGAATTCGTTTGCACTTTTCCTTCAACACTGCAAAAATACCTGGATTTTCTTCCATGATGTTGAGGGCCTCAATTGCAGCAGCAGCTAAGAGGGGAGGTAATGAAGCTGAAAAGCAGTATCCCTGGCCGGAAAGTCGCTGATGGTCAATTACGAAAGACCTGCCACAGCAGAAACCCCCAATAGAAGCAAGTGAATTCTCCATGTTGGCACTGATAAGGTCAATATCATCAATATCGATTCCAAAATGTTCAGTGACTCCTCGGCCATGCTCCCCCAGGACTCCAAACGAAAGGCTTTCCTCCAGAAAGATCCTTGCTTTATATCTGTATTTTAACTTAACCAATTCTGGAAGAGGGCAAATAGTTCCAGTATTCATATATAACCCCTCGACTACAATGAAACGTCGAGTTACACGAGCCTTGCGAGGATTCTTTTGATCTTCAATCTCTTGTTCTTTCAATAGTCGCTCAAGGTCATCCATATCATTATGGTTAAATAGCTTAATGTCACTACGTGATGCCTGTAATCCCTTCTGAATAGCAAAGCAGGCAGCTTTATCTACAAACACAATGTCCCCTCTCTTAGAGTAAGCAGGAATAGCACTGGCTATGGTGGCAAATCCATATGAGTATATAATGGCTTCTTCTGTGTTCATAAATTTTGCCAGGCGGTCTTCCAAATCCAAGTGCACATTCTGCATCAAGAGACAGGAACTTTTTCAGTTGTGGTGGTCACTCCTCTAACAGTTTGTATCAGCACTTAGTTGCGGCACCTGCCATCACTCTGCAGTACTGAGTTTCTGTAGCCAGGCCCCTCCAGCCTTGGAGCTTCACGGGAGAAACGAGGAACTCAAATGTGCCATAAAATCCTCTAGGTCCACAGGTTCCCACACCATACTTCTTTAGAGATGCCAAAGCTGCTGCCTCTTGAGCCTAGGGTTATCCAACAATCCAAGAAAATTGAATGAGGCAAAGTTTATACATTCTTTTCCATTCACCACAATGTTATGGCTTGGTGGGCCTGAAACGATGTTGTAGTTGAGAGCAGGATGGTCTTTTTTTTTTTTTTTTTAAACATCTTTATTGAAGTATAATTGCTTTACAATGGTGTGTTAGCTTCTGCTTTATAACAAAGTGAATCAGTTATACATATACATATGTTCCCATATCTCTTCCCTCTTGCATCTCCCTCCCTCCCACCCTCCCTATCCCACCCCTCTAGGTGGTCACAAAGCACCAAGCTGATCTCCCTGTGCTATGCGGCTGCTTCCCACTAGCTATCTATTTTACATTTGGTAGTGTATATATGTCCATGACACTCTCTCACCCTGTCACATCTCACCAGTATGGAGGTTCCTTAAAAAACTAAAAATAGAACTACCATACGACCCAGCAATCCCACTACTGGGCATATACCCTGAGAAAACCATAATTCAGAAAGAGTCATGTACCAAAATATTCATTGCAGCTCTGTTTACAATAGCCAGGATGGTCTTTTGAGACAGGAGGAACAAGAGGTTCTGGTTGCCACTCTTCAATCAATTCTTCCTTTTCCTTGACTGTAAGATCAGATCGTTCTTGTAACTTGTAAGTTTTAGAGAAAGGAGCCAGGGTATGAGAAGTTACATAGTCAAAGGGCAGTCTTCAAAAAGGCAGCAACAACATATAGTAGAAATTATTCATTTCTCGTAGAGCGCCTGTACCATCTCCACCAGCACCCACTGCTCCGCCCCATAATTTTAAATTATATCTTTTTGGTGAATTAAACTTTTTTGTGTGAAGTAATCATCCATAACATTAGTAAGGATTTGGGCTTAAAGTCTATATTTTCTGATCTTAAAATAATTGCACCAGCTTCCTTTTGGTTAGATTTTGGCCAGTATATTTTTTTCACTCTTTTTTTTCTGTTCACTCTTTCTACATCTTTTTATTTTAGATGTTCCTTTTATTAATAGAATATAGTTGTTTTTGTATTTCACCCAATCAGACCATCTTTTTTCTCTTAACTGTAGCACTTATTCCTTTTTATGTTATTAATAGACTTTGTTTTTTAAAAGTTTTAGATTTACAGAAAAATTGCAAAGATACTGCAGAGAGTTTTCATATATCCCACATCCAGTTGCCCCTATTGTTAACACTGGTACATTTTACATTCATGTGGTACACTTGTTATAAATGATGAACCAATATTGATAGATTATTATTAACTAAAGTCAGATTTCCTTAGTTTTTACCTAACACCTTTTTTCTGTTCCAGGATATCATCCAGGATATCACATTACATTTCGTTATAATTTTTTTCTCAGCTTCTCTTCGCTGTGATGGTTTCTCAGACTTGTCCTAGTTTTGATGACCTTGACAGTGTTGATAAGTACTGATCTAGTGTTTTGTAGAATGTCTCTCAATTGGGATTTGTATGATGTTTTTCTCATGATTATCCTGGGGTAGTTTGTTTTGGAGAGGAATACCACAGAGGTAAAGTGCCATTTTTATCACATCAGATCAAGGGTACATACTATCAACATGACTTATTACTGTTGATATTTACCTTGATCACTTGACTGAGACAATTTAAACAGATTTCTCCAGTATAAAGTTACTCTTCCCCCCACCCCCCCATCTATACTGTATTCTTTGGAAGGAAGTCACTATGTGACATCAATGCTTAAGGAGTAGAGACTCATGTGTCACCTCCTTGAGGGTAGAGTATCTACATAAATTATTTAAAATGTTCCTGCATAGGAGAAATCTCTCTTCTATCCCATTTATTTATTTATTCTATCCTTTATTTATGTCAATACAGACTCATGGATATTTGTTTATAGTTTGGGTTATAAACCAATATTACTTTATTTCTTGCTCAAATTGCTCCAGCTTTGGCCACTGGGAGCTCTTTCAGTTGACTCCTGTGCCCCTTTGATCTACGTACAGCAGTATGAGGTGTTTGTTTGCTTGTCCGTTTTTTGAGCATTTCCTTACTTTCTGGCACTGTAAGATGCTCCCAGCTCATCATGTAGATTTCCTTCCCCAGTCCTAGAATCAACCATTTCTCCAAGGAGTCTGCTTCCTTTTATTGGATTAATGGTATTACAAACCAAATCTGGGCAGTAGGTATGCTCATTACTACTAGGGTGTCATTTCTTTTAAGCCCTTTCAGCTGATAAAACAAAGAAATATACCGTATATGTGTGTATTTTAAGCAGTGTTAATGGTATGTCACCATTTGTATTTATATTAGGTTAGAAATTAATTCTTACTAATGTCTTCAACTCTAATCCATTACCAAGTGAATGATTCTAGCCTCCTCCCCATGCTTATTGGTAAACTCCTATCCCAACAGTGAGAAACCAGGCTCCTACCATCTGCTATCATTTACTTAATCCTTCAACTCCAGCATGCACATATAGCAGTATCAGAATTTATTTTTTTTTTATTTATTTATTTATTTATTTTTGGCTGAGTTGGGTCTTCGCTGCTGCGCACGGGCATTCTCTAGTTGCGGCGAGCAGGGGCTCCTCTTCCTTGCGATGTGCAGGCTTCTCATTGTGGTGGCTTCTCTTGCTGCGGAGCACGGGCTCTAGGTGCGCGGGCTTCAGTAGTTGTGGCACATGGACTCAGTAGTTGTGGCTCGTGGACTGTAGAGCGCAAGCTCAGTAGTTGTGGCACACAGGCCCAGTTGCTCCGCAAAATGTGGGATCTTCCCAGGCCAGGGATCGAACCCATGTCCCTTGCATTGGCAGGCAGACTCTCAACCACTGCACCACGAGGGAACTCCCAGCAGTGTCAGAATTTCTAACCTGTACCTCCATGGGAAGCAACTTTATCAACTAAAATACAGTGCTTATGTTCAGTTGCTTTTGCCTTTAGTCTTACAGATTCCACTCATTTCCAAAGTGACTTAGGTCAGCACATTTTCCCCCATCCTCTTCAGTGAGATCTTTTTAAATACCCTTGTGATACAGTTATATTCTATTGCCATAGTTTGGATTATTTCCTGGGATCCCCCAGACTCCTAAATGATTTTTTTTTAATTTGCATGCATTGAGATTCAGTGCTTATGTTGTAAAGTTCGATGGGTTTTGATAAATGAATGAAGTTATGTATCCACCATTACAGTGTCATACAGATAGTTTCACTTGCCTAAAAAAGTCCCCAGGCCTTCACCTATCCCCTCACTCAGCTCCCAATTCCCTGGCAACCACTGACCTTTTTACTGTTTCAAGAGTTTTACCTTTTTCAGAAGTCATATACTTGGAATCATACAGTATGTAGCCTTTTAAGACTGACTTCTTTTATGTAGCAATATGCATTTAGAAGTTTTCTAAGTCTTTTTGTGGTTTAATAGCTCATTTCTCTTTATCACCAAATAATATTCTATTGCATGGATGTACCAATTTGTTTATCCATTCACCTATTGAGGGACATCCCAGTTGCTTCCAGTGTTGGGTAACATACATAAGTTTTCAACTCAGTTGGTGAATACATAGGAATATGACTGCTGTAATATGGTAAGACTATATTTAGATTTTTAAGAAGCTACCCAACTATCTTCCAAATTGGCTGTACCATTTTGCGTTACCACCAGCAATGAATGAGAGTTCCTGCTCTTCTGCATCTTAGCTAGTATTTGATACTGTCAGTTTCTTTGGATTTTGGCCATTTTCATTGGTTTGTGGTTGTATCTCGTTTTAATTTCAAATTCACCAATGACAAAAAATGTTGAGGATTTTTTCATATGCTTATTTGCTGTCTGTTTAACTTCTTTGTTGAGGTGTCCATTCACATCTTTTGCCCATTTTTAATTGACTTATTTTTCTTATTGTTGAATTGTAAGTGTTCTTCATATATTTTCACTTATTCCTTTTACATTTAATAAAATTACTGATATATTTCTATATGTATTCCTTCACTTTATTTTGTGTTATCTATTTGTTCCACTATGTTTCTCCCTCTCTCTTTCTCCTTCTCTGTCTGTCTCTCTCTCTCTCTCTCGTCAAAGCCTAAATTTAAACAGTACCTTTACTCTTCATCTGGATAATACAAGGACTTTGTAACACCTTAATACCGTTTATCATTCTCCAGAATTACTATTTCAATTAAAGTAGTTTACTTTTATTTTATTTAAAAAAATAAAGTGCCACACAAGGTGTTATTGGTATTGTTTTATGAGTATTTAAATTTACCCATGTATTTACCATCCTCTCACTCTTCATTCCTTTTTTGATTGTAAGGCTTCTATCTGGGATTGTTTTCTTTTTGCTTGCAATTCATCCCTTAGAATTTCCTTTTGAGAGGTTCTCCTGGCAGCAAATTCTCTTGGTTTTTGGTTTTCTGAAAATGTTTTGATTTTGTTCTTAGTCTTGAAATACAGTTTTCCTGGGTACAGAATTCCAGGTTAGTAGTTATTTTCTTCCTCAGCACACTGAAGATTTGATTCTGGGCTTCTATTATTTCTTTCGAATAACAGCTTGCTGTCTGACTACTGTTCTTTAAAGGTAATATACATTTTACCTTCTGCTTGCTCTTCAGTTTTCTCTTTGTTGTTCATGTCCTGAAGTCTCACTGCAATGTGCCCAGATGTACATTTATTTTTATTTAATCTTATTAGGATTTGTGAGAATTGTTGAATCTGTGTGTTTTAGTCTTTAACAGTTATCAAAAAGTCTCAATTCTTACCTCTGAGCACTTTCCCTATCCCATCCTCATCTCTCCTTCTGAACTCCAATTAAATTTTTGTTAGATCTTTACATTCCATGCTCTAAGTCTCTCGAGATCTCTGTCATATTTTCTATTTTGTGTGTCTCTATGCTACATTCTAAGTAATTTATTTGACCTATCTTCTAGTTCACCGATTCTCTCTTCACCTCCATCTAATTTGATATTAAACTCATCCATTGGGTTTTAAAATTTTATTATTATAATTTTCATTTCAATAAATTATATTTGGTTCTTCTTCAAATCTGCGTTACATTAATTAAACAAGGAGCTCATTAAACTGAGGTGGCTCTAATGCCATGGCAGCCTATGGAAACAAACCAAAATCTAAGCCTGTAAATGCCTCAAGGTTCTGAAATCAAAACACTAAGGACAACCAATCACAAACAGCTAGCTAGGCTTTAAGCTGTAGCCAATGAAATAATTTCCTTTCTTTGCTTCCACACTTTCTCTATATATGTCTTTCTCCTGCTTCTCTTGGTGGAGTGCTCCTAACAATTTCCAGTTTGGCACTGCCTGATTTGAATAGATTTTTGCTCAAATAAACTCTTAAAATTTGTAATATGCCTCCATTTAGATTTTAACATCTGCTTGGACCCTCATTCGTTTTGTATTTTCTACAGACATTTTAAACTTGTCTTTTATTTCTTTAAATGCAGCGATCGTCTTTATCTTGGATCATGAGATTGATAATTACAATATTTGAAATCTGTGCAGATCTGTTTCTTCTGTCAACATATTTACTAATTATTCACTGTTAGCTGCTCCTTTTCTTTTTCTTTGGGAGAATTCTTTGAGGCCTTGGATATAAGTGGCTTCCTTCAGAGATGATTTGTGCTTGCTTTTACCAGATGATTGGGGCATTGCCATTCTGGGAATACTTTAAAATCTGACTTGAAGTTTTTTGGACCACCTGGGTCACACGAATTTGACTTACATGTCCACACAAAAGTCAGCTTAAATTTTTAATCATCAGGAAGACTTTTATTATTATTATTATTATTATTATTATTATTATTATTATTATTATTATTACTGCCTGTTTTGTCTGATGCTTAGGCATCTTGCCTTGAAATTTCCTGTGTGTAGAAGGGCTGCAGTTGGGTTTCAATCTGGTTCACACTGACACTTAGTATGTGACCCATTGGGGTTCTAGGATTTGGAAACAGTTGCTGGACTTTGCTTTCTTCCCCACCCCCCACTGTCACTCACACACATACACACATACACACAGGCACTTGTCCTAAAAAAATATGAAAATTGAAGCTCAAGTTCATCAGGTTCAGCAACAGCCCTCAGGGTAAAAACTTTGCTTACTTCTCTTTCTTCCTGCCTTCCCTTGGAGGTTGGACTGATAAATTCTTGCTGCTATATTTTACCAGTTCTTCAGTTCTTTTAAGATTTTTAAAATACACATTAACCAGCATTTTTCATAGTTATTAGCAGGAAGATTGTTTCAGATACCTAGCCATTATATTACCAGAAACAAAGCTATGCATTTTCTAAATGTGCAAGTTTATAGCAAGGAGATAATTCACAGTGAATGCCTACTAAATAGGACAATGTGGAGATCTGTGCCTTGACAGTTTTTCAAAGGGAACTTAGAGAAATATGATGGTAATTGCCTTTATACACAATATACACCAAACTAGAGGTTTCAGACTGGTGGGGATTAGAGGTTCAACCTCTGTCTGTGGGCCCAGCAAAACTAGCTCTTCTATAAGGAGACAGATTTCATTAACTCTACAAATATTTATAGTGCAACCAATCTACATCCTGAGGATACAGCAGTGAAAAAACCAAGTTTCTATCTTCATTGAATATAAATTTGAATGGAGATTCATGTCTGTGCCTTTGTCAGCACCGTGTTCTAACCGGCAGAGTTATATAGCACAGTTGAGATAGAGCTATCAACGAGTGTCATATTTCCTGGGGCCAACTCAGCAGGTGTAAAAAAATAATAAAGTGAAAAGGGTTTTTTTTTCCTTTTCTCCTTTAACAGCCAGTGGCACACAGATGATCCATTATTTTTCTTTCCTCTAAGTTTTCTTAAATCTCTGCCCTTTCCACAGTGGGCATAATTGGAGCAACAAGGATACTCTGAGTCATTTGCATGACAAACCCTGTTGCAGTCAGTCTGTTGCACCTGGAGTTTCTTCCTTTGAGGAAAATCAGATTTTCTTTTGTCCTTTATAGTCTGTGTCAAATCACCATGCGAGTTTTATGTCTAGGGAGTGGAAGTTGGATATGCTCTTTAGTGAGCTGGAAATGCCCAAATAAATTCAGTTTATTTCAGGATTAGAAGGTCTTGACCCTAATTTCAAGTCCTGACAACCTGCTTCTACCAGAATACACATGAGCAGAGACTAAGTACTCAAGGCAGGGGTTCCCATCTTTTCATCTGCTGGGTGATCTCAGGTTCATACTTAGAGACCCCAGAGACAAAAAGAGAGAAGCTTCTTCCATGCAAAGTTTTGCCCTCAAAGCCCCTATGATACGATCTTGAAGAAAGCAGGGCATAAAATTACAAGTGCCCTCTGACTACCACTGTGTAGATCACTTGCGTGTCAGGAAAGAGCATAAGGCAGCATTTTGCAGCATGTGCTCCTCAAAATCCTTGGAACGTTCCCAGGGGTGAAATGTAATTGCCTATCTCTTTCCTGCATCTTCTCAAAGTTTACTTACATACTAAAAATTTTGAGAAGCTACGTATTGAAGTAAAGAAAACTGTATTATCAAAACATTTTCCAAATTTCCAAAATCATTTGATGGACACTTTTTCTGCCCATCTAGTGCTCTGTGGAAACACTTTGGGAAAGTGTCTTGAGGAAAACTTAGGTGTCATCATTGCTGTGCTAAAGTGACAGGATTATGAGTGCCTTTTCTTCGTCTTTTCAAACCTTCTGTAATATAAATTTTGCTTGTTTGTTTGTTTTGGTGTCAAGGTTCATAGTTGCAAGCTCGGTGATTGAGGCAGAAAGGGAATAATTAAAAGATATTGAGCTGCTCATGGAGGTTCCAGGAGGATCAGAATCAGGCTTAAATGTCACCCGTCCAAGAAAAGCACACAAAATTCTCTTATGGAACTGATTCTGTAAAGACATAATTGTTGCTTCTACTGGACACAGATCCAACTGCTTCTTCCACTGACAACCCTGATCCTAGACACTGGCCCCTGGTGCTAGAACCGTTACCACCATGACTCTGGAAACTGGATCTAGCTTCCATTGGCACCATTAACCTCACCAAGATGGTGTCTGCACAGCCCCAGCTCATTTGGATTCATAGCTTCTAAGTCAAAATCCACCCTGGGTGAATCTGATTCATGAATCATTAGTCATATGCCTATGGTCTAACTGTAAGGAAAGCTGGAGTGGTAAGTATCTAGGTTCTACAGAGAGAGGAAGACTCTGCTCTCTGCCCAGGTGGAGGATGTCTCAAAGATAAAGGGGGGAGAGGGAGGGTGGGTAGGCAGTCAAAATTCATGACAAACACCCTCTTCCCCAAGTATTTTCCATTCCCCCCACCTTTCTTACTTCACATTCAATTATTCTTTGTTCTCCCATCTTCTCACAATACACACACTCCATCTCCTCTGTTACAAATTTTACAGCAATATGAAGAGTTTCAGAAGCTAATCCACAAACAGCTGAGACTCTGCAGCAAGTCTAATAGCATGTTATTTAAAGAGCCAAGCTCACTCAGACCTACGGAGGAACTGCCACTGCTGGCCATGACTCAGGTTTGAAAGTTCCAACCAAAACCTCCCATGGTTTTTCATATGTCCACTTCACCACCCCCAATCCCAAGTAGCCCTTCAAGGCTTCTCTGTACAGTTTTCACTTTTAAAGAAAATTCTATTGGTTTCCACAACACTGAAACAAAAATGTACCCCTTTTCCTACCCTCCCCCTAACTGGGGAACATACATAGCTGGCTGGGTCAGTGTGGTGAAGTTAGGCTACACCTTCGCTAAGAAGTTCTTGGGATTCCCTGAGCATGTTCAAGGAACTTCTTAACTGCCAGGAAACATTCAGGGACCCTAAAAGAGCTGCCCAGGAATAGCCCTGGTATTCTGGGAGTCCAACAGGAAAACAAAAGAACGACCGAGGTTGGTGGTAGAATGAGCCTGGGATTTGGAGAAGCGAAAGTTCCAGAGAGGTGCAGTGTGGAACCTGACACCAGGCAGCTGAACCCCTCCTAGACGAGCTGTCCACTCAAGGAAAACATGGGCTGTGGGGCAAAGAGAGACAATACTGCCGAGGTCCAATAGCTCTGCTGTCCAAAACACTTCTGAAAGAGCTGGGCAGAAGAGAAAGAGCATTTCCTAAATGACCAGAGGGAGAAGAGTTCTAGAGGCCAACAGGCCATCTGGCTGCATACACAGCATCACCAGTTGGCTGATGTCTGTGGCCAGAGGAGCTTAGGGACATCAGAGCTGCTGGCAGAGCTGTGAGAAACTGTTAGCCCCACATACAACCTGGTTAGGGTAATCCCAGGAGACCAAGGGAACAATTGAAATGCATGAACAAAATATGAGGGAGGGTCCAAAAATACTTGGAGAGAGCAACTCATGGAAACAATAGGACTTCCTGCCTGTCAAGGATGGATGGGCTCTGGGTATTGAAGTTTGGGGTACTACTATAAATCTGATTTGATGTCATAGCCACATATCTGGTTGTGCCACAATAAGATATAGATCTTCCACTTATAAGGACTGAGGTTCCTGGTTTAAATTGTAATACACCCCTTTAAGTACCCAACAGGTCAGAAGTATCATTTTGCTCATGAACCCTCATTTATAATCCCTTTACAGGGAAGGAACATTGTAACAAACTCCAAACACAAGCTTCAGATGGAACCTCCTCTTCACCCTCCCTTTGCATATGTGGCCCAGCTACTCTATCCGGAAGTAGCCCTATAGGTTGAGAGTTCACAACCCACGCAGCTCTGGAAAGACTGGGGTCACACTCAGATCAGATGAGGGGCAATGTCAAGGCAGAACTGTTGACACACTTCCTAGGAGATCCCACCTCGTTTTAGTCCTCCCATGTATGGCTGATTTGGATAGAAGACCCTCCATAAGAATAAGGCTCCTTAGCTCTTTTTACCTTGTACTGGTGTTGTTTGGGCACAACAAATCATCCCTTTGCCTCTATTGTAAACTTCTTAAGAACACAATTCTTATCCACTCGCTGTTTTTATCTCTGTAACTCCCGGGAAAGTGGTAAATATTGTAAGGGAGGGAAGGAGAGAGGGAGGGAGAGAGGAAGAAAGGAAGGGAGGAAGGGAGGGAAGGTATTTGGAGCAGAAATGCTATACCACCAGAGATTCCAGTGACATATCGATAAACCCATTCATATTATAGGGAAGCTTTTACTTTGTCAGGTGAAGAGTTCTTGGCTCATGCTGGGAAATTACTTGAAGGACAAAGTAATTCAACACACTCTTCCTCTGGTCAGTTTCAGCACTTAATCCCACTTAAGGTTTCACATTTAAAAATCATAAAAATAACTAATCTGAAGAATGCAGTAATAGGATTGGCCAGGGTCCATGAATCCCTGGAAATGTTCTCAAAAAGTCATTGCAGAAACCCAATGTTGTGTGTCTAAGTGGTCTCCTGGGTGAAAACACAGCTCCCTCCTAAGGGATGTGACTTGGAGTATGAATGGAGTTTTAGCTTGGGTTAGAGATGTGGGCACTAGTTTCAGTTGACTGATTCCTGGGCCCCAAGTACACTGCATTGCGGCTTCTGAATACCACCTACTCCAGTAAAATTGCTCCAACTAAGGTTACTGACAACTTCCTTATAGGTAAAATCAACAGCCCCCTTATAATCCTTATTTCACTTACTCTTTCTGCAACTTTTAGCACCTCCCATGTACCTGCTCCTCCAAATCTCTTCTCTTTTAGCTTCTGAGTTTTTTTATTTCTATTCTAGTTGCTCTTTCTTAATCTCCTTGTAGTCATCTCTTGCCCTGTCCATCCCTAACCTGTTAATGTCCTCTAGTGATTATCCTTGGCCCTTTGCCAATTCAGTCTACTCCTCTGGCAAGGACTCCAAATTCCCACTTCCCACTCTACCACCCAGCCCTTCTCAGTTGGCTTCTATAGGGGCATTAAGCCCTAGTGCATCCATTGTACATAACTAATTAACTTCTATGTATCTAGAATGGGAGTAGCTATCAACCATCCTGGGGGAGAATTGGGAAAATAGTCACTCAAATCATTTCCTGTAGGGCTTAATTCTCTCCAAGAACCTTTACTGGGGCTGGATAGCATTGGATCCCTAGAGCCAACTGCTTAGGAGACAGCTCCACTTGGCTGTTTCACAGATTCCTCAAAGCCACACTTCAATAACAAATCTATTGCCTTCTCTCATAATTCCTCTTCTACTGTGTTTCCTAATTTGATGAAGACTGTCACTATATTACTACTTCCTGATTTTTCTATTTTTAGACATAATCTATTAATTATCTACTGTGGAAGATAAGGATAAGGTGTTTTCTCACACACACACCCTTGTTCCCAATACACTTTCTAGCCCTTCATCCTACTTGTATTTAGAATTTTTGTAGGACAAATATTCTGTGTTTATATTATTATAACTATGTAAATACAGTTCATAACTGAGCCATGTAATATATACTATAATGACTTTTCCTTTCTGCACAACTTTCTGTTTTCCCTGGAGATAATTGTTGTCTTTAGTTTGTTTGTTTATTTGCTTAGATTTCTATAAACATACCCTTAATTTATTTCATGTACTCATCAGTAATTCAGCTCCAAACTCTCCTCCAATTGTGTAAACATCATTAGTGTATTAAGCGTCCTGTCAATTTTACCGCCTTAAAGAAACTGCCTATAGATGGACTTCACTGTTGATATCTCACTGGCTCCCTGTGGAAGGCCTTATGTCAGTACGCTTAGATCATTTTTCTTGGGTTTGTCATATTTCCAGAGAAGGCTCTTTTCATCTATTTCTTGAAGGATAAAGATGTGGTTGCCAAAATTCTGAGAGCCTGGTAAGAGCTGAAGAACGGGGGTGTCTCAATCTCAGTATGAAAACTTTCACTAACTCACTGTATTTTCAATATGATGTTCACATACTCGACTCTATATGGTGTCCATTTTATCCCTTCAAGAGAATAACTCTCTACTCTTCTGTCAGCGTAGAAGTGGGAAGTCATTTTCTTATACAGATGGGGAAATGATTTGGGGGTCCAACTTTTTCTCTCAAGTAATTTGGACAACTTCTCCTGGTTTTATATTCTCCTTTGTTTCTACTTCCAGAGTGTCCATTACCTGTGCTTCCTGAGACTTCGAGGGGTATTTTCTGGTTCATCTCAGCTTCCTATTTAGTTTTCCCCACTGCTTACTTAACATTAGGATTCCACTTTCTCCAGTATGTTAATCAATTACCACTCTTCCATCTATTGCCTAGCTTCTAAAATTTTGTTACTTCTGTATTTTTCCTGTTCTTTTTGTTCTTATGGTTTATATATTTATAAAAATCCCATTATCATCTCTTTAATAGAGTTTTGGCAGGGAGAAATATAATGCATGTGTTCAATTTACTTTCTTTAAATAAAAGTCCCCTAGCCTTTTAATTATACCTCTTGCTACTCTTCCAAACCCACTCTACTTGTGGTTCTTCAAATGTGCTACTTCCTCTCTCTCTCTCTCACATACACACACACACATTTTCATGTTACTCTCTCTGCCAGATTGGCTTTCTTACTCCCCCTTCCCCCACCTCTGCCGAGGAACTCCTGTTCATCCTTCACCAGGAGCTCTCACCTCCACCAGGACACTTCCCAGACCCCCTCCTATGACTCTATAGCTCCCTGGGCATCTGCCCACCACAGCACTTATCCTCCTGGATAATAACTGCTTATTTACTTTTCTGTTCTTACCCACCTGACTTTAAAGACACACTAACAGGTCTCTCACAAGGCCTTCTTCCTCCCGGGATGCCTCTGGCAAAAGAATAGTTCTTTTAACTAAGTGGGAAGTGAGAGACTATATGAGATGCTCCCCTAAGGCAGTGTTCCTGACCAAGAGCTTCAGTGCAAGTAATGAAAATTATTATTATTATTATTATTATTAAAAGTCTCTCTCCTAGATTATTTGTCAAAGTCAGACCAAAAATTAACTGCCCTCAAAATTACACATAGTGCTTTTTAGTCAAAGCACTTTAAACTTTGGGTTTGTTTATTTATTTATTTATTTATTTATGGCTGTGTTGGGTCTTTGTTTCTGTGGGAGGGCTTTCTCTAGTTGCGGCAAGTGGGGGCCACTCTTCATCGCGGTGCGGGGGCCTCTCATTACCGCGGCCTCTCTTGTTGCGGAGCAAAGGCTCCAGACGCGCAGGCTCAGTAATTGCGGCTCACGGGCCCAGTTGCTCCGCGGCATGTGGGATCTTCCCAGACCAGGGCTCGAACCCGTGTCCCCTACATTGGCAGGCAGATTCTCAACCACTGTGCCACCAGGGAAGCCCCTAGTCAAAGCACTTTAGCACTCATCAATTAATTATGGTAATTTACCATCATTAGTTAGCTAATTAAATTTGAACTGAACCTACAGAGGAGAAAGACCAATTTGGAAATATCACTCCAGGCAGATGTCCATAGGCCCAGCTCCTAATTTCTTGATTTTCCATAAAAAATAGTGGGCTCTGGGCTGGACCTGGGCCAAGCAACCAACCCAAGGGTTCGTCCTCCTCATTATGCCATCTGAGCCCAGTTCCTCTCCTCTCCATAGTTTCGACAGCAAACATTTCTGAAAGTGTCCTCCCAGATGATATAGCCATCAGAATCCAACATTCTAATTTTCAATCAGAAACAAAAGGTCATCTCTAACATAAATATACACAAAATGCAGCGATTCTCTGGACCTTATTCTTGCAACAAAAGGGGGAATAAAATGGCTAGAACTATACACCAAGCAACTCTTGAAGTGTCTGAGGACTGCTTAAAAAGTGGTCTTGTTAGTATGCCGATGAAATGGACAACCTAGGAGAAATGGACAATTTCTTAGAAAGGTACAATCTCCTAAGACTTAACCAGGAAGAAATAAAAAATATGAACAAATTACCAGAACTGAAATTGAACCAGTAATTTTAAAACTCCCAACAAACAGAAGTCCAGAACCAGATGGCTTCACAGATGAATTCTACCAAACATTCAGAGAAGAATTAACACCTACCCTTCTGAAACTATTCCAAAAAACTGCAGAGGAAGGAACACTTCTGAACTCATTCTATGAGGTCACCATCACCCTGATACCAACAACAGACAAAGATATCACACAAAAAAAGAAAATTACAGGCCAATATTACTAATGAACATAGATATAAAAATCCTCAACAAAATATTAGCAAACCAAATCCAACAATACATTAAAATAATCATATACCATGATCAAGTGGGATTTATCCCAGGGATGCAAGAATTTTTCAATATCTGCAAATCAATCAATGTGATATAACACATTAACAAAATGAATACTTAAAACCATATGATCATCTCAATAGAGGCAAAAAAAGCTTTTGATAAAATTCAACATCCATTTATGATCAAAACTTTCCAGAAAGTGGGCATGAAGGGAACATACTTCAATATAATAAAGGCCATATATGACAAACCACAGCTAATACCATACTCAATGGTGAAAAGCTGAAAGCATTTCTTCTAAGATCAGGAACAAGATAAGGATGCCCACTCTCACCACTTTTATTCAACATAGTTTTGGAAGTCATAGCCACAGCAATCAGAGAAGAAAAAGAAATAAAAGGAATACAAATTGGAAAGGAAGAATTAAAACTGTCACTATTAGCAGATGACATGACACTATACATAGAAAATCCTAAAGAGGCCACCAGAAAGCTACTAGAGCTCATCAATGAATTTGATAAAGTTTCAGGATACAAAATATACAGAAATCTGTTGCATTTCTATACACTAAGAACAAAGTATCAGAAAGAGAAATTAAAGAAATAATCTCATTTACCATCGCATCAAAAAGAATAAAATACCTAGGAATAAACCTACCTAAGGAGTTAAAAGACCTGTACTCGGAAAACTGTAAGACATTGATGAAATAAACTGAAGATGACACAAACAGATGGAAAGATATACCATGTTCTTGAATTGGAAGAATCAATATTGTTAAAATGACAGTACTACCCAAAGCAATCTACAGATTCAATGCAATCCCTATCAAAATACCAATGACATTTTTCACAGAACTAGAAGAAAAAATTTTTTAATTTGTATGGAAACCAAAAGACCCTGAATAGCCAAAATGATCTTGAGAAAGAAGAATGGAGCTGGAGGAATCATGTGCCCTGACTTCAGACTATACTACAAAGGGACGAAGTGAGAGAGCCGCATGGACACATATACACTACCAAATGTATAATGGATGGCTGGTGGGGGGCAGCCGCATGGCACAGGGAGATCAGCTCAGTGCTTTGTTACTGCCTAGAGGGGTGGGATAGGGAGGATGGGAGGGAAACGCAAGAGGGAGGAGATGTGGGGATATGTGTATATGTATAGCTGATACACTTTGTTATAAATCAGAAACTAACATACCATTGTGGGGCAACTGTACTCCAATAAAGATGTTTAAAAAAAAAACAAACCCAAGGTCATCAGAAGAAAAAAAAGAAAAATGTAAACTATGGTGAACTATAGGCAAGTCCAAAGAGACAAAGGGAAGGTCAGCTTTTACTAGGGATTAGGAGAAAATTGGGGAGGGTTGTTTGAATAAAATTTATTGGAGAAGAATTTTAAAAAAGCTACATTAATCAAAACAGTATGGTACTGGCACCAAGACAGACTTATAGATCAATGGAACAGGATAGAAAGCCCAGAAATAAACCCACACACTTATGGTAAATTAACGTATGACAAAGGAGGCGATAATATACAATGGAGAAAAGACAGTCTCTTCAATAAGTGGTGCTGGGAAAACTGGACAGCTACATACATGTAAAAGAATGAAATTAGAACATTCTCTAACACCATATTCAAAAATAAACTCAAAATGGATTAAAAACCTAAATGTAAGACCGGATACTACAAAACTCTAGAGGAAAACATAGGCAGAACACTCTTTGACATAAGTCGCAGCAATAATTTTTTGGATCATCTCCTAAAGTAAAGGAAATAAAATAAAAAATAAACAAATGGGATCTATTTGAACTTAAAACCTTTTGCACAGCAAAGAAAACCATCGACAAACAAGAAGACAACCTACTGAATGGGAGAACATATTTGCAAGTGATATGACCGATAAGGGATTAATAGCCAACCGATAAGGGATTAATAGCCAACATATATAAACAGCTCATACAACTTAACATCAAAAAAAAAAAAAACCCAATCAAAAAATGGGCAGAAGAACTGAACAGACATTCTTCCAAAGAGGAAATGCAGATGACCAATAGGCACATGAAAAGATGCTCAGCATCAGGGAAATGCAAATCAAAACCAAAATGAGATATCACCTCACACCTGTCAGAGTGGCTATCATCAGAAAGAACACAAATAGCAAATGTTGGTGAGGATGTGGAGAAAAGGGAACACTTGTGCACTGTTAGTGGGAATGTAAATTGGTACAGCCACTGTGGAAAACAGTATGGAAGTTTCTCAAAAAACTGATAATAGAATTACCATATGACCCAGCAATTCCACCCCTTGGTATATATCCGAAAAAAAAAAAAAAAACCCACTAATTTGAAAAGATACATGCACCACAATGTTCATAGCAGCATTATTTACAATTGCCAAGATATGGAAGCAGCCTAAGTGTCCATCAACAGATGAATGGATAAAGAAGATGTGGTACATATGTACAGTAGACTACTACTCAGCCATAAAAAGAACAAAATTTTGGCATTCACAGCAACATGGATGGACTTGGAGGGCATTATGCTAAGTGAAATAAGTCAGACAGGGAAAGACCAATACTGTATGGTATCACTTATACGTTTGTGGAATCTAAAAAAACAACAAACTAGTGAATGTAACAAAAAAGAAGCAGATTCACAGATATAGAGAACAAACTAGTGGTTATCACTGGGGAGAGGGAAGAGGGGAGAGGCAAAAAAGGCATAGAGGATTAAGAGGCACAAACTATTAGGTATAAGATAAGCTACAAGGATGTATTGTACAACACGGAATATAGCCAATATTTTATAATAACTATAAATGGAGTATAAGCTTTAAAAATTGTTAATCACTATTTCGTACACACCTGTAACTTTTATAATATTGTACAGCAACAAGTCTTAAATTTAAATAAATAAATAAATAAATATAGTAGGGACTTCCCTGGTGGCGCAGTGGTTAAGAATCCACCTACCAGTGCAGGGGACACGAGTTTGATCCCTGGTCCGGGAAGATCCCACATGCCACAGAACAACTAAGCCCATGCGCCACAACTACTGAGCCCACACGCCACAACAACTGAAGCCCACGCGCCCCAGAGCCCATGCACCGCAACTACTGAAGCCAGCATGCTCTAGTGCCCGCATGCTGCAACTACTGAGCCTGTGTGCTGCAACTACTGAAGCCCATGCACCTAGAGCCCGTGCTCCGCAACAACAGAAGCCACCGCAATGAGAAGCCCGTGCACTGCAATGAAGAGTAGTCCCTCCTTGCCACAACTAGAGAAAGCCCCCACACAGCAACGAAGACCCAATGCAGCCAAAAAAATTAAAAATAAATAAACATCGTAAATCATCAAAAAAAACTGGTCTTGTTGGGGGCCGAGGTTTGGGGGCAGTATGGAAACAATGGAATGGAAGAAGGTAAGCTTCTACTTGGGGAACTAGTATTTTCATAATACAAAACAGACTCCCAGATTTATTTCTGTTCCATAGATAAGAGACATGACCTTTCACTTGAAATTTGTGGAGCTTTCCACTTCTTAATGCAAAGGAAAGTGAATAGGAGAATTACCTGGTGCGTGTTGTAGCCTTACATATGCATTGAAATTGCTAAAAACATGTTCATGGAACATTAGTCCCAAAGCAGTCTGATAAGCCCCCATTTGCTTATCCTGAGATGTAGTGCTCCTATTCCATTAAGGAACCCCCCACCCTAAACTGTAGCCACCCTGGCTTTTTCCCCTTAGGATAAAGGTGAGGCCCAAATGTCTCAGGATGCAGTGATTTTTCTAAAAATACCTTTTTAGAAAGACTTTAATGCATTCTCACTGCAGATTGCTTATGATGGAGTCTGATTATGAGGCTGTTATCATTATATCACATAATATTAATAAAGATAACAGCAATAATAATAGTAACAAGTTTCAGGTGCTTTCACAGTTTACATTAGAGCTTGTGAAATACTTGAGAAATATTTTATTATCTCCATTTTTACATGGAATTAGGTTCCTGTAGAGAAAGTGACTTGCCCAAGTCACAAAGATAGTTGGTGATACAGCCGAGATTCCAACCCTGGTTGTGTGATGCCAGTTATGAGAGAGCTCCCATTCTCTCCACGTGCATTAGGATGCTTATGGCTGCAAATAAAAGAAACCTCAGCTAAAAATCCAAAGAAAGAGCAGTTGATTCAGCGTTTCAATGACATCATCAAGGACCCAGGTTCTTTCCATTTTTCTTCTCTACTACCTCTATTGTGTCAAATGTCTTCCCCTCATGGTTTCAAGATGCTACCACAATCCTAGGCATCACCTGTGTAGACAAAGTATAGAGACAAAAGGGACTATCTTTATAACATGTCCCTTTTTAGAAAGCAGGGGCAACTTCCCTTCACATCTCATTGGTCACAATTTCATCATATGCCTTTATCTCAACTTGCCAATCACTTGCCAAGTGGTATCATCTTGATTAGCTTACCAACCAATATTCAATGCCCTAAGGCTGGGAAAGGGCCCAGTCACTGCTGAATAAAATGAATTCTCAGAGGAAGATAAATAAAATTTGTCAGCAAAGAAGAATGGAGAAATGCTCTGGGGTTGGCTACCAGCAATGGCTGTCACTCCATCAACATGCCAGACTATCTTCTAAAACATCCTGCTATCAAATACTGAAACAAAACACCTGGTAATTCTATAACCATAATTGATACTTGGAGTGTGAGAGAAAAGTCAAGTCCAATATGATTAAATACATGTAGTGCTAGATACACAACACTGTAGAGGGAACGCCACTAACTGGAGATGAAGAGACCTGAGTTCTACTAACTAGATGGATGGTCTTAACCTGCCTAATCTTGACCTGTTCCTTTTTCATATTGAATAACAATGCCTGCCTCTATCTACCTCACAGAATTTTTCTTAACATAAATGGTTTACTATATCGTTACTGTCACTAAGCTGAAGTCATTTTCCAATGAATAAATGCAAAGGGGAAGAGTTCTGGTTTTGAAGGCATGTTGACTGTTCCTCTTGTTGGGTCCTCCCCACTTGTTCCTTCTCCTCCCCAGGTCTCAGACAAACCTGGAACATGTGCTGTGAATCCTCCATTCCTGGTGCCTGGCCCTAAACCAAGGACTAAGATGTCTGTCAGTCAGCATCTGAGTGGGTTTTCAGAAATCACTATAATGTACACATTGAACCCACTGTCTGTCTTTTTATTTTAGAGAAGCAATGTGATGAGGGAGGGGGTGTCCGGGTTCACAGTTATCCCAATGAAGCTGAGGAGACTCAGGGAATTATCAGTGCTTTGACCCCTTTTGTTTCTTTGCAATGTGAGAGATGCTTCATCAAACACCTTTATCTCTCACAAGGTTCCTGGCTATCTTTCTCCATTGCTCTTCCCTGTCTCTGGTCATATCCTTCAGCCTGAGATTCATTCTCTGATTTCAACTTGGCTGTGTCTCTCTTATTCACCGCATCAAACTTTACTCTTAGAGTTATTCTAACAGTGTGCCCACACCACTCAATTTGTTCTTATTTACTACAGTGGTTCTAGTTTACCTTCATTCCTATAATTCAGAAAGTTTTTAGCTAATTGCCTGTGAAAGAGCACATCATGGGGGCGGATCTTTGAGATGGCAGAGGAGTAAGACGTGGAGATCACCTTCCTCCTCACAAATACATCAAAAAAATACATCTACATGTGGAATAACCCCTACAGAACACCTACTGAACACTGGCAGAAGACCTCAGACTTCCCAAAAGGCAAAATCCCCATGTACCCGGGTAGGGAAAAAGAAAAAAGAATAAACAGAGACAAAAGAATAGGGATGAGACGGGCACCTCTGGGAGGGAGCTGTGAAAGAGGAAAGTTTCCACACACTAGGGAGCCCCTTCACTGGCAGAGATGGGGGGTGGGCAGGGGGAAGCTTCGGAGCCACGGAGGAGAGCGCAGCAACAGAGGCGCAGAGGGCAAGGCGGAGAGATTCCCGCACAGAGGATCAGTGTCGACCAGCACTCACCAGCCCACGAGGCTTGTCTGCTCACTCGCCAGGGAGGGTGGGGGCTGGGAGCTGAGGCTCGGGCTTTGGAGGTCAGACCCCAGGGAGAGGACTGGGGTTGGCTGCATGAACACAGCCTGAAGGGGGCTAGTGTGCCACAGGTAGCTGGGAGGGAGTCAGGGAAAAAGTCTGGAACTGCCTAAGAGGCAAAAGACCATTGTTTTGGAGTGCTCAAAGAGAGGGGATTCCTTCCCTCTGTGCCCACAGAAGGCAGAGCACCGCCTAAGTGAGCTCCAGAGAAGAGACAGGCATGAGCCACACCTATCAGCTCAGACCCCAGAAATGGGCATAAAATGCTAACGCTGCTGCCACTGCCACTAAGAATCCTGTGTGCAAGCACAGGTCACTACCCATACCCACCCCCCCCCGCACCCCGGGAGCCTGTGCAGCACACCACTGCCAGGGTCCCAAGATCCAGGGACAACTTCCCCAGGAAAACACATGGTGCACCTCAGGCTGTTGCAATGTCACGCTGGCCTCTGCCGCCGCTGGCTCACCCCACATTCCAATTATGACTACCGTACCCACCCCTCTCCCCGGCCTGAGAGAGAAAGAGAGCCCTAATCAGCCGCTGCTTTAACCCCCTCCTGTCTGGGCAGGGAAGAGATGCCTGAGGGCGACCTACACACAGAGTGGGGCCAAAACCAAAGCTGAACCCCAGGAGCTGTGCGAACAAAGAAGAGAAAGAGAAATTTCTCCGAGCAGGCTCAGGAGCAGCAGACTAAATCCCCACAATCAACTTGATGAACCCTGCATCTGTGGAATACCTGAATAGACAACAAACGTTCCCAAAATTGAGGTGGTAGACTTCGGGAGCAGCTGTACACTTGGGGTTTGCTGTCTGCGACTGATTTGTTTCTGATTTTTATGTTTATCTTAGTTTAGCTTTTAGTGCTTCTTATTACTGGTGGTTTTGTTTATTGGATTGGTTGCTCTCTTCTTTTTTTATTTATTTATTTTTTCTTCCTTTTCTTCTGAGCCGTGTGGCTGACAGTGTCTTGGTGCTCTGGCCTGGGGTCAGGCCTGAGCCTCCAAGGTGGGAGAGCCAAGTCTAGGACACTAGACCACCAGAGACCTCCCAGCCCCACATAATATCAATCCGCAAGAGCTCTCCCAGAGATCTCCGTCTCAACACTAAGACCCAGCTCCACCCAATGGCCAGCAAGCTCATGTGCTGGACGCCCCACGCCAAACAACTAGCAAGACATGAACACAACCTCACCCATTAGCAGAGAGGCTGTCTAAAAGATACTAAGTTCACAGACACCCCAGAACACACCACCAGACGCGGCCCTGCCCACCAGAAAGACAAGATCCAGCCCCACCCACCAGAACACAGGCACGTCCCCTCGACCAGGAAGCCTACACAACGCACTGAACCAACCTCACCCACTGGGGGCAGACACCAAAAAAACGGGAACTGTGAACCTGCAGCCTGCGAAAAAGGAGATCCCAAACACAGTAAGTTAAACAAAATGAGAAGACAGAGAAATATGCAGCAGATAAAGGAGCAAGGTAAAAACCCACCAGACCAAACAAATGAAGAGGAAATAGGCAGTCTACCTGAAAAAGAATTCAGAATAATGATTGTAAAGATGATCCAAAATCTTGGAAACAGAATGAAGAAAATACAAGAAACATTTAACAAGGACCTAGAAGAACTAAAGAGCAAACAAACAATGATGAACAACACAATAAATGAAATTAAAAATTCTCTAGAAGGAATCAATAGCAGAATAACTGAGACAGAAGAATGGATAAGTGACCTTAAAGATAAAATAGTGGAAATAACTGCTGCAGAGCAGAATAAAGAAAAAAGAATGAAAAGAATTAAGCACAGTGTCAGAGACCTCTGGGACAACATTAAATGCACCAACATTCAAATTATAGGGGTTCCAGAATAGGAAGAGAAAAAGAAAGGTTCTGAGAAAATATATGAAGAGATTATAGTTGAAAACTTCCCTAACATGGGAAAGGAAATAGTCAATCAAGTCCAGGAAGTGCAGAGAATCCCATACAGGATAAATCCAAGGAGAAACACGCCAAGACACATATTAATCCAACTATCAAAAATTAAATCCAAACAAAAAATATTAAAAGCAGCAAGGGGAAACCAACAAATAACATACAAGGGAATCCCCATAAGGTTAACAGCTGATCTTTCAGCAGAAACTCTGCAAGCCAGAAGGGAGTGGCAAGCAACTTTAAAGTGATCAAAGGGAAAAACCTACAACCAAGATTACTCTACCCAGCAAGGATGTCATTCAGATTTGATGGAGAAATTAAAACCTTTACAGACAAGGAAAAGTTAAGAGACTTCAGCACCACCAAACCAGCTTTACAACAAATGCTAAAGGAATTTCTCTAGGCAGGAAACACAAGACAAGGAAAACACCTACAAAAACAAACCCAAAACAATTAAGAAAATGGTAATACGAACACAGATATTGATAATTACCTTAAATGTAAATGGATTAAATGCTCCAATCAAAAGACATAGACTGGCTGAATGGATAGAAAAAAAAGACTCGTATATACGCTGTCTACAAGAGACCCACTTCAGACCTAGGGACACATACAGACTGAAAGTGAGGGGATGGAAAAAGATATTCCATGCAAATGGAAATCAAAGGAAAGCTGGAGTAGCAATTCTCATATCAGACAAAATAGACTTTAAAATAAAGACTATTCCAAGAGACAAAGAAGGACACTACATAATGATCAAGGGATCAATCCAAGAAGATGATATAACAATTGTAAATATTTATGCACCCAACATAGGAGCACCTCAATACATAAGGCAAATGCTAACAGCCATAAAAGGGGAAATCGACAGTAACACAATCATAGTAGGGGACTTTAACACCCCACTTTCACCAATGGACAGATCATCCAAAATGAAAATAAATAAGGACACACAAGCTTTAAATGACACATTAGACAAGACGGACTTAATTGACGTTTATAGGACATTCCATCCAAAAACAACAGAATACACTTTCTTCTCAAGTGCTCATGTAACATTCTCCAGGATAGATCGTATTTTGGGTCACAAATCAAGTCTCGGTAAATTTAAGAAAATTGAAACCGTATCAAGTATCTTTTCTGACCACAAGGCTATGAGACTAGATATCAATTACAGGGAAAAAAAACTGTAAAAAATACAAACACATGGAGGCTAAACAATACACTACTAAATAACCAAGTGATCACTGAAGAAATCAAAGAGGAAATAAAAAAATACCTAGAAACAAACGACAATGAAAACATGACGACCTAAAACCTATGGGATGCAGCAAAAGCAGTTCTAAGAGGGAAGTTTATAGCAATACAATCTTACCTCAAGAAACAAGAAAAATCTCAAACAATCTAAACTTACACCTAAAGCAATTAGAGAAAGGAGAACAACAACAACAACAAAACCAAAGTTAGCAGAAGGAAAGAAATCATAAAGATCAGATCAGAAATAAATGAAAAAGAAATGAAGAAAACTATAATGAAGATCAAAAAAACTAAAAGCTGGTTCTTTGAAAAGATAAACAAAATTTATAAACCATTAGCCAGACTCATCAAGAAAAAGAGGGAGAAGACTCAAGTCAACAGAATTAGAAATGAAAAAGAAGTAACAACTGACACTGCAGAAAATACAAAGGATCACGAAAAATTACTACAAGCAACTATATGCCAATAAAATGGACAACCTGGAAGAAATGGACACATTCTAAGAAAAGCACAACCTTCCGAGACTGAACCAGGAAGAAATAGAAAATATAAACAGAACAATCACAAGCACTGAAATTGAAACTATGATTTAAAATCCTCCAACAAAAGCCCAGGAACAGATGGATTCACAGGCAAATTCTATCAAACATTTAGAGAAGATCTAACACCTATCCTTCTCAAACTCTTCCAAAATATAGCAGAGGGAGGAACACTCCCAAACTCATTCTACAAGGCCACAATCACCCTGATACCAAACCAGACAAAGATGTCACAAAAAAAGAAAACTACAGGCCAATATCACTGATGAACATAGATGCAAAAATCCTCAACAAAATACTAGCAAACAGAATCCAACAGCACATTAAAAGGATCATACATCATGATCAAGTGGGGTTTATCCCAGGAATGCAAGGATTCCTCAATATATGCAAATCAATCAATGTGATACACCATATTAAAAAACTGAAGGAGAAAAACCATATGATCATCTCAATAGATGCAGAAAAAGCTTTCAACAAAATTCAACACCCTTTTATGATAAAAACTCTCCAGAAAGTATGCATAGAGGAAACCTACCTCAACATAATAAAGGCCATATATGACAAACCCACAGCCAACATCATTCTCAATGGTGAGAAACTGAAACCATTTCCTCTAAGATCAGGAACAAGACAAGGTTGCCCACTCTCACCACTATTATTCAACATAGTTTTGGAAGTTTTAGCCATGCCAATTAGAAAATAAAAAGAAATAATAGGAATCCAAATCGGAAAAGAAGAAGTAAAACTGTCACTGTTTGCAGATGACATGATACTATACATAGAGAATCCTAAAGATCCTATCAGAAAACTACTAGAGCTAATCAATTAATTGGGTAAAGTAGCAGGATACAAAATTAATGCACAGAAATCTCTTGCATTCCTATAAAATAACAACAAAAAATCTGAAAGAGAAATTAAGGAAACTTTACCATTGCAATAAAAGAATAAAATACCCAGGAATAAACCTACCTAAGGAGACAAAGACCTGTATGCAGAAAACTATAAGACACTGATGAAAGAAATTAAACATGATACAAACAGATGGAGAGATATACCATGTTCTTGGATTGGAAGAATCAACATTGTGAAAATGGCTATCCTACCCAAAGCAATCTACAGATTCAATGCAATCCCTATCAAACTACCAATGGCATTTTTCACAGAACTAGAACAAAAAATTTGACAATTTGTATGGAAACACAAAAGATCCCGAATAACCAAAGCAATCTTGAGAAAGAAAAATGGAGCTGGAGGAATCAGGCTCCCTGACTTCAGACTATACTACAAAGCTACAGTAATCAAGACAGTATGGTATGGCATAAAATCAGAAATATAGATCAATGGAATAGGATAGAAAGCCCAGAGATAGTCCCACACACATATGGTCACCTTATCTTTGATAAAGGATGCAAGAATATACGGAGAAAAGACAGTCTCTTCAATAAGTGGTGCTGGGAAAACTGGACAGCTACATGTAAAAGAATGAAATTAGAACACTTCCTAATACCATACAAAAAAAATAAACTCAAAATGGATTAAAGACCTAAATGTAAGGGCAGACACTATAAAACTCTTAGAGGAAAACATAGGCAGAACACTCTATGACATAAATCACAGCAAAATCCTTTTTGGCCTGCCTCCCAGAGAAATGGAAATAAAAACAAAAATAAACAAATGGGACCTGATGAAACTTCAAAGCTTTTGCACAGCAAAGGAAACCATAAACAAGATGAAAAGACAACCCTCAGAACGGGAGAAAATATTTGCAAACGAAGCAATTGTCAAAGGATTAATCTCCAAAATATATAAGCAGCTCATGCAGCTCAATATCAAAAAAACAACCCAAACCAAAAATGGGCGGAAGACCTAAACAGACATTTTTCCAAGGAAGATACACAGATTGCCAACAAACACATGAAAGGATGCTCAATGTCACTAATCATTAGAGAAATGCAAATCAAAACCACAATGAGGTATCCCCACACACCGATCAGAATGGCCATCATCAAAAAATCTACAAACAATAAATGCTGGAGAGGGTGTGGAGAAAAGGGAACCCTCTTGCACTGTTGGTGGGAATGTAAATTGATACAACCACTATGGAGAACAGTATGGAGGTTCCTTAAAAAACTAAAAATAGAACTACCATAGGACACAGCAATACCACTACTGGGCATATACCCTGAGAAGACCATAATTCAAAAAGAGACATGTACCACAATGTTCACTGCAGCACTATTTACAATAGCCAGGATATGGAAGCAACCTAAGTGTCTATCAACAGATGAATAGATAAAGAAGATGTGGCACATATATACAATGGAATATTACTCAGCCATAAAAAGAAATGAAGTTGAGTTATTTGTAGTGAGGTGGATGGACCTAGAGTTTGTCATACAGAGTGAAGTAAGTCAGAAAGAGAAAAACAAATACCACACGCTAACACATATATATGGAATCTAAAAACAAAAAATGGTTCTGATGAACCTAGGGGCAGGACAGGAATAAAGATGCAGACATAGAGAATGGACTTGAGGACACGGGGAGGCAGAAGGGTAAGCTGGGACAAAGTGAGAAATTAGCACTGACATATATACACTACCAAATGTAAAATAGATAGCTAGTGAGAAGCAGCCGCATAGCACAGGGAGATCAGCTCGGTGCTTTGTGACCACCTAGAGGGGTGGGATAGGGAGGATGGGAGGGAGGCGCAAGAGGGAGTGGATATGGGGATATATGTATACATATAGCTGATTCACTTTGTTATACAGCAGAAACTAACACAACATTGTAAAGCAATTATACTCCAATAAAGATGTTATAAAAAAATAAAAATTAAAAAAAAAAAAGAGCACATCATAAAACCATGTTCAGTTGAAGTGGAAGAGACATAGAGATCCATCTAGTTCCTTGTTACTCACAGTGTGGTCTGCAGATTAGCAACTGGCACCCTCTAAAGGCTTATTAGAAATGCAGACTCTCAGGCCAGCCCCAGATGGACTGAAACAGAATCCACATTAAACAAGATCCTCATATGCATATTAAATTCATATTTAATTCATATGCATATTAAAGTTTGAGAAGTGTTGATCTAAATCAACTACCTCATTTCACGATAATCAAGTGACTTCTCTAAGGTCTCACAGCAAATTAGTGGCTGAATTGGACTAGATCCCGGGTCTTCTGATTACTAAAACTGTACCACACTACCTCTTAAATACCACTGATTCATTTTTATATTTAGCTAGTTTATCCAGCTTTCATTTCCACATAGGATAGTAGGCATTGACATATAGTAGGCACTGACATAAAAATACACCAGTATTTGTGTTACAAATTCACTTCTTTTACCCACTACTATGTATTATTTTGATAACATGGATTCATTGTATTCTATACAATGATAAGCCTTCTTATCTTTCATTCCTTGAAGTAATTAACTCACCAGGACTTTCTCTGGTCCAAATAATGACATGAGTAGAGCTTCTCTTTAGTGCCTTCTACCCACCTCTTCCTTTCCCACCCCCATTTTAGGACTCCATCGACTGGATTTACAACTAGTCTCTCTAACTAATAATATTTTATTTAAAAGTCCTATACCTACATCTATAAATGAAAATAATCTAAAGTTTTTATTTTAGTTTATTTCTTGGTGAAGATCTTGAGATTAAAATTATGATTGCTTCATAAAACGAATTGGGGAGTTTGATCAATGATCTTAAAATCTGTGGATCTCCTAAATGAAGAATTTTGTGGGTCATACTCTGTGGCTCCTCTATATTTTGAACACTTTTACAAGGTCACCCTATTTGAAGGATCAAAACTAACTAAAATCAAAAGCGGAATAATTCTTTTAGATAAAATATACTTCCATGTTTGCATCTTTCTGGTACCTCTTGAGCAGACTGGGGCAAGGATAGAGGAATGGAGAAGGAGAAATATGCCCCTCAGGCCTCCCACTCCATCCCTCACTGTCTCCTACCCTGAAATAGATAGTCTCACGTATATGTAATGCTGTTTATCTACCCATTACCTCCACCCATGACATATCCATTAGCATTCTTCCAACTTTTTATCCTGTATCAAGCGGCTAAAGAAACCCAGCCTAAGAGTCCTAGGTTCCATTGCAGTACATTCTTGCGGTTTTTCCATTTCAGTGCTCTCAAAGTAGGGAAGGAACATTTGGACAGCTCACAGTCACACTCAGGCCATCTGATGAGGCATATGTCAGCAGGCATGGGAGCATCTATGGGGGACTCTGAGGCCCTCCCTGATCTAGAAAGATGTGGTCATGATTCATGTTTCTGCAGCAAATGACAAGAGAAAGAATAGAGCCTGCCACTTATTAGCAACTGTCCGTGCTGTCTTTGTCCTCACATGCTGTATTTCCCAGTTTAGAATTGTCTCATAACCTCAGGAATAGCCTGCATTTAGAATTTCCTGGGTAACAAAGAAAAACCTATAATTTTATCACTACCACTCCTGCCCCTCAGTTTTCTTTGAGAAATCTTTTTGATTGGAAGAAGCTAAGGAATATACAGGAAGTCTGAAGAGTCTTAAAACTTATTGCTCAAAGACAAATGTTTCCCTATCTTGATTAATAGGTCAAGCAGGCAATTGCTTCTGTAATGTGGTCTGAAGACATTAATCAACAAAAGGTCTGCTTACCTCATACATTTCCCTCTCTCTGGCCTGAAATTCGGCCACTAATTTGCTGATGGGAAGGCCCTCCTTCTCTTTCTGTGTTGCAGGGATGGAAGGGACACGAGACAATGCATCTGAATTCACGTCTCCCTCAGTTTGCCCAGGACTAACCTTGCTCTGAATTTTTCACATATGTTCAGGAGGGTAGAGGGGGTTCCAGGTGAGTACTGGGGGCCATAGGGAGGAGGATGCTTGGGAGAGAGTAGGACTCACAGAGAGACAAACTTTTCTAAACTGGAAGATACCCATCCTAATGCAATACTCTATAAAATCCAGGAGGAAGCAAAGTTTGCAGTGACTCTCGGCCTCCTCCAGCTCCAAGAATTTCCTTCTCTTGACAAGGGAACTCTTCCCACCCAGCAACCGAGTAGGAGAATAAGGAGGTGTAGAAAAAAAAGAAAAGCAGCAAGCAACATTTTCTGAGGTAGCCTGAAAATAAAAACTAGCTTATTTATGTACATGTTAATTTTATGCAAGTAATCCCAGAATTATAAGTTGCTTTTACTATTTCTAGCATGTGGATCTGTGGAGAAATCTTCCTATTTTTCCAATACCAAAGAAGTGACCAAACAATTTGAGAATTACAATAGGAGGTAAAGTATGGGAACAGTGACAAGGTGGTCTCAGGGGTATCTGTAGGCACAGTTGTTGGTTCACGCTTCACGTACTGAGTTGAAGATACAGAGAGGCCCAATCTATACAGACAGATCCAGGAGACTGAACTCCCTAGAGAATATGTTTATTCATTCCTTCATCCATTCAACAAATACTAAGTAATTTGTAATATGAGCCAGGAATGCCTACTATGGGCTAGTCACTGGCAGCCCAGATATTAAAACACTGCTGTCGACAGTCAAAAAACTGAAAATTACAATGGGATGTGGTAAACTGTAGAGGTAGAAATGGCAGGGTCTTGGGGTAGAATAAAGAAATGGCATCAAACTTAGAGAAAGTGGAGTGTGTGCGTGCATGCCTCTGTGTGTGTGTGTGTGTGTGTGTGTGTGTGTGTTGAGGAATAACATGGCATGCATTGGGGAACAAAAGAAACTTTCTTGCTGGAGAATATATTGTGAGGAGGATGCCAGGAAATAAACCTGGAGAAGCTAGCAGGGGTCACTCATGAAGAGCAGTGTATACCATGTTAAGGAATGTGCACTTCACCCTGCAAATAAAAACTGGGGAGCCATGGACAGAATTCAATCAAGGGCATATTATAGTCAAATTTAGTTACAAAGTGCAATCCTCTGCCAGCTGTCTGGAAGATGAGTTGAAGGAGGTAAACAATGGAGGTAGGGAGAGCAATTAGGAGTCGTTGTTGTGGTTAGGAGAGAGCTGATAGGAGCCTGAAGTAGGGAAGTGGTTGTGGGGATGAGACAGGAATAGAATGAGAGCTCTATGGGAGGCGACACCAGCCACATTTGGAGGTAGATTGAATAAGAAGGGAAGAAAGGGAGATGTTCAGGATGGCCCTCAAATGTCTTACTTAAGTGATTAGTAAATGGTGGGGCCACCAATCTAGCTAGAGAACACAGGAGGAAGTTTGGTAAGAAAGATGATGAATTCAGCATAGCCGTGGTAGGTTTGTTGGGGTGAGTAGCAACCTGGTGTCGATTTCCAGCAAGTCATTCAACAGAAGGATCTGAAAGATCTCTGCAAGAGGTCTGAGATTTAGGAGTTAGCAGCAGCAAGGTGATGATTTAAACCATAAAAGTGGGTGCACTGACCCTGAGAGAATATGTAAAATGAGAAGAGAGCTGAACTAACAACGTAACCTTTAAGGAACACCAAAATGTAAGGGGTGAGAAGAGAGAGTAGTGTCCATCCACAGGAGATCTAGAGGAAGGGTCATAAAGAAAAACCAGAAGAGTGAGACTACATGAAAGCCAAAATAGGAAAGAGATTCAATAACCTGCCTCAAATGCAACAGAAGTACAGCAAAACATAAGGTCTTAAACATCCCACTGGATATGGTAGTTAAGAGATCATTGGTCATCTTAACTTGATCATTTTAATGGAATGATGGCACCAGAAGCCAAGTTTTTAAGAGACTTAAAAAGAAATGGGAAGTGAAGAAGTAGAGACAGAAAGTAGAGCCCACTCTAAAGAGTTTGCATGAGAAAGGAAGAGGTTGTGGAGAGCTAGAAGATGTGGATTCAAGGGAAGCTTCTAACATCAGAGGCAACTTGAGCAAGCTGACAGAGGGGGAGAAGTAGAAGATACAGGAGAGAGGGGGATGAACGATGTGACAAAGTTCCAGAAAAGGCAGGAAGCACCAGGATCAAGAGCACAGGTGAAGGGATTAACCTTGAAAAGAGGCGAGAGTCAGGAGAACAGCAATCATTTTCCTGGGAGGTTGCTGCATGGAAGGATGAGCAGCCTCTATGGATGAGGACTGCAGAGGAAGTTGAGACTTTGAGGAGATCCAGGTCTCAGTTAAGAAAAGGAGGTGGAGGAGTTTTCTGAAAACTCTTTGGGGAAGAAAGAGTGTATGTTTACAGCAGATAGGGGGCTAAATGTCACCAACACCCTCAAATTCTCAGGTCTTTGGTAGGGGTAGAAAACAGTCTGACTTAAACTCAGTAGATGTTTCAATAGGTCTGAGAGTCCTCCATCTAATGAGGAAGGATTTCAATGTGACCATGACTTCTACATCCTATAAAACATTAACAGTACCATTACTAATGCAAGGAAACCTTCTTATGCCAGAGTAAATAAAAAATAAAGGTGTGAGCTTAGATATGAGACAAGGTGGCTCTGAACAGGAATTTATGTTTCTGCTAAGTTGGTTTCTGCTCACTCAGATTCTTTTGTCTTTTTTCATTTACATTTCTGGGTTCTTTTCCCATTATGGTGACTATTTACTTGACAGATGATAGAAGGCCAGCTAAGGATGGAGTACGATTAGCATATAAACAAGATTTTAAAATAGCTGGAACAGAAAAGGACTTTAGAGCCTGCTAATCATGGAGACTTGACCTCGACCTCGAGAGAAAGTGGACTTGGGGAATCCTCAGCCAGCCTTAAGAATGCCCTGCCTTGCCTCCGGTGACCTAGAGTGAGTCACCATTTAACTTGGCTATAAGCTGCCACCACACCTTTAATTTAGCTCTAATATTAAAAAAAAAAAAAAAAAAAAAAAAGCTTAGGCACAAATATAGAGTATTGAAGGAAATGTTGCATAGTGTAAAAGTGAAGACCTTAGACTCAGACCAGAGTCAAATGGCAGTTGCCGTGCCAAGCTTTATTTCCCTTAGCAAGTTACCAGAACTCTGAGTAAGAGAAGTCACCAACTAAGCTAAGTCATCTATGGGTCAAGTTCTTTACGTACATAACCAGAATATCCCCAACTCTACCAGCTTCTTGGCTCAGCCGCCCCCAGTGTAATAGTCTGAGCCCCTACCTAACCATACTAAGTTAGAGAAGTCAGTTATCTTTTCCAGAATTTCCCAGGTGGATACAAATGTTCTTTGAACTCCTGCTGTCAGCGCATTTCTTACCCCCTTTCACCATCTCCCTTCTGAGATGCTGTCCTCTCTCCTTTTCCAGTGTTGAGTGGATATGGCCCCTGCTCCTTAGGCCTCCACACAGCACGAACAGAAAGCTTTCCCTGAAAGTCTGTGATAATGGAGGCAATTGCAGACCAGAAAGCAGACTGAAGTGGAATATCACACATCAGGCCAGGCAGCATCTCTTGCTAATCCTCCATGTACCCGGGATCTTAACCTGCCATTGTGAGCTTTCCACCATCCTCTCTTTCCTCTGCATTCCAGGGCCAGGAAACAGACATCTTCTCTTACTTTATTACTCAGGGAATTTCCAGGTCCCCTTGGTGCACTGCCTCATCCCCCCGTGCATTACCTTCAACAACTACAGAGGGCTCTCTATGTGAGTTTCTACTCCGGGCTCTACCCCAAACAACACAAAGAATCATCAGAGCTTTGAAACAGCAATTTTTCTGGCACAAGCCCCAGGTCACACGTGTGGTCTGAGATCACTGTCCCATAAGTAGCTATCATAAGTAGAAAGGAAGGGAGGGAATAGAAAAGTTATTCTCTCCCTGTCCTCGCAAAGGCCTGGGTCCTGAGGTTCTGGGATTCTATTTTCCTGTTATACATATATCACTTTAAATCCTCACAATGACATTCTAAGACATGTATTATTATCCCCATTTCACAGATGAGGAAGTTTAAGCTGAGAGAATTGAAATAATTTGCCCAGGGTCATAAAGCTAATAAGTAACAGAGTCACAATTAGAACTCAGTGGTAAACGCTGCTCCCTCTTGGGAGTCCAGCTAGCTTGAGACCATGCTGTGAGGAAGCCCAATCAGCCGCATGGAGAGAGAAAAAAGCCTCACAGAGAAGCATCAAGAAACCAGGCATGTGAGTGAAGCCTTCTAAGACTTTCCAGCCCATGTTAGGCAGCAGCTGACTACAGACAAGTGAATGACCCCAGCCAATGTCACATTGGACGAAATTATCTGGCCAAAACCTACCCAAATTTCTTACCATTCCCGTTTTTAAATCCAAAATGTTAGAGGCCTTCAGGAGGCTCCACTAAGGAAGGTAGGTCACTCAGAAACCAGACTGCTTTCTCACAGACTCATTTCTCCTGAAGAATCTGCCTGAGCAGTTGGCAAAGAATGACGTAGCCCTGTAGGACCAGAAGAAACGCCCAAAGGTAGAGCAGATTCTGGCTGAGAACTGACCCAAACCATAGTTTTGAATTTCAGGAAAGAAATCTAATTATATTTCTGTCTACCCATTTCATTGCTACAGTGTATGTGTGCGTGTGTGTGTGTGTGCACTTATGCTTAGCGTCCTCTATGCAGGCAAGCAATTTCACCACTTGTGTTCCATCTCCATAAACCTGAGAAATGGCCTCCTGTGTTCATTCATGTAAAACACGTTCACAAAGCAGCTTCTGTGTAGCAGGCGCCATTCTAGGCCCAATGGATTCCACCACAAAAAGGGCAGGCATGGCTCTGCCTGCTCTCAAGGAACTTCAGCTAGGAAACCAAGCAAGAAATAAGGAAACAAATCAATAAAATAGAAAAATTAGGGGTTCATAGTAAGAATTATGAAGAAAACAATGTGAGATCTAGGGCTCGAGCATGATGGAGGGAGGTGGGGTATGGCAGGGAACGGTGTCTAGTTTTAAAGTCCCCTCTGAAAAAGTGACTTTTGAGCAAAGACTTGAATGAATCCAGGGAGGGAACTGAGTGGAGAAATGGAGGAAGAATATTCCAGGAGGAGGGGAAAGCACACGTAAAGGCCCTGAGGAAGAAATAGGCTGGGGCTACTCTCGGAGAGCAAGAGGGCTGTGTGGCTGGAGTGGAGGCGGGGAAGTGGGGAGACTGGGGAGATGCATGGGGGTCACATGGTGGAGCCTTCACACCACAGTGGGGAGAGCGGATGTTCTTCTAGTGTGTTGTGGGAAGGCGTTGGAGGGCTTTGAGCAGCACACTCTGGCCCGCTGTGTGAAAAATAGACTCTACAGGGGACCAAGTGGAAGCAGAGAAATTGGGCTGTTTTTTTTTTTTAACAGTAATTTAAAGTTTATTCCAGCTATAATGCAGGGTATTCTGATTTTAAGGTAGCATCACATGGCATACTTCTGAGTCCATTCCTGAGATATTCTGTTGTACTTATCTCTGTCTGTTTTATAGATCTGTGCAATCTCTGGCACTAGGGGGTCATCTGGGTTTGGATCACATAGCAGTGAACAAATGGATAAAAGAACTTTAGAAATAGTTAATCTTTGGATGATAAATTCTTGTTGTAAATGCAACCTTAGGTGGTTTGAAGGGGTAGTCTGTAGGAAAATGAATTGTCAGAAAGAACACACGGGCTTCCCTGGTGGCGCAGCGGTTGAGAGTCTGCCTGCCAATGCAGGGGACATGGGTTCGAGCCCTGGTCTGGGAAGATCCCACATGCCGCGGAGCAACTAGGCCCGTGAGCCACAACTACTGAGCCTGCGCGTCTGGAGCCTGTGCTCCGCAACAAGAGAGGCCACGATAGTGAGAGGCCCACGCACCGCGATGAAGAGTGGCCCCCGCTTGCCGCAACTAGAGAAAGCCCTCGCACAGAAACGAAGACCCAACACAGCCATAAATAATAAATAAATAAATAAATAAATTTTTTTTTTTAAAGTGAAAAAATATATAAATGCAAAAGCATGAGAATTAAAAAAAAAAAAAAAAGAACACACCGCCTTGATATGGGCTGTCATTAGGTCCCATAATTCTGGCTTGCCAATGAAACATATCATCCCCAACTGGACCTGCAGAACATTGTCTAGACTGCAATTGTCTAGAAGAGCAGTGATAGTGGCCTGAACTGGAGTGGTAAGAAGTGATAAGACAGGGGATGTTTTGAAGGTGGAGTGCCTCAATTACGCACACATAATTATTATTCAGATCCAGTTCCTCAGCTCTGAGATGTGGAAGCATTTTCACTTTCTAAACTGATGATGAAAAATGCTGAGCTGGGTACTCCATCAGTGGCCCGGGAGGCAGTGTTTGGCATTCCAAGCCTGCCCCCAGAGTGCAGAGGTGCCCAAATCACCAGGACAGCTCTAGGATGGGGAGATGAGCGGATTTTATTTGGTCCCAAAGGAAAGCTCCATGTAACGATGTGCCAGGGCTGCCTGCTGGTTCCTGCCTAGGCGGACAGATCAGACAACTTTCCAGTCAGTCACACAACGATCTACTGAGTTTGTCCTATCTGCCATCTTGGAGGAGGGAGATCTGAGTTTTGTGGCATGTTCCTTGGAGAATGACGTAATTAAATTTTTTGAAGCCTGACTAATATTCCTTAATAGGTAGAACTAGTTTCTGGGCAGAGGAGGACCAGTTTGCATGAGGAACCCAGGATCTTCTAAGAAGGAAGTAACCTGGTCCCCTACGTGTTTTCCCTCACGATTTAAAATTAGGGGGAAAACTGGTGGCCCTGACCATGTTTCATTGGCAGAAGGAGATTCCAAAGGCCCCAAAGGCAGGAAAGGCAAAGGGATGCCATGATGGGGACACCAGCCGATCACAGGAGCCTGAGGTTCGTGGGGCTGGGCCAGTTCTGAGAGAGCAGTGGTTGAGGCACAAAGCCTCGCAGTGCAGTTCCAGGGCCTGTGGCTTAGAGAGCCATAACTTCAGAGCCCAAGCATGGGGCTCCTCAATGGAATGGTAGTGATGAGAGTCTAGATCTGTGAAGACATCACAGTATTACAAACAGCTTCCAACAGTGGAGCCATGTGACAGCAAGAAAAACAAGCAGCACAGGATTGATCAGATACCACCTTGTCACCTCCCGGTGTTTGAACGTATCTCTGGATCCCTTTGGACTGAATGAGCCCCTGGTCTTCATGGACAGTGGGAGAAGGAGGGGCCTTCGGATGAGCTCTGTACTTCCCAAAAATGAGGACAGATGAGGACCCTACTGATTAACTGAGGAGATAAAAAGCACCACATATTTGGTAATGGACATATACATGGTATGGTATATGGTATACCATATATATGGTAAGATACTTCTATAGAGAGAGAGAGAACAGACTGCCTTATAGCATAAAAATGTGGCACTGGCTACATTTACTAGTAAGGAAATGGGTAATTTAATTTATCTTTTTACTTGTTCTTGTTTTCAGATTTTCTACAATGGACATGCATTACTTTTTCCAGAAAAGAAAAAAAAAAGTAAATTAAAGAAGAGAATATTTTAGTCCACACCCCTCACCCTGCCAGCAAGTGCCCCTGTGGGTGACCCCAGGAACCCATAACCACTGATGACTTCCGGGTGCTCTTCTGGCTCCTGTGATGGTCAGAGGTGGTGACTCCTAGGCCAGTGAGTAGCTAGAGCCTGCTGTCCTCTCAGCAGGCATCCTGGCCAGCCTGACCTCGGAGTTAAAGTGAGTTTCCCCAGCCCAGGACAGGATGGTGGCAGGACCCTCCTCCACCTCCTGTTATTGATCTGGGCTCCCTCAACTGTTCAGGGGGCTCCACGAGGAGACCACTGAGGGATGTCAGGTGGGGATTCCCATACAAGTTCTCTAGCTCCACACGTGTACTTTACAGACAGAGTTTCACTTCAAGTACCAGGCATCACACTCACAGAGCAAAAAATAGAACCTCTCTTGTGAGATTTGCATGCCACAGCCTATCCTCCTGGGGTCACTTTGTTGCCACAAACATTTATATATTACCTTCACATGGTCAGAGCTCTGAGCTGAAGGCTGAGGGGGACAAAGATGAAAACCCCGACTCTCTGCCTTCAAAGAACCTCCAGCCCAGAGGGAAGCAGGAGACGTAGAAAAGGCTCTGACACAGGAAGAACGCACTGTGAAAACAGAGACCAGCAGGTCAGTTCGTGACTGATTCCCTCCTACACCAGCCAAAACTACTTCTGGTATCAGGTCCTGCCTTCAACACTTTTCTCAGATGAGTCCCCTGGCATCCATTCCCACTACCCCTGCAATGGTTCTGCCCTCTCCAGCTCTCACCAAGACCCGCACACCAGCCTCAGACCATCGTTCAATCCAAGAGGCACTGCCAGAATTTTTTTAAAATCCCCTCTCCTCCTTGAAAGTATTCAACAGCCTCCTCTGACCTTCTGTATGAAGTCTTAACTCTTTGACACGGCATTCGGTGCCTTTCTTAATATAACCTATCTTTCCTATCTTTTTCTTACTGCCCTCTAGCCCTTAGCAAACCCCTACAGCCATCCCTCGCGCCCTCCCTGACCCCAGCCAAAACACTCCGACAAGACCAGACTTATCAACATTCCTCAAATGTAACACAGCCTAGAAGATCCTCTTCCTTAATCTCTGCTTGTTAGGAGTCTATTTATTCTTCAAGGTGCAATTTAAACGTCTCCTTTTCCACAGAGCCTTCTTCAGATCTTGAGTCAGAATTAATCCTACCTTGGACCATAACAGTACTTTGCTTATATCTTCTTAATTGCACTCATCATATGCTTTGCCATCCTCCGCTTAACCTTGAGCTCCCAGAAAACAAACATCACATGTCATTCCCCTTGGTGTCCCCCCACAATACAGGTCCTAGCAGACAGCAGACACTTGTTTGTTACTTATTGAATCAAGATGCAAGTCATTCTTATGTTTTCAATACAAAAAAAAAAAAATTTAAGAAGTATCATGGCTCAGGCATTGGTTCACAGATCCTAGATGGTTATGAGGTACTAATCAGTCCAAGGATTGATACCCTGATATAAATCTTTATAATTTAATTTTGTTCAGTGAATTTACTTACATTGATCTCTCCCCCCCGCACCTGCCACACATATACACACACACACAGATATATAGATATATACATATATATGTACATACACATACACACTATTGAATCTGTTGTTTCCCTAGAGAACCTTGACTAATAAAGCAATCAACTCTGGACAGGCTGGAAAACTAAGCAGCTCCTGCCAGTACAGAGGGCCTGGCCCCAGTGGCTATTGCATGTCAATTCAGTACAATTATTCATATAGGAACACTTTTTCCCAAGCCCTTATATTTCTTCCACATGGAGGGACAGCCATTAGTGTGACACTCCTGACCGTCTCCACCCCTCACTCACCCAGTTGGTGAGTTAAATGGAGAAACTAGATGAGTTACCCACCCTCTTCCTCTTCTTCCTGTCCCCCTTTGCCTTTTCATGCTCTAAGTCTTACCTGGAAAAATGTCCAGCTGTACCCGTGGCAGGGTAGACAAGTCTGCCTAACTCTGTACTCAGCTAGCAGGGCCATTTGATTCTCATTATAAGCTGCATCTTCCAACTTAGCCTCTATCAGTAATAAAGAAAAAAAAATTTTTCTCCATTTTTACTGTTTTATTTCCTGTTCAGAACCCTCAGCAGAGAAGAGGTCCCCAGGTAATGCTCATATCTTGACTTCACAGCTTCTGAAGTGTCCACCTAAGGAACAGCTGACTAGGCGTCCTCAGACATCTCCTAAGGGCCCTGGAGTGGCCTTGAGGTTGTGAGTCCAACCCCCCTTGGTACCGAGGAGGATTATTATACTTGCTTCTGCCTGTGGGAAGATCTGAGAGGCAAATCAGAACATGTATGTGAAATTTTCTGTAAAGCGTATCCCTGTATGTAAATACAAGGTGGAATTATTGTTGCAGCTGTTGTAATCCTGCTAGTGTAGGGTCCCAGAGGCCCACCCTACTAAATTCTACCAACTGTTTCCCGGCATCCTCAGGAGCTGTCTTACGTGTGCTCCACCAGCACACCAGCTACCACGTGGCTCCGGCAAAGCACTTCCCATAGCGTCCTCCACGTCCCACCAGACACTCAGTTACCTGCAGCAAGATATGGAAGAGCACACTTCCCCTCCCCCCACGTGGTGTTACAAGTTTCTCAGACTCCTGAAGCAGGATGTTCCTGCCCAGTGTCTTGTGGAGTTTACAAGAACTCTGCAACCTCTTGCAGCCAGTTCCCTCTCCCTTAGGGCAGGCGCCAGGGCTCAGACAGGTTTGCATGACAGATGCTGGGCTCACCCCATCACTCCTCTCCTCAGAAACCCAAGGCCCTGTTACCAGGCCAAGATGGTGGTGCTTGGTTCCTGCTTCCAGAGGACAAGGGATCTTCTGGGAGGCTCCTGAGTCCCTGGTTGGATCACTGGACCAATTTGCCAGAGATGCCCACACATGGCTGAATTCCAGGGGTGGATACAGTACACCCTATATTATAATTCGTGACTGACGTGCCCAGGCCTCAGGTCCCCCTACAGCAGTTACACAGGTGCCCTCAATAAAGAGGGCCCTCCTGATCTCATCCCAATTTCCCGGCCAACCCACTTTCAAACCCAACCTCTGGGTTCCCCTCGACTCCTTCTCTCTCTCTCTCTCTCTCTCTCCCTCTCCCTCTCTTTCTCCCTCTTTCTCCCCCCAACCTCCCTCCCTCCCTCCATCTCTCCTTCACTTGTCCAAGTAGAGGGGGTGGGGTAAGAAGGGTGAGATGTGGGGGAAGGCACAAGCAAGAATCCACCTGGGGATACTTTCCCTCCATCGCTCAAGCAGATAATGCATTTTATGTTTTGCCAGTCCTCAGAGAGAGAGTTGGGAGCTTTCACCCTGCGCTGCGTGCACTCACCTCCCTTGGGAAGAAGGCAACATTCCAGCATAGAGCGATCCCACACCCACGGTAAGCTTTGCAGCCTTAATTCCCAGGCAGTCACGATTTCTGTGGACGGGGCCAGAAGGATGGAGAGCGTGTGAGACGGACGGTGCACCTGCCCCTTTAAACTTGGCCAGAGAGAAAAGAAACTCTGCTTTCTAGATGGCAACAGCAATACCATCTCGAGCTGCTGGCTCCACTTTGTGGAACATTCTTGCACAGTAAGTCTCATCCTGTCTGCCAGCCTGAGCCAGCTGGTTTCCTTCTCTGTAGGTCATTCTCTAGGGAGGGTTGGGGTGGGGGAGGAGAGACTGGGCAGGAGAAGGGTGTTTAGAGCATGAAAAGGTTCAGGAAGGGTTTTGTTCTCTTCCAAAAAAGGACTGAGCCAGCAGAGCCTAGGAATTCCCCTTCACAAGCCAGTGGTGTTGAGGACACAGACAAGGGGTGCTATAAATTTAGCACTGATTGTCCCTCATCTGGACCATAAGAGGCCTCTGATGCCTTAACTTCATCCCTGCTGCTGGAACATATGTGGCAAATGCTGTGATTGCAAACTCCTAGGGAACACAGCTTGGGAGCAAGCTGGACCCTCACTCTGTGTGGGAGTGCGGGGGCTGAAAACCAAGACACACATCTGGGAGGATGCTGTCAGAGGGTGACAAGAAGACACGCAAGAGCATCCAAAGGGCCCCTAGGATGAGGGGCTTGTGCTGGCGTGAGGTTTGGTGCCACATCTTTCCCCCAAACCCTTCCCACCTGTCTCCCCAGCTTCGGCAAAAACAAAATGTCAAATAATAGGGAGGAATGTTGGTCCACAAACTTGGTTGTACGAGAAATGAATGTCACGCGGATTTATTGACTTTAATTTAAATCTGACTCAGAGTCCTTTACCCTCCAGTCTGGTGGGAAATCCAGCCCAGTCATTCCTCACTCCCCATACCTTAGGGCTGTGCAAAGGACCCCAGGGATGCTTCTGAGCCCAAAATATTGGTGAGGCTCCTCCAGCCCACACAGATAACTGCACTGTACCCTCCACATGACCCCTTGAAATCTAACCTCGCTGTGACTTTCTCCCAACCTTAGAAGGGGACTGGGGGGCTGCAAGCCCATTCCCCCGGGGCCTGGGTCTCACCCTCCTAGGAGTGCCGTCCCCTCCAAAATCTTGCCCGGCCCCAGAGGCACTGTCAGGGAGAGAAGCAGGTGTCCTCACTCTTTGAGAGGCTCTCTGACCACCCCACCCCTCCCTTCCCAGAGAAAAGGAATCTCTCCCTCTCTCCTCTCTTACCTCTTTCCCCTCGAAGGGCATAGCTTCCCTCACTCCTCCCTCCAAGAAACCCAGGACAGTGCCTGTGTGAGTTTAAGGCAGTGACCTCAAACTGGAAGCTGGCAGGACAAATAATCCTGCAGATATGATTTAAATGTTGGACAAGACAGATGAGGATCCAGTTTCCGGGAAGCTTGCATTCTATTCTATGTTGGGGACATAGAAACAGGCATGGGGAGGGTGAGTAACCACATGCAGACCAGGCATAAACAGCATCCTTTCAGACAGTGCTAAGGACTGGGATGAAAATATACCAAGGGGATAGGAGGGAGAGTAAGAGTACTCTTGAGATTGAGAGGTCAGGGAAGTTTCTCCACGAAGGTGTCCTGTGAGCTGAGGCCTGAAGGACAAGGAGCCTGGCACATGGAGATCGATGGGAAGAGCATGCCAGGCAGGGAAACACCAGTACAAAACCTCAAGTTGGGTACACACTTGACTTTTAGGAGTAACAGACAAAAGGCCAGTGGGACTGTTGAGCTGACTTCAGAGTTGGGGTTAGGGGCTTGAATTCAGGGGAAGACAGACTCTCAAGAGGGAAAGCTTTTGCAAAGGAGATAAGTGAGTCCTGGAACAATGCAGCAGGCTGGAGTCTAAGGAGAGAGGTGGCCCATTAGGGACACTCTGGATATGAAGAAGCATGGCCATGGACTCTAGAAGCACTGATGATTGATCTGGAGTACTAAGCTTCCCTTTTCCAGGTTATAATTTTCTTGTGGTAGCGTCAGGTCCTTGGGAAAATTCTATCAAATAGCTATAGCTTTGAATTAGCTGTTTTGGGGAGATAAAGTCCAGGCTGTGTTCTTGTTTTGGGGACTAGACCACAGGGAGCTCTATAGACGCAGTTACAAGCCCAAGGTAATCAGCAGAGCAAACTGAAGTCAGACGGAGCTGGGAGGAGCCTAGATGACTTGAGGGATGTGTGGGAACTCGTTGGTGATTTTCAGAAACACCTGGGGAAGGGATGGGATTCCTGAGACATGCAGGGTGGGCACTTAGACCATGACAGCTGGATATTAACAGCGGGGACTGCTGATGGCTGGAAAATCTCTTAAAAGAGAAGTAGAACTGGAGGTATGGCTGAGATTTAGATCATATTTGGAAGAATGGAATTGGCTCTCCAACACAAAATACAAAGCCTTCTTTCAAGAACTTCCTTTGCTAAATTATTTCAAAGCTGCAACAATTAAGTTCCTGAAAGCACTGATCAGAAAAGCAGTGTCTCCCCTCTTCTACTTGGCTATATTGCTCTTCCTGCAGGTATCACTGGAAGGAGGGTCCTCATGTGGCCAAGCTTGCTTAGAGGACCTGATAAATCTTCCCTGATACAATACCAAGGGTGAGATGGAAGATATGGATGTGAGAGCTCGGCTCACGTAAAGGCCTGGAAAGGCCTGGCATAGGAAGGGGGATGGGCAGGATGACTTTCCAAAACTCCTACTATAATCTAACTTATTCAGTTAATTCATTCAATAGGCTCGGGAGGCATCGGTGATGCCTGTCCATGTGGAACTTACATTCTAGCAGATGAAAACAGATAATAAATAATAAAAGCATAAAAAATACATCAGTCATATGGTATGGTGGAGAGAGACAAACGCTTTAGAAAGAAAATGTAGAAGATAAGGGAGATCAGGAGTATTGGGAAGAAGGCCCATTGCACTTTTAATACCGTGGTCAGAATACAGTGACATTTGAGTGAAACACGAAAGAGGTGAGGGAGGAGAACATTTCCGGAAGAGGGAACAGCCAGTGCGAAGGACCTAAGACGGGAATGTGGCCGATGCGTTCCAAAAACAGCCAAGAGGCCAGCCTGGCTGGGCCGTCAGAGGGAGCACAGGGTAAAGAGGTGACGGGGCCTGTCATGTAGGGCCCTGTAAGCCGCTGTTAGAACTTGGGGCCCACCAGCTGAACAGAACTGCGATGAGCTTCGTTACAGCGGGGGCTACACATTCTCATCTCTGCCTCACCAACACCTGGCACGTTACCTGCATCCATGAAATACTTGTTGAGTGAATCACTGCCTCTGAAGGGAGCTCTTTATGCTGTCCCAGTACGTGGGCCAGTGCTGAGTCATCAACACGGGCCCCCATTTCCTCTCCCCCGCACTTCCACACCCCGCTCCAGCCCTGTAAGCACCACTGATGCAACATCAGTATTATCACCACCCAAAGGTGTGTTCTCACCCACCCTAAAGGAGGACATCATGCATCTCGAGACCAATTATTTGGAACTCTTGGAGAAAAGGGCTGGGAATGTAGGTCACCGCGACCAAATGAAACAAATCAGCCAGTCAACCTTACCTCCAGGCCCTGCATCCCTGACTCCACGTTTATGGTTCTGAATCACCTCAGCCTGCCTCCCTCCCTCCTTCCTGCATCCTCCCCTCTCTCTTCCTCGCACAGAGTCCATTCACTGAGCACTGAAGATTTCCTCAGGAAGGAATTTCTGTGCAGAGTCAAGACATGTATAACACAAGGCACACTCATAAGTAAGGGAGATGGGTGTACTCTTTTTTTTTTTCCTGAGACAGTACAAGTCAGCATATCAAATTTCTCCCAGAATCTAAAGTGTCAGCCAACAATTGAAAGAAAAAAGGGATGATCACAGCCCCATTCCCCTACCTGACTCCTACCCTACCACAGTACCTGAAAATCAGGGCCCCACGTGCCTGTGAGAGACCAGGGGGTCAGCTCAGGCCAGCAGGTTCTTATGGAACCTCTCTCCCAGAAAAGAGTAGAGTGATACCCCTGGGCCAGGACTGTCACCCTGGGAACTAGATATGACTGAACTGGGAAACTTGAAATGAAGCTTTGCAAATGCTTTTCAAATGATCGGGTCCCACCAACATTGTCCATTGCCTCTCAGAGCTGCAGTAATCTCCTCCCTCCCCAGATTTACTAAAAGCCCCCTTGCACTTTCCCTCAGTCTCTCCCTCCTTGGGCAGCTGCCAGTCTCGCAAGACTAAGAAAGAAGGCCAGCACCTGCCAGCCCTGCAGGAACACCCACTGCGCGGGTACACCCAGGATCAGGGAACAAACAATGTGAATGAATGTAAAGGCGCTCTAGAAAGGTAACCACTTTAGGACAGATGTTACTCAGAGGTCAGCGGGGTTACTATGCTCCTTAAAATATACATCTGTTTGGCTCAAACCCCCATTTTATATCCTAGGGAAAAATCTACTGCCTGCCTTGAGATTTCTGCAAATTGCAAGGGAACCTATATCCTTCTCTCACCTCTGGCTCCAATTTCCTCCCCTTAGTGAATTCTTATTTTCTGCTCTCCATAATTCTGCACCTTCTTCTCCCAACCCTATCCTCTTGACTAAAAGCAATCATTTTTACAAGCATCGTACGTTAGCCGAATTTTTATTGATGGTTTGTAGGTCATGAGGGATGGGTTACATTTTCTCACCACATAGCAAACAACCTAACATCTGATACTAGATGTCCCATTTCTTGAACATTCTCTAGGGATTTCTCACCGGCCAGACCATAACTGAATATGCAGCAGCACAGCTCCCTCTCTCCCTCACTCCCCCAGGAATTCCACCCACTCCTGGCTCAGAGCACTGGAGCTCCCTCCCCTGCTTTGCATATCCAAAGCCAATCTAGGTGTACAATGGAACCAAAACCATTTGACTCCTTTAGAAGTGCCAGCTTTCCAAGACACTTGCTTTAAATGGTGCTCCTTTTCCTCTGTTTCACCAATAAAATTAATTAATTATAATTCATTAGGAAGCGAAGGAAATTTCTTCCATTTCACTCTATAAGCTCACTCCATGATTTGTAGCATTTACTGCCTGCTCTTTTTTAGGTCCTGAGCTTCCAATTCCATTCATGGCTGAAGAAATGGACTTCCCTACCTTGGATCTTGCGCACCTCTCCCCCCTTTATTTCCCCCCATTGCCCCACCCCAAACAGCACCAGCACTCCAGCTCTTGTAAATAACGTCTTGACTTTACCAGTTATAACTGCTGCAAATGCCTCTGCCACTGAGTGGTCTAAATAAAGGGGCTTAACCTGGGGTCTAGGAACCCCTTGGGAAGCTAGGCAGAACCACAGAATGCCCATTCATCCCTAAAACTGTACGCAACTATGTGCATTTTTCTGAAGAGAGGGGTTACAACTTTAATAATATATTCCCCCCAAAGGTTTTAACCACTTATCAGGTAGCCAGAGAACAGAGCTCTGTATCAACAATGCAGCCTCAGGTGCTTAAACCAGGTCACTATTTAATTGGCAGTTTGGGAAAAAGAAGAAATCATTATTTTTTTTAAAGTAATTTTTCCAAAATAGCTGCTATGAGAGTTGTAAAAAACCAACAAGATTTAAGAGCAGGGAGAATGAAAATACAAATTCTTATTTTTTACAGAGAGTTTTTAAAAATGTGATTCAATAAGCTAGTGCCTAATAGCTAATGCCTTTTCAGAGACATCGATAAAGTGATTCTGAGATGCAGACATTTACTCCTATATATAACATTCTGAAGAGTCTGGTTTTATAATCTTAAAAAACTAACCATAAAAACAAAGATGAATCAGATACATATATTTATTGTATTCACTGGAGAACAACTTAGTTCAGATAAAACAATTGCAACAAATGAACCCAAAGTTAAGGATGGACGGAAGCCTAGAGCCAATTAAAGTGAAATGGGAAAGAGATTTTAAGTCTGAAAATTGAAGATAAGGGTTGGTAATGATCCTGCCATCTAACCAAACACACCACTGCTACTGTTCTGGATGACTTGATGTATTTTTAATTATATCAAGCGTTTGACTCTAGTTTGAAAAAAATGAAATTGACCTTCATCTCTTTCCCCCATCATTCAGAAAGAGAAACATCCCTGTCTCCCCACACAGTGTCTCTACACAGAGACACAGTTGTGCAGTGCCATTAAAATTATATCATAAATTATAGAGAAAGAATGCTCACCATCTCCTGATCTGTGTTTACCTCATATTCATTCTCAATTGAATGTGGAAATATTTAGTTTTGCCTCATTTACATTGTTAATAGTCTTACACTAGATTATCAGAAAACAGATGAGAAAGAAGGCCTTTAGAATGTGAAAATGGTTTAAAAGCCTTAGCTGAACTTGCCCTGTGGAAGACAATATTACACTTAAGTTCCAGGCAAAAGGGTCCCTGGCCTGGACCTAATTATTAGAGGGGATCCCATACCTCACAGCACACACACACACACACACACACACACACACACACACACAGAGAGAAGATCGTGTGAACACCTCTGTCACTTCGGAGCTGGTGCTCAGAGCTGGTGCAGAGCAACACACAATCCCAAAGATCCACTCTTGCTTCTAGCACCCTTCAGGCCCCAAAAGAATACTTTACATCTCCTGCCCATGTCCTCAAAACAGAAGGCAGCTGTGTCTGGATGCCATGAAGGTCTGTGGGTTTTGTCCTGCAGACATTGAACCATAGGGAGAATTCGAGCAACAGAAGCACTTAGGTATAAGGGAAGAGACAAATTAACTTGTCAAATCCTCCTCTCAGCATAAGTGCGATACTTCTTGCATACCAAATGGTTGTTTCCTAGTAAGTGCCAGGTGTCTGTTTTCTTCCATCTCTTTGTATTCTAATTTAAGGTTCCAGAAGTAATCACAAATGATCACAGTACTTACAACAGATGCAGGTAGCAGCTGAGGAACATTATGCAATATTAAACAAATCATACCACCCTTAAATTTGTGTATATGGTTGAAGCATGGTATCAATATTTTTATTGGTAACTAGAAGAATATCGAATGCTAAAATTGTAAATGGTTTTATCCTTGTAAAATTACTTTAAAATATATTTAATTAAATTTCAAGAAAAATCAAATTAAAATTCAGTTTTATTTAAAATACTTATATTCAATACTTCTTCAAGGAAGATAGAGTGGACATACTTCGATATACCTATTTCTTCCATTAACAACCTTGGACATTATACATAAAATAAAGATAAGAAGTCTCTGAAAGTTAGAAAGAAGAAGGAAGACTGACTAGAGACTTCAGAACCCAAGGAATGGCAGAGTGATGAGTTCCCTGGGTTTTCTTTTTGCCTCATGCATCCCAGACTTAGAGCTAAACAACCCAGCAGCTCAGAAACACCAACAGGCAGACAAAACAAGCCCCAATAAAAGCTTTCTCTCTCTAGCCAAAGGAATAGGACAAGGGCAGCCTAGCAGACAGAAAGCTTTTTATATTATAATAACTCTACTCCAGCCAGACACCATAGAAAATATCTGCGGCCCCACTCCCACCCACGCCAGCAGTTAAAGTGGGAGCCTAGACATCCCCCCACACAAGACTGTAATTAGGCACCTCAACACCCTCAGGTGGTGTCAGAGAAGGTCATGTAGGGTGCCTGGACTTTCACCCTCACCACCAGTAATGAGCTCCCCCCAGCCTGTGTTGTCAGTGGAGGACACATTGAGAGCCCAGACTTGCACCCCATCCAGCAGTAACAAGGTGCCCCTCACCCCTCACTCCCCTCTCAGGTGTTGTCAGAGAAGGCCTAGTGGAGAGTCAGGACTTTCACCACTGCTGGTAACAAGGTCACTCTAACTGCAGAGTCAGTGGAGACCACACGGGAAGCTGGAACTCTCACCTCCACCTGGCAGTAACAAGGAGCAACTCCCTCGGGGTCAGATGTCAACAGAGAACAAGTGGGGAACTTGGACTTCTACCCCCACTTTGCAGTGCTGAAGTGATGCCTCCCCTTCCCCTGACAGAGTGGTACCAAAAAGCCAATAAAAACAGGTTTAACAAAATCTAGAGCCTCAGAATACAGTATAAAAATATTTAATTTTCAATTGAAAATCACTCACCACATCAACAACCAGAAAGATCTCAAACTGAAAGAAAAAAAGACAATTAATAGATGCCAACACTGAGATGAAATACGTTAGAATAATCTGACAAAGATTTTAAAGGAGCCATGTTGAAAGTGCTTCAAGGAACAATTCAGAACACGCATGAAACAAAGAAAAACATAGACAGTCTCAGCAAAGAAACAGAAAGTGTCAACAAAGAAATAAAAGATGTAAAGGAGAACCAAATGGAAACTGTAGAACTAAAAAACAATAACCAAAATAAAAGTTCAGTGGATGGACTCAACAGCGAGCTGAAAGACAGAACAATAGGAACTGCTCAATCTAAACAAAGAGAAAGTAGATTTAAAAAAATTAATGGTGTCTCAGAGACCTGTGGGACCATAACAAAATTTTCATATTCACATCAATGCAGTTGTGAAGGAGAAAGAGGGTGGGGCTAAAGAAGTACTCAAAGAAATAATGGCTGAAAACCTTCCAAATTTGACAAGAGACATAAATATACAGATTAAAGAAGCTTAGCAAACCCCAAACAGGACACAGTCAAAGAAATCCATGCCTAGATATATCATAATTAAACTCCTGAAAACTAAAGACAAAGCAAAAAACCTTGAAAAAAGTCAGAGAAAAACACCTTGCCTATAGGGGAAAAATAATTTGAACGACAGTGGTTTCTCATCACAAACCATGGAGGTCAGAAGAGTTTTTTCCAAGTAAAAATATTTTACAATATTTTTCAAGTGCTGAAAGAAAAGAGTTATAAACCCAGAATCCTATCCAGCAAAAATGTTATCTAGGAATAAAGGAGAAATCAAGATATTCTCAAATGAAGGAAAACTAAGAGAATTTGTCACCAAGAAGACCTACCCTAAGAGAACAGCTAAAGGAAGCTCTCTAAACAGAAAAAGAGTAATAAAAGAAGGGAAGAAAAAATGTAAGCAAAAATATAAGTAAATACAATAGACTTTCCTTCTCCTCTTGAGTTTCTAAATTATCTTTGATGGTTGAAGCAAAAATGATACTACTGTCTGATATGGTTCTAAATGTATGTAGAGGGAAATTTAAGACAATTATATAATAAATGGGGAAGTGTAAAGGGATATAAGGGAGGCAAAGCTTCTATATTTCACTCAAACTGGTAAATTGACAACACCAACAGACAGTGATAAGTTTTATATATATATATATATATATACATATATATATATATATATGTAAAAATGTAATTCCTAGAACCACCATTTAAATAGCTATACAAAGAGATACACTCAAAAACACTACAGATAAATCAAAATGGAATTCTAAAGAATAAGTAACCCACAGGAAGACAGGAAAAAGAAAACAGAAATGAAAAAAAAATGAGAGAAGAATGAGGAAAAAAAAGGAAATGGCATATTCCGACCTTATCAATAATTACATTAAATGTAAATGATCAAAATATACCAATTAAAAGAGAGATATTGGGAGAGTAGATTAAAAAACATGACCCAACTGTATACTGTCTAAAAGAAACTCACTTTAAACATGACAGTGTAAGCAGATGAAAGTAAAAGGGTGGAGAGAGATATATAATGCAAACATTAATCAAAGGGAATAAGGAGTGACTATATTAATATCAGATAAAGTAAACTTCAAAGCAAAGAAATTACCAGACCCAGAGGGGGATATTATATAAATAGGAAAGGGTCAATCCACCAAGAAGACATAGCAATCCTAAATGTGTATGCACCAAACAATGGGGTGTAAAATATGTGAAGAAAAAACAGATAGAACTGAAAGAAGAAATAGACAAATTCACAATTATAGTTGGAGACTTCAACACCCTTCCCTCAACAATTGTTATAATAACTAGACATAAAGTCATCAAGGATATAGAAGAATTCATCATCAACCAACAATATAAACAACATTTATAGAACATTCCACTTAACAACAGCAGAACACATGTTCTTTTCAAGTGCCCACAAAACATATACCAAGATAGACCATAGCCTGGGCCATAAAACAAATCTCAACAAATGTAAAAGAATTTAAATTATACAGTGTATGTTTTCTGAACAAAATGGAATCAAACTAAAAATCAATAACTGAAAGATAACAGGAAAATCTCCAAACGCTTGGAAACTAAACAACACACTTCTAAATAATCCATGGGTCAAAGAAGAAGTCTGAAGGAAATTTTTAAAATATATCAAAATGAAAGAAAATAAAAACACAACATATCAAAATTTGTGAGACACAGGTAAAGCAGTATTAAGAGGTAAATTTATAACACTAAATGCATATGTTAGAAATGAGAAAAAGTCTCAAATCAATAATCCAAGCTCCCATCTCAAGAACCTAGAAAATGAAAAGCAAAATAAACCCAAAGTGAAAAGAAGGAAATAATAATGATACAAGCAGAAATCAAGGAAATTGATAACATAGAAAAATCAATGAAATAAAAAGTAGATTCTTTGAGAAGACCAATAAAATCAGCAATACTCTAGCAAGACGGACAAAAAGGGGGAGAAAGAGCGAGAGAGAGAAGGAGAGAGAGGAAACAAATTACCAATATCAGGAATGAAACAGTGGGTACAGTATTGCTACAGACTCTGCAGATGTTAAAAGGAATACCAATGAATATTACAAAAAACTCTACAGACCTACATCTGGCAAATGGACCAATCCCTTGAAAAATAAAAACTACCACAACTCACCCAATATGAAATAGATCATTTGAATAGCCCTATAACTATTAAGGAAGTTGAATTTTTAACTTAAAAGCTCCCAAAAAAGAAACCTCCAGAACCATGTGGTTTCACTGGAGAATTCTACCAAACATTTAATGAAGAATTAATACCAATTCTATACAATCTCTCCAGAAAATGGAAGAGGAGGGAACACTTCCCCATTCATTTTATGCAGCTAGTATTACCTGATACCAAAACCGAACAAAAACGGTACATAAAAAGAAAACTCAGACCAATATCCCTTGTGAATTTAGACACCAAGATACTTAACAAAATATTAGCAAATAGAATTAAGCAATATGAAAAAAGAATTATACACCATGACCAAGTGGGGTTTATTTCAGGGATGCAAAGCTGGTTCAATGTTTGAAAAGCAATTGTAATCCACCAGTCAACAAATCAAATAATGAAAATCACATGATTATATTAATTAATGCAGAAAAAATTTTGGCAAAATTAAATATTCATTCATGATACAAATTCTCAGAAAAATAGGAACAGAGGGAACTACGCTGACTTGATAAAAAGAATCTATAAAAACCTACAGCTAACATTACACTTAGTGGTGAAAGACTAGATGCTTTTCCTCTAAAATCTGGAACAAGGTAGGATGTCTGCTGTCACCACTCTTACTCAACATAGTGCCAGAAGTTTTAGCCAGTGCAATAATGCAAAGGAAATAAAAGGCATACAGACTAGAAAACATTAAAATGTGAAACAAAACTGTCCCTATTTGCAGATGACATGATTGTCTACATAGACTATCCCAAGGAATCTATTTTAAAAAATAATAATAAAACTCCTAGAATAAGTGAATTTAGAAAGGTTACAGAAGTCAAGATAAATATGCAAAAACCCATTGTTTTTATATAGACTAGCACTGAATACATAAACATCTTAATTAAAAATAAAATACCATTAACAATCACACATAGAAAGTAAATGGGTGTAAACCTAACAAAACATGTACTGGGCTTGTATGCTGAAAACTATGCAATGATGATTAAGAAAATCAAAGAAGATCTAAATAAATAGATATATCATGTTTATGGATTAGAAGACTCAAATTAATAAAGATGTCAATTTTCCCCAAATTGTTATACAGGTTTAACACAATTCCTATCAATATCCGGGCAAGACTTTTCATAGATATGGACAAGATTCTTCTAAAATTTATATAGAAAGGCAAAGGAACTTGAATAGCTAAACCCATTTTGAAATAAAGGAATAAAGTAGAAGGAATAAATCTACCCTATTCCAAGACTTATTGTATAGCTATAATTATTAAGACTGTGTGATACTGGTGGAGAGATAGACACACAGATCAATGGACAGAACAGAGAGCCGAGATATAGGCCCATACAGATATGCCCACTGATTTTTGACAAACATGCAAAAGCAATTCAACAGAGGAAATATAGCCTTTTCAATAAATGATGCTGGAGCAATTGGATATCCATATGAAAAAAAAAAAACAACATTGACCTAAATCTCACACCTTATACAAAATTTAACTTAAAATGGATCATAGACTTAAATGTAAAACACAAAACTATAAACTTTTAGAAAAACTGGGAGAAAATCTTTAGGATCTAGTGCTAGGCAAAGAATTCTTAGACTTGACACCGAAAGTACCATCCAAAAAAGGGAAAAAATGATAAATTTCCATGGATTAAGAAGTAAGTGGGGGAGAGAAAGAAGTGTGTGGTTATAAAAGGGCAACATGAGGGATTCTTGTGGTGGTAGAAATGTTCTTTATCTTAACTATCAATTTCAATACCCTGGTTGCGAAATTGTGCTATAATTTTATAAGATAATATCATTGAAAAAAACTGGGTAAAGGGTATATGGGATCTCTCTGTATTATTTCTTATAACTGCATGTGAATCTATAATTATAATTTGTTTTTCTTTTTTTTTTGAATTTCATTTTATTTTTTTATACAGCAGGTTCTTATTAGTTATCTCTTTTATACATATTAGTGTATATATGTCAATCCTGATCTCCCAATTCATCCCACCACCACCACCCCCATTTTTCTTTTAATTTTAATATATAATTGTAAACGCTTTAGAAAAAATATCTTCAGTAACATACATGAAAAATAATGTCAAATTTTCACTTTTCAACATTTACTTCCATTTATAACTTTGATGAAAATATACTCAAATGCCATTCTGATGACATCATTCCCTTGTTTAAAAATCTTTCCATGGCTTTCCAAGGCCTACAGCATAAAAACTCCTTAGCTTGGCATTCAAAGACATTCCTCCTCCAGACACTTGCCGATCAACCCAGACTCACCCTTCACCCCTGCCCACTGGTGCACACTCCTCTCCCCAACTCTTGACAACTTGAAGTTCCTTAATGTGCCTTGCTGCTTCATGCCTCTCTGCCTGTTCACCCTGCCCCTAAACACCTTCACAGCTTTCAAGACTCTGTTAAACCCACCTCTTCTAGGATCTCTTGCCTGTTCCTCCCCTTAAGAGCCCAGACCAAGGAGAATTCACCATCCATCTGCAGCAGCACCGTAACTTGTACATCTATCTTGGTACCTAACACTCAGTTGCTGACATGTCTTTCCCTCTTCTAGTCTGTGAATGCCTTGAGGATGAGGACTGTGTATTCTACCTTTGCAGCTCCTGTGCTTCATATAGTGCCTAACACACAGCAGGTGGTCAAAATGTTTGTGCAACGGCTGACTATCCAGCTCACATGACTCCTGCTTTCTGGTGGTTTCCTCGTCCTACCTTTTTCTCATCCTTTCCCCCCAAATAATTCATTCCTTACTCTCCTAAAGTCCCTTAGATTTTGTTCACAGGACAGTCAGCTGTGTACATGCTTGCCTAAGAGTTCCTCAAGGATGGGCAGAGTGCATTTTTCAGACACACTGGAGACACATCAAAGAGTTCAACATTGATTGATAAACAAGGTGTTCAACCAACTGAGTGGACAAATGAATGAATGACCTTGAAATACCTTGTAAAGTATACAATGTAGGTTATTTTTTAACTTTACTCCAGGACCTTTTATAAAGAGAGAGACAGAAGGGCAGAAAAATACACATAATACCTATAACTCACAAGGAAGAGCCGTACGTAGCAGCAGCACAGATAGAGAAGAATGAATACGTGGTTGGAATCATGAACATCACTGTACAGCTTTTAAGTTTGGGGTTAGGTCCTTTGAATTGTTCTTTGGGGCTGATGGAAGAAGGGGCGGTGAGAAATCATCACATTATTTCCAGCTACTTAGAGAAGAATCCCAGTGTGAGTCCTATTTTTCACATATAGGGAAAAAAGAGACACAAAGACATGTCAAATCATCACACAGCACATTTCAGTTTTATGCACAGTCCCAGCCTTAAGGAATTTACAATCTACTTTCCATTGTAATCATTCCAAACATTTGCCTTTAGAGCAGTTTAATGTAATAAGGAAATAATGCATGGGAAAGAGTATGGGCTGTAGTTTCAAACAGGCCTGAGTTCAAGCCCGGCTTAATTCTTTGCTAGTTATAGGAGCCTGCCACTTAATCTGTTTCCTTCACTGTAAAATGCAATATCAGACCACTTACACATGGGACAGGTATGAGAATTAAATAAGATAATGTATGTAAATTGTGGAGCATAATGCCTGGTACACAGTAGGCCAATAAATTATGACCATTCCTTTCCCCATCAAAGGCACCAATCTCTGGATTATGAACTTCCAAACACCTTCAGGTGAAATATTTTTCTCATTTAAACTGTATTAGAAGCCAAAGTTATAACACCAGGAGAATACCTAAGAAAAGTATGATATGTGTTAAAAATGTTATGCTAGAAACCCTGCAGGGCTCTCAATAAATACTTGTTGACTGACAAATGCATTGTCAGATCATAAAATCACACAGATGGAAAGAGATAACAGCATAAAAAGGTAATTTGGAATTAGCACAGGATAAAGATTACACTTCAATAAGTATTTTATTTTTATAAGCAACACTAAAGGTAACTGGAAATCACTGGGGAAAAAAATCAGGTTTTCTTTTACAGCCACAAGTTTATATGAACACCTAGAGGCACAGTACCCAAAATGCTGGCATCTCACTGGCAAAATTGCTAAATTGGAAGCAAGAGTGTTCCAGGTACTTAGGGATGTGTGTATTCATGACATCTGTGGACACCTCCTCCCACATGACCCAGGGAGCAGGAGACCCAGATGTTCTACACACCCGTGACCTACAGACTCATGACCTAAACACCTGTGACTGAAGCACCCATTCAAACACCTCCTGGAGCATCATCGTCTCGAAGACATGGTTTACATAACAAATGTTTAGTGAGCTTTACTGTGTTCCTGGTACCATGCTGGGCTCAGGGACACTAAGATGGGTGGATCATGATCCCTGCCCTCAAGAGGAGAGGTAGACATACAAATAAACAATTGCGAGTAGAGAGTGACTGGGCATGTATAAGGACACATGGAGGCACAAAGAAAGGACTGGTCCATTTAACCTGAAGGATTAAGGAACTATTTCTCAGAGGTAATAACAATTGAGCCAGACCTTAAAAGATAAGACGCTTTCCATGCCAACAGAGTGTAAAGGCAATCCAGGCAGGGGAACCCCTAGGACAAAGGCCCAAAGTCTAAATATAGAGATGAACTCAGGGAACTGTGGGCAGTTCCATGAGAATTGGGACATTTGTAAGTCATATATAATGTACGTATACATAGTATCTTACGTGCACAGTATATACATATCTTCCTATCCTTGTGAAATTGGCAGCAAATAATTATTCCCATTTTGTTGATGCATGTACCATGAACTTACACTCCCTATTCCATGAGCTAATCAGTTCACCTAATATTTTTTAACTAAACACATGGAGTTATTGGTTATAGGTTGTTAAATGGCCCTCAGTCATCTATGCCTTGCTCCCCATAGGTTCCTGAATTTCTATGAGACAGGGCACCCACAGTGATGAAGGTCCTGGGAGGGATGGGAAGGAAGAGAGACTGAAGGATAGAGGGACACAGCTTCCCAGTATGGGCATCTCAATGGCCCAACAAAATAACTCAACATCCTGGAAAAATAAACATTTCGGAATTGTCAAGAAATATTCTAGAAATGTGAGTAATATATGAATCAGCTATGTGCATTGTGAAACCTAAGCCTTATGTTGTTTATTTCACAATATAAAAATTTAAAAATTTTCCATCAAGAAAAAAATAAAAACAAAGACAAGACATGCCAATTTGTGGAGAGACCCACAGCACCCTAGGGTTTTGTGCCACTACAGATCATCTTATTTATGCTACAGAAATAGTCGATATGTCCACAACAGGTATCACTAAATGATCTCAGTATGTTTTCTCACTGAACCTGAGATAAGGGGATAAGGAGAGGTCAAAGACTAGAGTGGAAGCATCCCTTGTGCTGTTAAAAATAGTGCTGTTAGGCACCATCGAAATGGCTCTATGGTTGCATTAAAATAGCCACTTCAAAATGTCATCTACACAATTTTGCGTCTCAGGTCTGCCATGAAAGGGTTATGTGACCTTTCCAAAGGTCACATAATTTCTTTAAGCTTCTGATTCCTCTCCTGTAAAATGAAGACCTGGACCAAGTAACTTCCAAAGTCCCATTCTGACAGTTTACAAGTCTGACTTTCCTTTTTACCACATCTAGTTATCCCAAGCCACTATCTGTACTAACAACCAATTGCCTGGGGCAGCAGAAGTCTAACCCTTAGTCCCGAAGACACATGTGTAAATTTTTGACCCAAACAGCACAGTTCACTTGAAATGCCCCATGGGCCCATCTGATCAGTGCTTTCGCCCCACACCTTGGGCAAACGTGCACTAGAAGTAAATCAGCAAGAAAATGATTGCTGCCCCCAAAGCAGTGACTTGAAAATCAGTATTTACCTTGCCTTCTGTGGTTTCATTTCCTGCCCGGAAATGGAGCTGGGTGCTGCAGATGGGGCCTGAGATGACTAACACTTCTGATATAGGTTCTGAGTTCAGCATGGTTTCCTTTGCTGTGAGATATCGCTAAAACACTACAGAATTTTTCTTTACGTGGGATCAGGCAGAAAGCACAATTCAGATGGACTTCACTTTGGATTTCCTACTTTGGATGAAATTAGATGGAGCACCACCCTCCAAAGTGCTTTCCAGACTCAAGGAACCCCCAGGGTAGGTAAGGAAAGAGGAGGCACCCAAGGGTTCCAGCAGCCAGTAGGCAACAGGTATGAGAAATACAGCTGCACTGGGCACCCTGCCAGGAGGACCACAGAGTTGCCCCAGAAAGAGCCCACCCCCAGCTCAGCAACACTGGGTCACAGCCTTCTACTGGGGCAATGAGCTCTGTCTACATATTTGTAAGGGCATTTAAAGCAGTGTTTCAAAGCATGAATTATAAAGCCAGAGACCAGGCCAGTAGACTATAAAAGGGACCTGTCATAGAGTCAAGAATGCCTAACTATAATCCCACTTTTAGTTCCATTTCAAGAGAAAACAAACTATATTAGCAAGGACACCCAATCGATAAGCAGAAGCCCAGACAAATAATAAGACACTCCATGACTTGGAATGTTGCCAGCACAAGCCTGATGCTATGAACAGTGGATGGAGTAACCCAGGGAAACCAATTGCATAATTGAGTTCACACAATACCTCACCTACTTTTATTCTCTTTTGCCCTCCGCAAAAAGCAGGACTCTGAACCCAAATTCATATGACTCCACAGGAAGATGTGAGGTAGAAGTGTGAAGAATATCCTATTTTTTAGTACTTAGAACTTGGGGGAAAGAAACAGACTTGAATATCCCAAATTTCCAACCAAAGACTCCAATATTTTGCATTTTTGCAGCATCTTTATACCAAAATTGTCAAACCACTTCCGCTTGTCTGATATTAGCATCTCAAACAAGCAGCCAGGAGTTTGTTGAAGCATTTTAAAGAGCACTTAATATTCAAAGCCCTTTTGAATTTTGAAAAATGAGGGAAAATACAAATAAAACCATTTTTCATCCTGGGTCAAACCCTCTATTGGCAATCTGAAATTTCTCTTAAAATTCAAGGTTTCCCAAAATCAATGTGGTATCCTAAATTGGATCCTAAAACAGAAAAAAGGACATTAGTGGATGAATTGGTGAAATCCAAAGAGTCCATAGTTCAATCATTAGTATAAAACCAATGCTAATTTCTAAGTGCTAATTTCTAAATGCACCATGGTTACATTAGATGTCGACACTAGGGGAAACTGAGTGAAAGATATGTAAGATCCCTGTATTTTCTTTGTAACTTGTCTATAGATCTAAAATTATTCCTGAGTTTATTCAAATATTTATTTTTAAAGTAGCAAAAAAATAGTAAGTCAAGATTTCTTTGCCAAAGAAACTTTGGTGAGTGAAAGGGGTGGGGATTACTATTCTCTCTCCCCATTGAAAAACATATTAAAAGGACAAAAATCTCCAGTTTTTTACTAGAGATCAACCAAAAGATGGTGGCCAACTCCGTTTCTCCTCAAGGTAACATGTTGGGAAGCTAAAGGGAACTGGGAGCTCCAGGATGTGGGCTCTCCAGTCTGAAAAACAGAGATAATGACCTCTCTCTCAAGTGTCTCAATGGGGAATCAAGGACACAAAAGAGGTAGAGCACTTGACCTGTGTCAGGAGCTAGGTGAGTGGCATTGCCCTTTGCTCCTTCTCAGGACATCCCCACTGGCGGCTCCTGTCAGCCCCTCAGGGAAACCTTACAGGTGGTCCCTCTGGGTGGAAGGATGGCTCCTCTATCTTGGCAGGAGGGCTCCCCGTGTTTATGGCCTCAGAGGACCTGCTGGATGTCTTAGCTCCTGGACAGTGAGCTGTGGTCTCTCAGCCCCACCTCTAGAAGCAGCTTATACTCTGCTGGGCTCCTTGTCAAACTCTCTGGGGGCAGCTCTGTCCTCGCACCACTTTTTAAAGAACAGCCCACCCATCACTCTGTGGGGATAGGGAGACAGAAAAAACTACCACTTACTTAACGGATTTACTTTTCAGTAAGAGTGAGAAGGGAAAAAATGAGTCATGAGCTGAGGCTGGGGGCTCACCACTTGCCCCACAGAGTGGCACTGTGCAAGCCACAAGGTGGGTCATTTCTAGAGCAACCTTTGCTCCCCTTGGCTTGGCCCAGCTTTTAATATGTTGCACTGACTCACTGTCTTTTGCTTCAAGGAAACTCTTAAATTAACTAGACCTTGACACTGTACGACAGTGTAGAGTCCATTCGTTCTTCCCGGCATTGTCCAGTCTTGTGGATAGAGAATATTTTGGTGAAAGTCCCAAGTTTTTTTGTCCTATCTCCATAGGTTGTGAATTTTCCTGCGTAATCTCTATTCCAAATATTCTGCCTTATTGATCCTAGAAACCACCCAAATGTCCCAGAAACTGAAAATGTTTTAGTATTATTCTCTCCCTGACGGCCTCATCTACCTAAAGGTGACATGTTCTGCCAGCCCCTGGGTTTTCTTCAGAAGTGGTCAGGGTACCCATCAGGTGTGTGGGTACCATCAAGGACACTTCTCATGCTTGTTGGCCACTTAGCATCTGAATCCTTCGTCCCTCTCCCTGTGAAGCAGAGCTGGTCTCCCTCTGTGGAGCTGTCAACGACAGATATTTGCTTACTGGCCTCCCTTGCAGCAGATGGTCTAGCCTTGAACTAGGCTCTACCAATCAAATGAACCTAGTTCAGACTTTAAATTGGAAACTAGTCATACAAAAGAGCAGGAGTCACCCAGAATCCATTCTGGTGTGGGGACGGCTCCATCCAGCTTACTGACATAGCAGTGGTGGCAGATTCAGAGCAGTTTCCAGCACTTACTGTCAGTGTGGCAGGGGTACAAGCTGCAGTGTCTGTGCTTAGCAGGAGCTGCCCTGGGTCTTCACCAGACCAGTTCTCCAGCACAATTTGGATATTTCCCCTGGCCGAGTAGCCCCAGAGCCTGGCCTTTTGACCTTTCTGGAAATTCTACGAACCAGAGCCTACTTCACGGGTCAGCAACCTGTGTGGTCACACAGGGCCCCAGGCTCAGCATGATCCTGTGCTTAGTTAAATGGTCTGCTGCTCATCTTCCAATCCTTCAAAGTTTTCACCAAGAAGCCTCACATTTTCATTTTGCACTGGGCCCTGCAAATTAAGTAGCTGAGCCTGCTGTGAGCTAGCTAATATACTTTAGGTTAAGGGGTTCTTAACCTTTTGTGTGCCCTGGAGCCCTTTGGAGGTCTGATGAAGCCTATGAAGTATATAAGGAACATTTTGAAATGCACAAAATGAAATACATAGGAAGCCAGTTATATTAAAATATAGTTAAATTTTTTAAACAAATATATGATAGCATAATATGTGTGATTTTTTATTAGTACATTAAATAAATCTAGTGGCAGGTCTAGTAACTGCTGTTGCCCAGAAGTAGCATTTTGGAATGCCTGCAACAACTGAAATGTGACTTGAAAATACCTACGACTTTTCTTTTTAAGATTTTTTTTTTATATATTTTTTTAAATTTATTTATTTATTTTTGGCTGCATTGGGTCTTTGTTGCTGCGCATGGGCTTTCTCTAGTTGCAGCGAGAGGGGGCTACTCTTCGTTGCAGTGTGCAGGCTTCTCATTGCGGTGGCTTCTCTTGTTGCGGAGCACAGGCTCTCGGTGCGCGGGCTTCAGTAGTTGTGGCACATGGGCTCAGCTGTTGTGGCTCACGGGCTTAGTTGCTCTGCAGCATGTGGGATCTTCCTGGCCCAGGGCTCGAACCCGTGTCCCCTGCATTGGCGGGCGGATTCTTAACCACTGTGCCACCAGGGAAGACCCCCTATGACTTTTAAAGGTGATAAGGTCACAGGTAACTGATTTGTTGTCTATATTCATAACTTAAAGAAATGCTACATTCAGTGATTTTTTTAAAGTGATCCATCCAAGTCACAGTGCCCTTATTTTTTAATTAAAATTTAACTGTAAAACTTAATTAATTAAAATTTAATTTAAATAAATTCCTTTTCTGCTTCAACTAGCCAAAGATGTTATTTTGTTGCTTACAAAGAGAAACCTGTAGGATACAGGTACCTGATGTGACCCAGGCCCCAGGACGAGTCCTGAGTATGCCAGGGCTCTCTACAGAAAACAAGCAAACACAACAGTCATAGTGGTCGGAGGTGAGTCAAAGGCGGATCCAACATAGCTCTGCCTCAGCTGTTAGGATCTTAGAAGAGAAAGTGTCAATGGTGACAGTCCAGGATGCTGTCTGTGAAACATGTGACAAGCCCTATGTGTGTGGTATAAACCAAGTGATCTAGATGTCTGAGCAAGTGGAGGTCCCTTCCAGCTGGGAAGGTCAGCTATTAATAATGGTTCTACCTTATGAGAAGGGAGATAAAACACATAACAGTATAATCATTGCTCCAATGTCCACAGCAAGTTAACAGAATGTTGAAGAATCTCCTGCCTCAATTTCCCAAATCTTAATCCAGAATTCTTTGTTCTAGCCGCATTACCTCTCAGGTATTTCAACATGAGTTTGTTTTTTTACAGATCTCAAAGGAAATATGATAAAAACATACCTCCTCAGGTACTATTCTCTTGTTCCCCTTCCACTCTTCCTTTTGGGACAGGGGACTCAAAAGCCCTTCAACACAAAGGGAATATCTATCCTTTGGACACACTTGAGAAACCTGGGTTTGTTCAGAAAGTGGAAAACAATCCATTTGCAGATATCTTGAATTTTCCAAAGTTGTTTTATATCCATTATTATACTTGAGCTCTGGGCATATATCATTACCCTTGTTTTATAGATGAGGAAACCAAGGGTCAGAGAGGTTGCAACTTGCTCAAGGTCACAGAGCAAGAAAGAAAACCCAGGTTTCTTGCTTCTTAGTCCAGTGTCCTTTCCTCTGCCCATAACTCTCCTACGAGCAGATCATAACAAAAGGGGAGGCCGTCTCTGAAAGGGAAGTACAATCATGCAGATCGTCAAAAAACCAAGACACCCACACCCCAAATTCTGGACAACAGGTGTCACCTAGGAGAGGAGAGGCTCGAAAAAGAAAACAGATCACCAAACCCTCTGGCCCCGAACAGGCTTCAGTCTGAGCCCCCAACATGGGACAGAATTCCTTTGGCCAGTGCCCAGCACACAGAGTCCTTCCCATTCCTGCCTGGGACTTAGGCTCATAACAACAGCAACAGCAGGAAAAGGGCTTCATGAACATAAAAATAAACAAACTTTCTATTTTTAGCAGGGCTGCAGCTGTGAGAGCTTCATTATTTGCTTTTTAGCTGCAGCATTCTGAGGGAGGAGAGGCAAGCGGGGAGGGGGTGGGAGACGAGGACAACTAGGGACAGTCACACTGGGAGCCAAATTTTCCATTGCTGAACCTAATTACACACAGGCCCCAGAAACCCACGTCCAGCCTGGAAGTCTGTGGAGTCTGCAGGTCTGGAAAAACTGGAGAGCAACAAGCAGGAAGCCAGCCGGTGACTGGGCTCTCCTCTGGCCATATATAGAAATAAATCATCTTTTGCCCAAATGGTTTTTAGAGCTACTGAAAACCGTGTTGTAGTGACTCCATCAGAGGACTGGAAGACAGGCTTGTGAGTAGAGACCTTTCAACTCTTAACTTAGGCTCTTGCGAGAACCTGTGTGAACCTCGCAGAAAATCAGATCCCGCATCTTCCAGGCTTAAACCCGGCTGGGGTCCAGAATTCCCAATAAGCCTGCAGCGTTTTTCTCCTGCCCAGCCCTCGCTGATAGCAGTCAATAGCAAGATCTTGAGAAAGGACAACCCTAATGTTGGAGGTGGGGAGAAACAGGAGCTGTGGTTCCTCCTTTCTGTTTGCCTGAAACAGGATTGGACATTATGAGAAGGGAGTTCCAAGGCCACCACAGAGGAGGGACCTTTCCTTATACATGTCACAGTGGTTTTAGGAAATGTATGCACCTGATCAGATTTCAAAAGTACCTCTTTAGCCGTGCAAATACCTTTGGCTGTGCCATAGCCTGACCCCATGGCATCTTTAATTACATTCTTTTCCCCTCTTGTGGCCCTTTTCATGCATGGTCGCAACTATATTTTCAGTCCTTCTGAGCAGACAGAATTGCAGACCCCAAAGCAGTACTGAGGAAGGAAAGAACCCAATGCTTCAGGCGCTTACAAGGAAATAAGTGCCCAAGCAAGGGTACCATGCTCTTCCATGCTGGGAGAGAGTCTCTGCAACTTCCCTGATGTGGCCTTATGGCTGGCGGTCTTCATTCACTGGCAAATGTTTACCGAGCAACCCACTGTACCGTCACTTGCAGTCCAGTGTGGGGAAGAAATAAACAGACAATGTCATCACTGTGGGGCAGGCTCTATGATGGGTAAGCACAGAGTCCTGTGGGAACATAGAGGACTGGCTTCTACCACAGTCCTGGAGAGTCAAGATCTTTTCCGAGAAGATGGTGGCTGAGCTGGCACCCAGGCAGGTAGAGATTGGGTAGGGGCAAGAGTTTCTCCTCAAACACTCCCTATGAAAGGGTAGTTCTCAAATAATAACATGGTAAGAGGACATAGCAGTGCTAAAATATACGAGAACTTAACCCCAGCACCTCAAAAATAGTCCCTCCCAATAACATTTATCATTTTACCCCATAACACTACTAAGCAAACCAATTGCTATCAAATTACAAGAAAAAAGACAGTATCATAATCTATTTGACTGTGAATTTTGACAGCTAACAATGTAAGCCCTGGAATCTTGAGGTTGGAAGGGATCATATGGGCTACTGAATCCTCTCACCACATATAAAAATCCCTTCTACAGTATCCGTGCCAGATGGTCACCCAGGCTCTGCTCAAATTGCTCCAGTAATGGAGAGCTCTCCACGGATCAAGGCAACTAGTTATTAATAGTTAGTTTTAAAAGCAGGAGCTGGAGTGTGTAGTGGCCTCCTACCCAGCTGAAGTTCACTCTCCCAGCCTTTCCACACTCCAATAAATTCTACAAAAGGCCACCAGATTAACTTTGAAAGTGGTCAGTCCATTGTTCAAAATCTGCAGTGACTCCAACTACTGACATACAAATTCCAACCTCCTTCTAAAAGACTAGAAGAGCCCATATCAAAATGTAACATTGGTTATATTTGGTCATGAGGTTTATGGATGATATTTTGTTTTTCTCCTTCATACTTTTGAGTTTTTCCCTAGTTTTCTGTGAGACAGAGAGAGAGATTAAGAAAGGTAATAAAATAATTAATGTTATTTACAAAAAAGTCCTACCGTGTTTATTCATTCATGTTGTACCCAATTTAGAAATCTTTCACTCTCTTTCCCAGTCTTTAAATTCTTCTGCACCTCCTAGATTCTGGCCAACCCACCTCTATGTTTCCTTGAGTGCTCCAGCCCTTACTGCCCTTAAATCCAAAGTATAAAATTGAGCACTTTATTATAAGCAGTTTTCTACTACCTGTTAATCATCTCATGAGATGTGGTCAGTTCCACATCAGACTGTAAATTCCTTAAGGACCATATCATAGTGCCTACCTAGCACAAGGCAGAGGCTATTGTAGATTCTCCATGAATATTTGCTAGTGGATAGATGGATGGATGGATGAAATTCCATTGGGTGTATTTATTAGCTCAGTTGGTTAGAGCACAGTTCAAATCAGAGCACAGCTCTAATAAGTTTTGTATGTCATCTGATCCTATGCTTCTCAAACTAGGGTGCCCACAACCCTGGAGGAATATGGAAAAGTAAGTCAAGTGTATATGAAGCCACAAGATATTAAATAATGTCTTCCTAAAGCAAAAATGTCCTCCTTTGGGGGAATATTCTGGTGGAAAAGTATGAGAAGCACTTTTGCAGCCCATCCCTTTCCAAGTGCAGAAATTCCATCCAAGGCTGACATCCAGATACTGCTTGAGTTCATCCGTTTAGGTTTTGCTTCTAGATACTTTCAGATGCCAATAGGTCTACACCCCACCAAGAGATGTTCCTGGAAGGTATCATTCATCCTGCATACAACAATGTAGAGATCACTGGTCTAGGAGCCAGAACACCTTGGTTCCAGCCCAGTTATGCAACTACTGTGGGCTACCAGCCTCTTCAAGCCCCCAGTCTCTCATCTACTCTGCCCTCCCAACAAACGTTGGGTTAAATTAAATAATACATTTGAAATGTCTTTGTAAACTGAAATTTATGTGCAAGCTTCAGGTATTATTATTGTTGTCTTTATCATCCCAGAATCAGTGAACTTGATTGTGTCCCATGGGCACAGAGGCTGTTTCCCAAACCTGTCCTGTTGACTAAGGCGGGTAGCAGTGGAGCTCTGAATTCAGAAAGTTGTAGGCGGAAACCTGACTCTAGTGTAAGCTCCACCAGACTAGAGTCTCATTCATTTTTATATATCTCATGTTTTGCATAATATTTAGAATATATATATATATATATATATATATATATATATATATATATGCTGAATGAATGTGTTTCTGTTTATTGGGATTTCTGCCTTCCATCATTTACCTGATCTTTGGCAAAATTAAAAATTTTCCAAATCCCAGTCTCCTTATCTATTAGAGAAGTATAATAGTATCTCATAGTGTTAAAAATGCATAAGCTGCCTGGCACATAGGAAGCAATAAGTCAACGGCAGTTAAAACAAAGGGAGAGGGTGAGTGTATTTCTGCAACTTGGTAGATGAAGGCTAAACTATTATTTTATGGTTTTGTCAGCCCTTCCTTTTACCTGTTATGAAAGAGCCAGCCTAGGGAAAGGAAGGTTGTTTGCAGCAAGGTTGATGTTCTGAGTCACTGAACTAGTTAAGGAAGCAAATTTCAAAGGCACAGTTACTTTGTGGGCCCTCAGGGCAAAAGGAATAAACAATTCCAGTCTTCACAAAAACTTCTTCCAGAATGAATATGCTTGGGCAGGGCAAGCTGGGGTTTTCCAGAGGTCTCTCTGACAAAGTGACAAGAAATGTTTTACCTAGGCCATGGAAATGCTATATGAAACCCACACAATGGGCTCACTCAATAAATTGATCAGTAAACCGAGAGCAGGAGACAAGGGGAGCCAAAAAGAGAGGCGAAATGAGAGTTCTGTGGAGCCCTCCTCCCACCCTGAGACCCCTGCCAGAAAAATGGAATCCTGAGGCCCTTTGTTTACATGTGCACTAAGCCAATGATGAATCCCAACAAAGAGCGCTCTGTGCAGTGCCGCCAGTTCCAGAGACGGTGCTGGAAAAACAGCTTTAGAGACACAGCCCCAGGAGGCTGGGAGGCAGAAACAGAAAATGAAGACTGAGCCCCTTCGTGCCCCAGAGGTAGAAGCAAAGGGCCTTCTGAGCTATCACCACCCTCACCGGCCCCACTGCTGGAAGGGGTGCTCCATCTCTAGAACTTACAGGAGCGCTCAAGAAAGCATAAAGCACATGGAGCAGAGGGGCACAGGTGTGTGGGGAGACATGGTGATTATCAGAGGAGACATTTAAAAGTTTCCTGAACTTCCCCCAGTGTCAAGATTTGGAGCTACAGTTATGAAAGTAATATTTTCACTGGCATCTTGGATGCAGCATTGCAGACATTTTGGATGCTGCATGGAAAAGAGCTCCCAAGAAAAGTATATTGTCACTGCTCTTTTTAGAGGAGCTTTCATAATTAGAGTAATTTATGTCAGAATTAGACAGTTTAGGGAACAGAGATCTAATTGCAAGAGATAAATATAATAACTGGTATGAAAACAGGCTCTCAAAATCTGTTTAGAAATCCAAAGCCAAAATGAAAAAGCAATGCATTTTAAAAGGGCTGTAAGGGGTGGGCAGGAGTGAGGGGTGGGCGGAGGCGGGGAGAGGAAATGCTTTCTCAGAATAGTTATAATTTAGCTGGAAAACTCACTGTTTTTTGGATAACCTGCTAAAACTGAACACGAATGAGACTAAAAATAAAAGATAGCATCTGCAGAAAATACTTGGCTAAGGTAAAAAGAACAAGGTTTTGCTACCTTCACGAGGCAAAGGCCATGGAGACTGTAGAATTAGGGATGCCCATTGGCTCAAAACCAGGCCAGGACTCTTGTCCACAAAGACCCCATGTACACGTGGTGAAAGGGCCCGTCGGGCCACCCTGACTCCCGACCACATGGAGTCCATCTCAGCTTCCTGCAGCACTCCTTTACGGCTCTGCCATTCACCTGTCTGTCCAAACCCCTCTGGAATCCATTTATGTTGCCAGCTTGTGCCACCTCTGGGAGATAAGCCATCCCATAAATTCACTACCTGCTGCGCAGTGTAGTATTTCCACTGACTTCTCCTGAACTTGCCTCCCTCGTGGTTCCGCGGTGCTGCTACGTTTCAGGATCTGGTGAACAAGTCTGTGCTCATCTCATCCACACCATTTATAGGCTGACCATTTCCTCCTAACAGCCTGCATCTTGTCAACAGCCCTTCTGACTTCCAGTGGGTGCCTTAAGGATCCAGGCTGCTGTGCAGGTACTTTCTGAAGTACCCGTGTACACTTTTAGACCCTCGCCCAAGTGTCGCAGGCAAGAATATACCACCGGTTAAGGTGAGAGTAAGATAATGTTCTCAATTTAATATTTTCCCTCCCTGAAGAACAGGCCCATTTGGGCGCAGCACTGTCCTGGTGCACACACATTATATTCGACATGGCTTCTGGACTCAGAGGGTTTGCAAACCGATGGGACAGTGTCTTCAGGCAGCACAAGGCCAACAGTGAAAGTCAACCTGTCTGATACGGGGAATTTTCAAGAAAGAAAAGCTAGTGTGGCAGTCCTGGCCTTCATAGCAGGCTAAGGTTCTATGCTAAATACCCCCTTGATTTTCACAACCCTCTCAGAGGCAAGCAACACCATTTGTCCCCAATATATTGATGTGAAACCAGAGCTTAGCAGGTGCTAGAGTTAGTAGGGGGAAGTCACTCAAATCTCCAGTCTCAGTTCACAGATCTGCTTATTTTGGCTTCTTTTTTTTTCTTAATTAGATGTTAATGCTCTGTTTCACTCCATTTAGAGACCACTAACCTCTTGACCACTCTAAAATATCTTTACTAAAAATACGAAAAATAATGAGGATTAAGCAAAATGTAACAGCACCATGGTGGCCTGGGGCCATCCATGAGGTCATCAGACTTGGGATTTCACTGCCAAGAGAATAAAATAGTAGGTGGGTGCCCTAACATGCTTTTTTGTAAGGGATGCGTCATCCGCCCAGAGTGAGAACATCGTGGCCAGTCGCCCACTCCTTTACTTCTACCATAATTGCACCTTCCTGGTAATGTCAGTCCCTCAACAGACTTGGCAGCCTTGGCAAACCAATGTGAGTGGATCCGCCATCTTGCCCACTGCTCTCTCTGCCACAGAAGCTGTTGGCCTTCCTCACTGAGACATCACAGAGATACCACCTTATGGATAGGCCCAAGATTTTCTTTCCACCATTGACAGGCATGTCCATCAAGCCCTAAGCTCAAATCAATTGCCTCAGTTTCTCTTGTTTAATTTCTTCCCATTCTCCCTTAAAAGCAACCCTAAGAATCGTCATGTAGGCCAGAGCCAATCTGTAATGTTGCTCTAGATTTCCAGGAAAGCATGTTCTTAACCCTTCCTCAATAGGCCTCATTCCAGGCCTGAACATGACCCTTGCTCACATGTGGAATTCCTTAACAGAAGGTGACTTCCTCCTCTACTTGATGATATAGTAGTAAAAAGATGGATTGAGGGGTTGGAAACACTCAGACTCCAATCTGGGTTCCCCCATTTATGAGTTATGTGAGTGGGAGGAAGTTACTTAGCTACTCTGAACCTCATTTCCTCATCTGTAAAACAAGGATGATACTACTTCTCATAACTGTGTTGTGAAAGGCTGAATGATACATTATGGGCAAAGCTCCTGGCACAGTGCCAAGTGTCCTTAGCATGAAAGGAAATCTCCATTCCCAAATCCTCAGGCCAGCATTCAAGGCCTCACTTTGCCCCCTGCCCCTACCCCATCCCTTGCTCAGGGCTCTGTTAGACTCTGGCTTTAAACTCCGAGAGTGTCAGAGGAACCAACTCTATGTAGGTAGACAGTTGTAAGCTCAAAATGTGGTTACAGATTGAGCGTCTCCCATCTTGGTTAGCACATCTACTAAGGGAAGCCCTTCATCCGGACACTTCTAAGCAATCTCCTCAGCCCAATCTTCCAATCTCTGCTGGCCCTACCTGACCACCTGTTAGCCCACCTGCTTCTGGGACCCACCTTCCCCCTCTTGTTCAAATCCAGACTAAGTTTTCTCCACCTGGGTTTCTGGGAAGAAGGTTTCATCTAATTTCCTTCCATTGGAGGAAAACTTTCTTTTCTCTCTTTCCTTAATCATCTTTGGCATTTCTGACTGGAGGGCTGGGTTTTCTCTTTGGTCTTTCAACTCAGAGCCATTTGGTTTCTCCATCGCTAACAGAAACAGATCTCTTATTCCTCAGTCGAAACAGTTGGCTGTACTAGTTGTTTTAACACCCACACGCAGAGGCCAAAGGACACCAGCACTCAAGCACAGGAGCTGGTGGGCAAGACACGGCTCAGCACCTGGCACCTGGGCACCTGGCGAAAATAGTCAAGAGGGCAGCATCTCAGGTCCATGTCATGGAAGGACCTCTGAGGAGGCCCCTAGACACTCCAGGGCCAGGTTCTGTCATCAACCCCCCCTCCCCCCACACACACAGTACCTGGGAGACACTGAGCTCCCTGCCATGGGTAATCAGAAACTTTGTGTCTGGAGTCCTCCATCCCACGCTGGTGCAGCTCTTTCATTTCCTAGCTTTCCAGGTGCTGGACTCCAGACCCACCAGCTCTGAATAAAAAGTGGATAGAGGGCAACTGAGGATGAGAGGGGAAGCACCTTTGAGAACTTTGTGAAGGCAGTTTTCCCCTCCATCTCTGCTTCTGACAGCTCCTGCTGGACCACACTGTTTCTTACTGCCTTTGGTGAGCAGTGCAGAGACTTTTCCACGGTGTTGCGTGCACCCCACCAAACACACCGTGCTGACCAGGGGAGCCCACCACGTCCTTTGTCCAGATAAGGCACTGGAGCCTTCACCCAATCTGCCCCATGGCCTCCCTCTCCAACACCTCCCACCCCCTTTCCAAGAAGCCCGCTCCATTAGGAAGGGCTGGGCGATTTTCACTTAAGCCCACTTTTTCCCGAATTAGGTCTCAGATCCCTGGGAACTTTGGTGCCTCCGTGAAAGCGACTGGGACTGGTTCCGCAGGCTCCTGACCGGCTGTGTCCTGCAGGAGGCGTGTTCCGGGACCGACAGGGCACCGACACTTAAGGGCGGGGCAGGGAGGGGGTAACTGGCGGGAAGTCGGGGTGGGAGGGAGGGCGAGTCTGGGCCGTGTGCGCCCAAGTCCAAGGGCACCCGTCCGCCGCGGACCCCAGGGTGGCGAGTTTGGGCCGAGCCCAGGGAGTTGGAGAAGGAGCGAGTCTGATTCAGGAAGTCGAGCCTCTGACATCAGGGGCAGGACGGAGTTGGAGTGAAACCTCAAAAATGCGAGGCGCCGGCCAGCGGGAGGGCAGGGAACATAGAGGGCGCCTTTCTCCCAGCCGGAGGCAGGTACGCGCAGCGCGGGGCGGCCCCCGCTGACCCTCCACCTGGACCTGGCCCGCGCGGGACCCACAGGGGCTTCCAAGGAGACAGCAGGACCTCGCCCCTGCGCCTGATCGCTGGTGCACGGGCAGCACCCGGCGGACCCCCGAGCGACCACGCCTGCAGGAAGCCCTCCAGTGGACTCAAGGGTGAGTCTCAAGATTTTTTGTGGTGGTTGTGTGTGTGTGTTTTAAAACACTTTTTGAGCTGCCCTCCGTTTGCAAGCGGGCTTCCCACTCCCTCCTTTCTTTAGAAGATTGAGACTACCCCCCTAGATAAGTGAAATTTAAGGATTGTTTCCAAACAGCCTCTTGCCCCTTCGCAACTTCACTTCCAGTGTTCCCCCGCTTTGCGAGGGTTCTTGGCAGCCTTACTTCTGCTTCTGGGCTGAGTCCACATGGGCTCCTAGTGGGGTTTGGGGTGGAGTTCTCCGACTCCCGTTGACAACAGCTGCCGGCAGGAGCGGCTTGAAAGGGACAGCGGGACATTCAGTTTCCTAACAAAAAAGTCAAGACCTGAGACCCTCCAAAAATCACCCCAGGCTCAGAGGTTTCTAAATTATTCTAGGTGAAGCCAAATTTTCAAGGGGTCTAAGAAACTGGCCACCGCGAAAATATGGCCTGGAGCCAGGGCTGGAATGGGAACCTGTCTGCTCTTCCCCGAGCCTCTGGGGGGATCTGCCTTGACACAGACTGCTTCCTAACTTCTTTACCTCTCTCTACAGACCCACTACCAGTCCCTCACCCCACCCATGAAGGTAAAATGGAGGACACAATGAGACCTGTTTCCCTAGTATTTTGAAATGTTTCACAGGAATACATTAGAGTTAAACTATGGTCATTAGCTAGTGGGAACACCAGTCCTGCCTAACCGAAAGGGAAACTGAAGCAGACAGGCACTGCCCTAATTTCTTAGAGAACACTGGCAGCCCACATGCTAGCTGCCTTGCAGGACTGCTCCACAGATTCTGTTGAATGAGGAAGGGTGGTACACTTGAGCATCTGAGAAGCACTTTCCTTCCAAAGCTGTTGCATTTCATTCGCTCAGCTGAAGTTCATAAGAACCTGCAGCTAATCTGAAGGGACCCTCATTCTGAAGTCCTGTTGGGTAAGGGGAGAGCCTTGAGTTATATGGAACAGGACTGGAAGACAGCATTGATGCTAGGTTGTTCCTAACCTCTGTACAAATGGTTTGCAAGTTCCGCCTAGAGAATTCAGCAAGGATGTCACCATCAACCTCCTGGTCTGATGTGTCTACCTTCCGCCTGTGCTGGGCTGGGGAGGCAGCTGTATTAAAAAATCTGATCAAGTCCTTCATTTCATCTGAAATTCTGGCTCCCCATCCCCACCCCAGATACAATTTTAGGAAAGAAATGTATTGCAAAACAAATGTTTCTCCAGCCTTCAAACTTTGTTAATATTTAGCCTGTGGAGTAAAGAAAGGATCTTTTCTGTCCTCTTCCCTGAAGACTAACCCCAAGAGAGTAATGAACACTCAACAAGCGGAGTCACTGATTTCATCAAACAGGGATGTACATCCATCCCATCCATTCATTCAACAGTTACTGTACCCACTGTGTGCCAGGCAGTATGCCGGGGCCTTGGAGTCCAATTATCATGATACAGTTTCTGCATTTGAGGACATGAAATCTGGTAAAGGAGACAGAGAAACAAACTACAGTTCAGAATAATACACACCATCATAGCAATAGCTAAGGGACACTAAAACAATCCAAAGGAGGGAGTGAATAAATCCCCCAGGAATTATCTGCAGAAATGATGTTTGAGCAGGTTTTGAAAATGATTAGGCATTCCCAGGAAAAGGGTATTCCAGACAGAGGAAAGAGTATCTGCAAAATCAATGGCAAGTTGGGGGAATTGCAAGTAATGGGGATTACACTACTGTACCAAGAATGGTGAGCTCTTTCCTGTAGCAGTGGGAAGTCATTTTTTAAACAGGGAAACAGTATGGTCAGATTTGTGTTTGGAGAGAGAACTGATGGCCAGATGGAGGCTGACTTGGAGAGATGAGGAACAGAGATAAGGAAGACCTCAACTAAGATAATGGCAGAGGGAACTGAGAAAAGGGCATGGACTTTGGTGGTGTTTAGGAAGTAGAGTCAAAGGTACCTGGTGACCAAGTGAATGTGGCAAAGGAGGAATGAGTGGAACAGAGGATTATAAGGTGTTGAGCTGGGGATGGGGAGAGGCACCGTGACGCTTGTAATGGAAACCACATGAACTAGGGGAGGAGTGGGCTTAGGAAGCAGATTTTGGAAGAAAACGATGAACACTTTAGACACATTTAAGTTGGATGTACTCAGGGGATGTCCAGGTGAAGATATATGGGAGGCAGTGGGCACACAGGTCTGGAGCCCAAGGAGAGGCGGAGGCTGCTCCAACGTAACTCTCTCAGATGCTGTACAGAAAAGCAGTGTCGAAGGAAGCTAAAGAGGCCTGATTACACTGTCAGTGAGACCACTTGACCCTGAAGAGTCTTGGATTTGTCAGTAATGGCCTACAGGTATTATTTTCATACCACACAGTGACTTCCAGATGACTCTCTCTAGACTCCCAAGGTTTTCCCCAGATGCCTTGCACGGTGATACCTAAAATGTTGGCGAGAACCCTAAAATGGCACACAGGTGGTACAGATGCATTTAACCGAACAAGTAAATCCCCAGAACTCATACCCCAAGTCTAGTCATGGCACCTGTGTGGGAGAGTCCTACCTTCATTAAAACAAGAAGGACAACTTTCTCAGACTAATTCTAAACCTCTATAGAGTGGTCCTTTAGGTCTGGCTGCCAATGCCCAGATCAGGATCTTATGTGTCCTGGTGTGGAAGAAAAAAACCTTGAACTTGGAACTAGACAGACATGGGTTTAATTCTTGCCTTGACCACTTACTAGCTGCCCTTGAACAAGTCTTTGAATCTCTCAGGCTCATTTCCCTTATATTTAAAATGGAGATAATTATATCTCACCAGGGCAATAGTCAGAATCAGAATCAAATTGAAAAAGAAAGTACATTTAATGTGCTACATAAATTGTAAGGTTCTATAAAAATGTAAGTGGTTTTTATTAGTAGTACTAGTCTTTCCTCTTGAAGCTACCAAATCAGATGCACTGTGTAGGTGCAGGATCTGGGCAGCGTCTTAGGCCCAGACTTGCAGCTTTTTAACTGCATGAAATATTTTAAGGCAGTAATTATAAAAGTCTCCTTCCATCAGAGCAATGACATGCATCTATTCTGGCCACTTCTCTTTTCACTCCTTACCTAACGTGGTCAGAGACCAAAGAAGTAAATGCTCTCCTAAAGCGTATGCAGTTTGCGCAGTGCACAGGGGCTCCTGGGAGCTCATGGGGCTGAAAGCAGTCAGGATTCCACTTGCTAAGCCACAGATCCACCCCCTTTGCAGCCAAGTCCACCCAGAGGGGACACTTTTTTCCTAATCGTCACCAATGTGCTAGTTGAACCAGTAGTGGTCCTGAATCTGAGCATCTTTTGATGGCTTAGATGTCTCTGTGTCTTCTCCCAGCCAGAGAAGCCTGACATATTCCAAACCAGTGAAGCTCAAGTTTTATGCCAACATCCAAACTTTCAAGTAAACAGACTTCCTATAGGGGCTGGTTGTTGAATGAAGAAAAGGAAATAACCACAGACTCAGAGACTTCAAATGGAAAAACACTTTAGAGATGAGCCAGCCCCTCCCCCTCACTTCACAGATGAGCAAACCAAGGTTCAGGGAGGGAAGTGTGTGCCCGGGTCAACAGCTGGTTAATGGAGGGACCAGAATCCAAGTTCAGGAATAGCGAACACTCTCTGGGCTTTCTATCACCTGGACCTTCTGTGCCTCACACACAGGGACACACGCAGGCACTCAAGTGCTGGCAGAGAGGAAAAGCGAGAAGATTCTACTTGAAGGCTGAATCTTCCCCGAGTGGTCTCTGGGGATAACCAGGAGCAGACCTTCAGGAGATGTGGGCAGATCTCCTCCTTTAAAACAATCTCCATACCACACCCATCCCTTCTGTTTCCTCGATGCCAATCCTTAAACTGTTCTCAAGAATTCCCAGAGATCCCTCAAGAAGGAAAACGGCATTGGGTGCCTTAATGAACTAAAGCCTGTTTAGTGTTTCATGAAACTTATCATGAAGACTGTTTCCAGACCAGTGGGTGGGTCAGCATTACACATCAAATATGATATTCAACTGACCATTCGATGAGAAAGGCTCTAAGCGAATCACAGGAGCTCGTGAGACTCATCACAGGCACAGTAAGAGATAAAACTGTGACAGACAGACTTTCCCTCTCCAAGTAGCAAAAGGAAAATCTACAGCAAATTTTTGGATGGGCAATCCCCAGGGCCACCGACCAGCTCAGGTTTCTGACATTCTCCCACATCAGCCCGAGCCATCTGAACAGAGCACCACCTGGGGACGTCAGTGGCCCCTTAGTGGAGACAGGGCAAGGGTAGCTGAGTTCCAAAACGAACTTCACACAAACACAAGATTCCTTTCTTAGGGCAGCTCCCAAGGGGCTATGGCAGTGTCCGAACCAAATCCTGGCCCTGGGAAGAGACTTCCTCCCACGTCTATAAGCAAACTGCTCCATGGAATTTGTTGCTAAGAAATGAAGGAAAACCGAATCATAGCCGTGCTTCTTAGTCAAAATTGAAGACTGTGTTTGTAAGTCATTGCAGACTTGCCCTTGCTCTTAACTGTCTATAACTGCTTCCTGTGAGGATGTTTTTCAGTAGACTTTTATTCTCTCTCCTTAGATACAATCCTAATTTCAAGCCAGACAGGCTTAAGTAAAGCCCATCAGCAATTTCTTTTCATTTTCCAGGCAAGTCATAAGAGAAAACTGGCAGAAGAGAAGGGGGAAAAAGTGTAATAGCAATAAGGATAGTTGTATGTTATAGTTCTTTTAGTCTTCAAATTGTCCTGAGAAGGAAAAGCTGGGGGTACACAGGTTTAGAGATGTGTATGGAGGCTGGGGGTTGGGGACGGAGAAGGAGGCAGGGGAAACTGGGACGTTCAATTAGCTTTACTGTTAATGGGAACAGAATGGCACAAGGTGCACATGCTGGGTCTTAACCTAAATGAGGTGTGACCGCGGCCACCTTAAATAAGAGACGAGAAAAGCTGCATGCGAGTCCGGAGCCTGCTTTTCCCACCCCAACCCAAGGAAGATCCTGAGGCTGTGTCCTTGCTAGGTTTCTTATCTTAGGTTCCTATGCAGCTCCACCAATGGGACAAGGTGCCGGCTTTCAAAAGCCCTTCTGCTGTAAAAGTCCCACTGTAGCCTGACGTTCCAGAGAGCCACTCAGGCACACGGGCCCGAAATCACCCAGGAACTAACGCTGGGGTCAAAGTGACCTTCCCAGTGATCAGGGACCGGGAGCAAACAAATGTCCATCCAACTTTTCTTGCTCCCGTGAATCTGTAGTGTGCACACTAGGCTCTCCATAGCTATTTGCTGAATAGTGGTGCTAAGAATTTGAGGCACACAAAAATGACAGCCACTGCTGCCTCCCAGCAACCCACCAGGTTGCTTTACGAGCACATCACAGTGGTTTACTCAACATCATGCTGGGGAGAAGTGGCAAGGCTGGAAGAGAACACACCACTCTCAGGGCCAGCCCTGCAGACTTACCCCATCTGTCAAACTCCTTTCTTGTAAGTGACTGATGGCTCCCACCCTCCCCTCCCTCACTCCGCCTTCCATTCCTGACCTGAAACATCCCCCTGCTCCTGCCCAAGGCCCACAGTCGGCTGAGTAGCAGTTGCCAGTGCAACCTGGCCATGGCCTAGATTAAAACCTCCAGACTCATTACGTGGGTGACCCACCCTATCCCATAATGAGACCTCCCCTGGGAGAGGGGAGCACACTGGCACAGCACACCACCCAGACATGACCTGCTTGCTCAGAGCTCTCCTGGTTTCCAAATTAGAAACTCAGACCCTGCCCTGTGGGATATTTGGCCCAAAGCCTTCTCTGGTTCAGGAAAAAAGCAATGATGCACCGGGTGCCTTAGGACACTTGCTGATTTCCAACTACTGTGTTCTTTGTAGTTTTGCATGAAGACATTATTGACCCCTCTGAGGAAAGAGCTGATTTTTACTGTGTTTTCAATGGATGGATGGCACAGGTTTCCAAGGCTGGATGTGGAAAGAATATCTCATTTCCAGACAGAGATACTGCATTTCCCCCTCCCTGTCTGGGACAAGAGGAAGGGATACAGTCACAGAGCATGTGACACATGGGGAAGAAGGTCTGATGCTCCTGACTGACATTTTCCAGGAATAAGTCTTCAGTGGTTTCAAAAATATTATTCCTTCAATAAGGAATACTTCAACCACTGAGGTATGTGGTCATTCAACATTTGGTATTGGAGTGAATGAATAAATACACACTAAAAAGATAATCAGTGACGTTATACTTCTCAAACCATGAATAATGGAAACTACACCATTCTTTTCCATTTAACCATCAATCAGCTTTCAAGAAATTTTGTGTTATCTCCTCCCACTTTTTTTATTGAGGTGAAATTCACATTACATAAAATTAACCATTTTACTGTGAAAAATTCAGTGGCATTTAGTACATTCATGATGCTGTAGAACCACCACCTCTATCTACCTCCAAAATACTTTCATCATTGCAAAATAAACCCCCATGCCCATTAAGCAGTTACCTCCTATTGCTCCCTCTTCCCAGCCCGTGGCAACTACCAATCTGCATCTATGGATTTATCTATTCTGATATTTCTTATAAATGGAACCATACAATGTATGCCCTTTTGTGTCTGGCTTCTTTCATTTAGCATAATGTTTTCAAGGTTCATTCATGTTTTAGCATTTATTGGTGCTTCGTGCTTTTTCATGGCTGAATAATATTCCATTGTGTGTATGTATCACCATTTGTTTACCTATTCATCTGCTGATAGACACTTGGGTTGTTTCTACCTTTCGGCTATTGTGAATAGTGCTGCTGTGAACATGCAGGTACAAGGATTTGTTTGAGTACCTATTTTGAATTGTTTTGGGTAGATACCCAGCAGTGGAATTGCTGGATCATAGGGTAACTCTATGTTTAACTTTTTGAGGAATGACCAAATTGTTTTCTCTTCTCCCACATTTTAATCAACATATTTATAAATTCACTTTCCTTTCTTGAGGATAAAGTGCATATTAAGTGGCATGCTTTCCCACGCCTGGTCCCTTATTTGTTGCCTTTAATCTTATGCTTTAAGGAAAGATATTAAAGCTGGCTTCTTGTGGTCCTAGAGATGCAGAGTTATTTGGATGCCTGAGATAGATAATATTTGGGTAAACTATAAATCCTTCTTGGTGTAGCTGAGTAGTAAGCAACAGATAACACCAGCAACATTTATGGAGGACCTTATGTGTGCTGGGCACTGCATTAAGAAAGTCACATACTTCTCACTTAACCCTCATGACAGTTCAACTATGATACCTATTTTACAGAAGAGGAAAACTAAGGTTTCTACCAAGAGCAAAGTTCTCATCCTCTCTTCCTCTGGCTCTCTTCCTCTGGCTCCAGAGTTCTCTTCCTCTGGCTCTCTCTTATCTGTAAGCCTCTCCTACAAAGAAATTCTGCAACTGCCACCAATGATGAATCAGAAGCTGTTCAATCTCTTGGGAGCTTACAGTCTACTTTGGTGGATGGATAGATAAAGAGGCAATTATAATACAGTGTCATCAATGTTATGATAGGTGTCACAACAGGGAGGAAGTGCACTTAGCCCAGCTCTAGGTGACAGACTCACCAGAGGAGACAAAATCTAAGTCAAAGTTGTTATTTCATTTATAAATAAATGAGCCTTTGTGCCCCTTGGTAAGGCTTGACCCTCCCCCATCCTCCCTTTGGCAACACCACCTCATCATTCCCAGTGCCCAGTGTCTGGCACACAGTAGCTGCTCATTAAACACAGGTTAATAAACACGTGTGCTTCTGCAGATGGAACTTCCAGCCCCTGTCACACTGTTACGGAACTCCAATGCCTGGAACTCAACTCATATGCTTTCTCAAAAAAGCTGTGGCCCAGGCACGAGGGGAAGGAAATTAGAAAAAGCCTAGAAGGGCTTCTGTTGTTCTCTCTACATCTGAACAGGCTCGCGTACATGAGAAGACAAGAGAAGAGGGGGAAGAAGGGTGGGGAGACAGGGGGGACTGTGAAGACATCCCCCCACACCCAGGTGAGGAGTCTGCAGAGGTGCCTGGGATCCTGAAGCAGAACTGGAATGAACTGCTAAACCACTTTACCAAACTGTACGTTCTCCATTTCATCTCAAGGTCGTGTTGTTACTTCAAGACTCCTAGCTCATGGCTATCCGGTATCTGGGGCAATCCATCTCAGCAGCAGGGACAAGAATCAGTAGCCTCACAGAAAGGTCTAGACTCTCCCCAGCGGATAATTCTCACTCCTCTTTCCCAGGGGTTTTCAGTGAGACTGGTTCACGTTCAGCACCTCTCTACAAAAGGAGAACTGTAAAAACTCTTAGGAGCCCTGCTGGCCTTGCTTTAGAAAGCAGAAGCTGTCCCAGCGTGGCTCTGGCTGCATTTTTTTCATACACATTTCTTAAATGTCTTTGTGTGTGCCAGACACTATACTGGAGGCCGTGGGGAATTTAAAACACAAAAACAGGCACAGATCCCACCTGCAGGAGCCTACTTCCTATGCCTAGGAACCTGCCAGCCCTTAGCCGTAGTCCTGCCCCCTCATCCAGAAGTGGAAGAAACAGCCTCCCCCCTGGGATCAGAGCCTGTCCTGGGATCTCTGCTTGCTGGTGCCACCCTCTCTTCACCCACCACCCAGGCTCTGTATGGTGTGACTCTCAGCATCCCTGACACCTGCTTCATCCCTGCTCAGCCGGCTCCCCGGGCTCTGACCAACTTACCCAAGCCATAAGCTGCTGCTTTGGGCTCCTACCCCAACTGTGAAAGCAAGGCCTTCTTGTTCTGCACAGGCCCCAGTCCTGATCCCCATCCACTGCTGTAACCCTACCCTGTTATAGCACCCGTGACCTGGTCCTGCAGAGGCCAATGCAAAGCTTGTGGAGATATGAGGGCTCAGTCTCCCAGGAATGAAAATGTGGACACCCTGGCCTGCAGGAGGTAATATACAGCCTCACAAAGGCACTCTCAACTCTGGGTCTTTTCCATCCCATAACCATTCAGTCAGTTCACTAATCAAATGGACAAGCATTTATTGAGCATCCACTATGTGCCAACAATGAACTAGGCATGGGGATTCCTAGAGGAAAAAACTCTCAAACAGTTTATAGTCAAGTGGGAAAGCAGACATGAACAGCATCTGTACCATAAGAATACAATAGTAAGACAACACAAGTATCCAACAGTATCTTTCACCCATTGTCAAGGAGGTAATGTAGGAGAGAGGGACAGAAATGTTCAACCATGATGATCTCTATGTAACCCATGACTGCAGAAAAAGCCCCAGGCCACTAAATTTTCCTTTCTCTTACCCTATCTGGTGGGGGCAGTACAGTACACAGGTCAATCTCTGCTGCAGTTCTACAGGCCAGAGCATTCCTCACTGGCTCTGCCTGAGATAACCAAAGCGTCTTGCCATGCTACACACAGCAGTCATCAATCACTGTGGTCCCTTCTGTATCCTTGAACTCCCCACCGCCGGATCACAGCAGGGCTCACAAGCTCAACACCCACAAGGCCTGACAGATAAAGCTAACATTTATGGAACACTTACTCTGTGCCGTGTGCTGCTTTAACGACATGATACAGATGATTTAACTCATCTGATTTCCGTAACAATTCAATGACATAGACTCTCTTCTGATTCTTCTTTTATAGTTGAGGAAACTGAGGCACAGAGGGGTAAGGGGACTTTCCGAGGTCAGACAGCTAGTGAATGCGGGAGGGGCAACCTTTGACCCAAGCTGATCCGCCTGAAAGAGTAACACAGGCGGTGTGGGAATACGGGCAGGACCGGCTGTGCTGGAAGCTGTGGCTCAAACAACCTCTCTTCACTGGTCACATCTACCTCAGGGGCTTCCAGCTTGCAACCTGTGGTCTAGGTTTGCCCTTCTTGCAGAAAAATCTCATTTGGTTTCTACCAACCTTGGGCTAAATGTTAACAGTATTATTACATGGGTAAGCTAAGTGTGTGTATGTGTGTGTGTATGTGTGTGTGTATGTGTGTGTATGAGAAAGAGAGAGAGAGATCCCTTTGAACTTGTGCCAACTGGAACCGGCTTTGGTTACCCTTGTGGCTCCAGATTTGGATTCAGGATTATCACCAAATTTAAGAACATACAAAGGAATAAAGCGTGTTTGGAGTTGAGAGGGAAGGAGGCAGAAAACTCACTATCCACTCAAATTTTCTTACACAATAATCTGCTTTCATGGTTAAACATGAAAAACATCCCCTGAAGGTCCTTGGCCCAGCGTATCATCAGTTACCCCCTGCCCTGTCCTTGAACATTCAAGTCATAGTAAGTAAGAAGGTAAGGAGGGAGAGAAGGTCTCCCAGTAGCAGCCCTTCTCCTCAGGCCACTGGAATGCCATGGATTAGAGCAGCTGGCTGGGAGAGGGCCGAGCAGGAGTGAGCTGCTTGTTGCCATGGTAACAATGGGAGATTCAAAGTCCCCAGATCTTGGCCCGGTGCCTAGGCCACCTTGATTGGATTCTTTCTCTGAGCCAGCTGTGCTTTCTTGAGCAGTCTGGAATCTCTTCGTTCTCACCCTCTCTGCATTTAATCATTCCATTCTCCCTGCAGGTGCCAACTCAAATCACACCCTCCTTGAAGCCTTGCCTAGATTCCTCATTGGAATTAACAGCTTCCTCTGTGCTGCTCCCATAACCATTTGTTGGCATTTCCCCTGGGACACTTAACTAGTCATGCTTCATAGTTCCCCTGTGCTCATCCATTTCCCAAACAAAAAATAAATTCCTTGACTTCACAGTCTACATCTTTAGTTCAGTTTGGAATCCCTTACCCAGGTAGTTGGCAGGTTTCTACATCTTGTTAGGCAGCATTAGCTGGGAGAGCCCTAGAAAAGAGAGAAGTTCCTTGTGCACACAGCAGGTTCTCAACTAATGTGCACTGAATTGAATTGTGCGCTGCTGTGCTGCAGAGAGGGGAGAGGGCGGTTCCTGGCCTCCTTGGACTCAACTGTGTCAACAACCCAGGCTCAGGGAAGGAAGAAAAAAGCCAGCAAAGAGTTCCTCCCTCTGAAAAAAAAACAGGGAGAGCTTTTTGCAGTGATAACAGTGCTACACACACGTACTCTACTCAGTCGGCTTGGCATCTGAAAATTACCAAATGGAATGATGTCAATTCATGACACCAAAATATGTCAGGAACACAGCCAATCGGGGCTTTCCAAAAACGTGACGATAACCTCACTTTCAAGTGATATAATCAGAATATTCAATATGGCACCCCGTGAGGCAAAGGCCCATATCGATTTGAGGCCAGTGATCTTTGGAAGTCAGGTCTCGCTGCTGTCACCTCTGTTTCTTGGCACTGACAGCCTCACTGGAGATTCAAAAGTAGCCAGTCACCAAAAGAGGCCTGCAGAGTGCGCTTGCAGTCTGGAATGCCCCAGAATATCTGGCATCTGAGCACACTCTGAGCCCAAGCTGAATGGATTCTCCAAACGCAGAATACTAATTGCTAGATTTTTTCTTTTCCTGAGTAGCTTCCATCTGGCCACAATGCTGGGTGAGAACCCAGAAACCAGGGTGGCAGAGTGGAATGAGCACTGGATATTTAGGGGTAGAACTGCCACATCTTCCATGATCAGCTGTGAGACCTGGGGCAACTCATTTAATTTCAGTGAACCTCAGTTTCCTCGTCTATAAATATGGTCATTCATTAATTCAGCAAATACTTTCCAAGAACAAAACAGGTCCCTGGATGCCCTAGTGGGAATCGATTCTGTCTAGAGTGGAAGAAAGATGATTAAATAAAATGAACCTAAAGTGGGTTGAGGGCTATGGTAATAGTATAGGAACAGTGATGGGGCACAGGACAGGGGCTCTAAATGTAATGAGGTCACAGAAAGTTTCCCAAGGGGGATGATGTTTCAGCAGAGACTAAATGCATAGAGACCAGGAGACTGGGGGGGTATTGGTTGGGGTGGGATTGGGAGAGAGTTGGGGGTTTCAGATAAAGAAGCTTGCATGAGGCCCTAAAGCAGGAAGGACCACAAATCTCAGGGAGTCTGAGAAATGGAAGGCTTTGTAAACTGGAAAAGTGACTGGTTGCCATTGTTTGCTCCTCTCTTGCTGCTTTTTAGGAGTTAATGGAGTAAGGAGAGTATCACTCTGGGAAATGGGAAAACTAGAACCCAGTCTGCCCTTGGCCACTGACCAGCTTTGCAATTTTAAACAAATTTTGAACACCCATTTCTGTTCTTTAGTTTATTCATCTGTGAAATAGGGCAAGAAATCCCTTCCCTCCTCACACTACAGTGGATTTAATGAAGAAATGTTTGCAGAAGCTGTTAAAAAATTAAAACGAGTTATAAGTGCAGGGTCTTTGCTAGGACTTTCCCCAAAAATAAATAAACGCAAGCCCATTCAGACTGGAGAAGTGATTGCATCAGGGTTTTTTTTCCCCCCCTGCCTCCCTTCCCAAGGGATCAGGAGATAAATAGCAGTTTCCTTCTGATTGGCTTGGTGATATTTCATTTCAGTTCATAATCCGATTTTGTCTAAGGGAGAAAGTATGCTATTAATAAAAGGGTTTTTTTTAATTGTAATATTTGTGATTACTGAGCCTGGCTAGTTAGGGCAGACTGCCCATGAGCCCAGGGTGGGGCTTAATCCTGCTCTGGCCAAGGCATACTTCGAATTACAAGCGGGATCAGGTAAGAGAATGTAGCCTCTGAAACACTGACGCTGCTACGTGTCTTCTGCTCCCCAACTTTCAGGGCTTTCCTGGGGCCCATTACTGTACACCAAACCTATGGCGAGCCTTCCCAGCCCCCTGAAATCTCCCAAACTCTGTATGTGCTGGCCTCTGGACCTCTGCTCTTGCTTTCCCATCCTACCCAGCTCAGCCCAGCTTCCCTTCTCCCACCCAAATATCCAACCCTCCATGTGATAACACCCAGCACAGGGGCCCCACCCAACCTCCATCTCCTCCAGGCGGCCTCTCCCTTAAAACCTAAGCCAGGCTTCCCTGGTGGCGCAGTGGTTAAGAATCCGCCTGCCAAGCAGGGGACACGGGTTCGAGCCCTGGTCCAGGAAGATCCCACATGCCACGGAGCAACTAAGCCCGTGCGCCACAACTACTGAGCGTGCGCTCTAGAGCCCGCGAGCCACAACTACTGAAGCCCGTGCACCTAGAGCCCGTGCTCTGCAACAAGAGAAGCCACCTCAATGAGAAGCCCGTGCACCACAACGAAGAGTAGCTCCCACTCGCCACAACTAGAGAAAGCCCGTGTGCAGCAACAAAGACCCAATGCAGCCAAAAATAAATAAAAATAAAAAATTAATTAAAAAAAAAAAACCTAAGCCAACATCGATCTCTCTCCTTTCTAACCATGCATGATTTTGGCACTTCCTGATATTTACCTTAGCCTTTAATTGCTTGTATTATTTTTGAAAATTAAACTGTGAAGAGCATTATCAGTCTATAAAGAATCTCATGTATATATTATTTGACTTTTACAACAACACTGGATGGTGAGTGGAGTCAGTGGGATTATTATCTTCCCATCTGAGGGGGAACCTGAGGCTTGGAGATTCGGGGACCTGCACTGTCACCTATCAGGACTTACCATGTTCTAAGTTTCATTAAGAAACTCTCCTAGGATGGGAACCAGATCATAACTTCTTTTTTCCCCTCAGCACCATGTTGATCACACAGCAGATAGTTATTAACTAACATTTCTTGAAATGAAATCCATAAGCAACTACTGGAAATATAATTGGAATGGCATATTTCATTGATGCACATCATTGCTATTAGTACTATTAGCCTCTTCACGTATAAAGAACAGTATGCTTGCAGCATTATTTTTATTATAGTGACCCAGTGAACAACCTAAGGGAGGCTCTCACATGTTCGATACAAATCTCCCCACCCCTGCCCCCCGGGGTCAATCAGAGGGCAGCCACTCATGCAGGTTCTGCTCACACCAAGCAGCATGGCCCCACTGCCTCCTGGCAAAGGATGGAATGTGCTTATCAGAACTTGCCTGGCAGGGTTGACATGCTGGGCTAGCCCTTGGAAATCTGGAGTCATTTGGGCACATGGAGGATCCAGGTTGCCCAGAACCGCTGCAGAGCCAGGTGCAAGAGCCTCGAAGGTTGGGGTGGGGTAAGGGTGGGGTCCATCCATCCATTCTGGGTTGGAGGTAGGAAGACCTCCCAGCGTGGGAGCCAATTTTCTAAGAATTTCAGGCCACTGTGACTACCTGGCAGAATTGAGGAGTGTTGTTTGTTGCCATGTCCCTACATCTACCTGGAATAATACCAGTTATGACTCTCAATTTTGTACAGTTCCTAACAGCCTAGGAGCACATTCACATGCACTGTTGCTTTGACACAAGGACCCTCCCTGCCAGGCAGGTACTCACTTCCAGTTGGTTGTTGACTTTGGAAAGTGCCTGCATACAGTCAGACCTTCAGAACTGTACCAAAGGACTGAGAGGAAAGTCAACCCCCTCCCAGCCCTGCCCCCCTTGCCCTTCCGTAGAGGCAAGAATGCTATCTGTCACTTTCTTGTGTCTCTTCCCAGATTTCCCCCATTTTGGAGATGAAGAAGCTGAGGCCCAAAGCAACTGAATGACCTTCCCGAGGACACATACTGAGTAAGTCACGGGTGAGAATTTGAACTGGCTTCTCACACCACTATGAACTTCCCCTGCACTCCAGGCTATATTTTAGCCAAGAATTCAGCTCATGAAAATCTACAAGCGTGTAAACAAATAAAACCAGATAAATGTCAAAGCCAGAACTGGAGGCCTGGAGCTCCACAGGCTGTCCACTGAGAAGCAGAGCTGCCTACCCCTCTCAGGGCACTCCAAGACCCTTCTCTGGCTGCTCCAAGCCAACTCCCATCTCCAGGACTCTCTCCTGCCTTCCACCTAGCAGGGGCAGGACCATACATCCTGACCGTTTTGCTCTATCAAAGTGTTCCCACCCCGTGTCCTGTTTCTTCAAGACCCTGATACTTTGAGGGTTGGTCTGATAACAATATATATGTGTGTGTGTGTGTGTGTGTGTGTGTGTGTGTGTGTATACATATATACATATATATGTATGTATACACACACACACATTCTGGGCTGCTAAGGAAAGATAAAACTTAAGGCTGGTGCAGAGCCTGCAGGAGGTCCAGGCCTGAGGCCACAGGTAGAGAGCTGGGAGACAAGATCAGAATTCCCTGGCCTTTCCCAACATCCCCCCACCTCCCAGTGGCCCCATGTGCTTTCCAGAGAGTCTTCCATAAAGCTTTGAGGCCTCCAGGCAATAATGGAGCAGGGGTGGTGGATGGGGAGGAGTGAGGGGGTGGGGCTGAGGGAAGAGTGAGTGTGTGAGTGTGTGTGTGTGTGTGTGTTTGTGTGCGTGTGCGTACACTTTGGTATCTATGAGGAACTCCCCTAGCCCACAGTCCCCAGCAGTTTCTTCCATCCATACTCCCAAATCACTCATGGGCAATACCTGCAGCCTCCTTTGGGAAGGTCATTTCAGGGGTGGAGAGGAAGATAAGATATTTGGGGGCAAAGGCAGGCAAGTTGAGGGCATCAGGGATGAGGTGAAGCCAGTGGCAGTTGCAGAATTTCTCTAGAACAGGGGCTTAGGGGTAACAGTCTATTTGCACAGAAGCACCTAAAGCTGCATTTGATGAGACTGAGCAAATATCATCTGTAACAAAGAAATAGGGTACTGAGGCAAAAAAGGGGGTGCTCTTGCCTGAGTGGGGGCTCGATAAATATTTTAGCACACTCATGTATGTCCTCTGCATTCACCAACAGTTATTTATCAAAACTGTGAAAAAAAAATATCTACATGCAACGTTAGGGATACAGATGTAAACGCATACAGACAGAAAGTGAAGGTTCATTCTCCAGCAACATCAACTCTGTACTACCCGCCCTCTGGACGGAGCCTGTGACCCAAAGTCTGATGAACCTGAAATATTCCACACTGTGCATTCCGCAGGGGTGAGTTATGATTGGAATGAGAATATTTCTGCTCACTCCATGATTTGGCCTTTACATTTTAAGCCTTAGTATTGCAGTAAGGTAGCTTTCGGCTTTTAATTGCCCTGAGCTTTTGTTAACATTAAATGAAGGGAGGAAATGGAAAGGAAAATAAAACCGTATCTGTATTGCTTTTGAGTTGCATAATTGTATATTTTTGCCACCCCATTAGTTTTCAACTATTCCAGCCCATAAACCTCTCCCCCGCCACCACCGAGGAAAATAAGTCAGTCATTCGGTTATCACTGCAAAGTTTGCCAAGTTCTCAGTTCTCTTCTCTAATATTAAAGAGAATGACGCACCTTTAAATTGAGTCTATTTTTTAATTACCACCTGTGGGAGACCCTGAATCACACAGGTGCTTGGTCATCTTCTTGCTTTTTAAAAAAACACACCTTCCTTCTAAGCAGATATGACATTGGAAGACTTAAACATCAGTTATTGGAGTCAGCCACAAAGTGTCCCCTTTATTTGGGGACCAGAGAAGGCACCACCCCTCCCCAACTGCTTCTAACTCGAAGATGACCTCAGAGCCTCAACTCACACTTTCCAAAAATAAAACTTGCCTCAGTGCTTTACCACACCCAAGAAAATTGGCTCCAAAATCTTTTACCAAATAGTTTCGAAGAGTGAAAATAAGAACAGTATAACCCAGGTATGTCACTGTAACCATGGCTACAGGTTTTATTAGCACTAATACCAGGATGTGGTCAGACTGGATATATACAGACGGCAAACACAAGCCTGAGTGGTGTCAGAGTGTGTGCCCGCGAACTTTCCAAATTGAAAACGTAGTCCTTAATGACTATGATTCATAAAGGACCTGGGGCGGGTGGAGGTGGGGATGGTGGCAGCGGGTCAGAGGGAGGAGAAGGTTTAGGGCAGAGGGCTGCATCGGTAAGAGAAGTCAGGGTTCTAATTTTAGCTGTAATTCAGCTTTAACACAATCCTCTAATATGCCACTGCTTGCATTTAGATTGCAATTTTCCCTTCTCGATGTTTTTTCACAGGTCTTGTCTGTTCTTCACAACAATCTTGAGAGATATCTGAGATGGCTAATAGCCTCACTTCTCAGATGAGAAAAGGGCTCAGAAAGCTTAACTGATTTGCCCAAGGTCAGAGGCTTGGAGGACAACTGAACCGGGACTAGAACTGGGTACTCTTAATATTCTTTCCACTGCACCCCTCCGCCAGCCTTTTGTATTCCGCTTGGGACATTATGATATGTATTAATTCCTCTTGCAAACATCCCTCATCCTTATTATTTGTCTAATTAGCCAGAGACCAGCATCAATCCATTAAACTGGAGGTGACAACTGGAAAGTAAGGCTTGCCTTTTGTCTTTTGTCCTCATCTCTTTTTCAAGCCCCCTGCGTGGTTCTCCCCTTCAAGGATGACAGCACAAAGAATAGGTAATGTCGTCCGTATTCCGGAGGGAGAGTGTGGTCCAGGGGCTACAGGCTTAATATGCCTCCAGGGACCAGGTAGGTGTCAGGACTGGGTGAAGCCAGCAGGGTGGGGACTGGGGTACAGGTTGGGGGGACATCGGTCCTTCTAAAGCTCCAGCAGATTATACCTATGTGGGAGGTTAGTGTGACCAAATTTTAGGACTCGCTAAAGATTGAGAATTTTATATGAAATCAGAGGAGAAAAAAAAAAAGTAAAATAGAAGTGCCTATGGGTTGGATATAGCTCCTGGGCTGCCAGTGAGTACTCTAAGGAGTTTTATGCCTTTGGGTCCCCAGCACCCACTGTCATACGTGACATATTGCCCTTCTCTTCTTGTATTTTTGGTCCTATTAAAATGTGAGCTCCTTGAGGTCACAGAAGGTGTTTTAGTCCATCAAGAGTGTATCCATAGGGTGTGGCACACATGGCAGGCTTTCAAATGCTTGACAGATGAATGATTGGTGAATACCCCTTCGTCCTAGAAGAGAGAAGTCCTCAGCGTCCGTCTGGAGAATGGCAGCTCTAGAGCATAGCAGTTACAGCAGGGTGTTTTGCACTTTAGTAGCTCTATGGCCTTGGGCAAATTACTTAGTCTCTGATAGGCTCGGTTTCCTCATCTGTATAATGGGGATTAAAAGACCCACCTCCTGAGTTGCTGAACGAGGCAATGTCTGTAGAGCCTTGATTACACATGCAGAGTTGCGCACTTAGTAAGAACACAATAAATGGTGGCTTTTGGATTCAATAGATCATTCCCTGTTCCTGTGAAAGGTGATAAGACATTATGCCAAGCCTCTGTTTTTGAGGCTTTGGCCTCCTGAGGTATCTATGTGAAAAGAGGCCAGTCAAAGGAAAACAAGTGAGCATTCTAGCTGAAATGAAGAGGAGAAAGTTGATAGTGATGGACAGAACAAGGCATCCCTAAGAAACTAGATCCTGGAGGTCAGGAGGGCTGAAAGAGGGGCGGCAGCTGAGAATGAATGGAAATAAAATTAGCAAGAAAGCAGGGGAAAGGCAAATGGGTCTGCCCTGATTCCTAGGATTGGCTGACTCACTCCCACCGGTTCACAGAAAAGTTGATCAGACTCTGCTTATGAATTCTGTAATGAATGGACGCTTTTGCCTTTCACACAATATGAGTAGTATAATAACAAATAGGGTGCTATATGGTTTTCAAGGCAATTTTAAGGCCCCCACTGTGTGAAGTGTACTTAGCCTACACGCTTTACACACATTATCTTTACACACGTCATTCACTCACTCACGCACTCATTCATTCATTCATCCATTCAACAAATACTTATTGCCAGCCCACTTTCTGCCAGGCACTGTTCTGGGGAGAAAGAATAAAATGATGTAGCACAGTGGAAAAAACACCTCGCCCTCTGAGAAGTGTGCTCATATCTCTGTTTACAGAAGAGAAAACTAAACTCAAAGTACTTAAGTGGATGTTGCCCAGACTCCACGCCAGTGTTAGTGAAGGAGGCAAAATTCTTTTTTTTTTTGAGGGATAACTTTATGTTTTATTTTTTTTTCATCTTACTATATCATTTTTTTTTAACATCTTTAACGGAGTACAATTGCTTTACAGTGGTGCGTTAGTTTCTGCTTTATAACAAAGTGAATCAGCTATATGTATACATATATCCCCAAGGAGGCAAAATTCTTGGTGCATGTTTTCTGGTTTAGGAGAAAAATCAGGAAGTTATCATGATGATCTAGGGACATAAACATGAGGAAGTCTGTAACTTGCTAACAGGCTGGGGGTACTGCATTCGATCACATTTAGCACAGCTGGAATTTTCAGAGTATCGGAGAAACACGATTTTTAGTGTTTAATCCTAAGAGTGACTGAAAGCGACTAATTATTGTCAGAGTCTATGACATGGACCCTTTGGAGACAATGTAATTAGGGAAGAGAATGGAGAAGAGAGAGGGAAGAGGGCGGGAGAAAGAGTAAAGGAGAATAAAGTGGCTAGAGATTTTAGGCCATCCATAACAGAAAGTCAAAGAAAGCCCAGATGAAAACCCTTTTAAATTCCTTTCATTGTTCTTAAATTATTCTCTAATTATTTTCCTCACATCATCTTTGAGTAGAGAGAAGGTGCTGTTTTCCTCCTCTGTATTTCCTAGCATAGCTTAATTAATACTTGATTGATTGAAAGATTGACTCATTTGAACCTGGAGTGAAATGGAGCTTTTTAATTTTCTTTCTGCTGAACCTGAAATAGAGCATATAGTAATTAGGAAAGGATCCCTTGTTATCAGAAAGTCCCAGCCACAATGAGCTCTCTGTAACTGAGCAAAAGGAAGGTAGATGATTATTTAGGAGCTGATAAAGCACACTCCCCACTCCCTTCTGCTTTCAGTGATATGGGAGTTTCTTGATCATTATTTCTTCCTTAAATGAGTTACTTGGCTGGAAGATCCGTCTGGATGGTGGGCTAAATGGTGGATAATTGTCACCAAAGTCTGGCCACAGATGTGACTGATGGCCTCTTTTCTATGCCTTTCATTGCCCCTGCTCTCTCCCCAGTGACCTCGG